>NC_136271.1:60181039-60541039 GCF_964187855.1 Myxine glutinosa
GTTGATAATTGAAATGCGCTTGCCAAACCATTGTTGCAATTTCCACTTCAAAGTTATTGATCGATACGAGTCTGCAGTTTTGACATCTAGCTCTCGAAGAATTGCCCGATACTGATCCCGAAGATTTTTCATAAAAAAGCCACACTTATTTTGGAAGAGTGATGTCTCAAGCTGTTCGACTAATCTTTCAAATGCAACATCATAGAGATTTTGTGTTGGACTGATAGTGGGGATGCGTCTAGCTTTAAAAGTATTCATGCAGGGTGTATGGTAGCAGATGTCATTGGCAACCATATCAAAGCCTTGACCAATTAGCCTTTGCAAGATATCTTGTCTCTTCAGCTTTTTGGCTTGATCAAGGATTGCATGTTGGCTGGTTGTAGTAGACACTTTGGCTCTTTCCCTCTATACCATGTCTTATTACAGATGACACAAGTGTTCTTGGCTTCAAATCCTGATGTGGATTGTCTTGTGGTATGAGACCCAAGAGATGAAGTTTTCATAGGGTCATCAGCCGCTGGTGGTTGCCCTCCTAGATTCCTTTTTACTGCCAGTTTGTAACTTTTTTCATTCAGGTACCAGTTCCTGCATTTTACATGCCATTTAGGGGAATTTTGTCCAACCCAGTTTTCTTGGGTAATGTCACTTTGTAATCTTCTGTGAATATGATCCCGTCGACAGGACATAGCCACAATAAGCTTTTCTGTTGATATCACCTGGACATTATTAAGTCCTTTCATTGATGGTTCTTGACATATTAGACATCTGCCATAGTCTGTGTTCCAGCCATCCTCCCGCCTTTTCTTTGGTTGTTCCAGTAACAGTGCCTCTTGAACCAGCCTCTTCCCAGCTTGACTGGTCATTTTTCTCCCGGCTGTGTTATCTGAAACACAAACTAATTCATTAGACATTGTAGTTAAAAGTGCAAAGGAGTATATATATTAAGAACACAACTTCACTTGGAGCAAATCTCATCCAGAAGTACATGTTGATATTATTTCACACTTGTCTGAAAATGAGTAAATATTAAATCATTCATAAAAATCAGCCATACAGCAAAACTCTGTCAGCTGTGCACCTTGATCCTGTATGGGGAAATCATAATAGCAGTAAATTTACATATGTAGCTTGTTTGAGTCATTAATATCTGATATTTCTTTGATATAGAGCAGAAAAAGTCACTGCTGCTGATAACCAAAAAACGCACCTAGAGTGGTATTTGAGTTAGATCACATATAGGGTGATACTACATTTCCAGCAGCTTGTTGGCGAGGTTGTTGACCTAGGTTGTGTTCCTAGGCATGTGTAGATATGATTTCTGGGGCACAACCTTTTACAACAGCCCATGTCTGGTAAACCCCCTTGGACCCCCTTGGCCCCCTAAGTATATATATATATATATATATATATATATATATATATATATATATATATGACGGTCGAAGACCTCAAGGGAAGGAAGAAGAAGAAGATCTGAGCAACAATGTTTAATGAAATCGATTACAAACACACAGTGTGGAGCAAGGCTCGAGAATGCACCGCCTAACACGCAGCGGGCAATTCCTCAAGACACTCGCTGAAAAATAAGTAAAAAGGCATTTCATTTATAGCAAAATATCAGACAAGAATCTGCGCTAAAGACATAGCAAACCCTGGGCCATAAAGACCCACCTTCCCTCGTCCCTTCCTGAAGAAGGCCAAACTTAGACAAACAGATGTAAGCATAGGATAGGCCGAGCCCTTTTGGCTCTTTATCTAAACATATCAGACCCGAGCGCAGGCCGAAGAAAATATTCTCATACACTAGGCCAAATGGTAGATGAATGATTGGATACACGTGCTGAATACAATAACAATCAAGGATATGTAATGTCTATATTTCTCCCGAGGTTGGTTACATCCTTGATTTAGGAGACATACTAGAAACTACAAAGATATATAATTAATTATTCCCTTTGTGAAGAAGGCGTTTGGCGACATGTTTTCCCTGTACGTGGGTCGCGAGCATTTTATCTACTGTCTGGCACATACATTCAAGGACTTGTTTACTGGGCTAAGGATCCACCCTGTACCTCGAGTCTCGAAAGCACATTTTGTCCCCCCGCCTCTGCCTGCAGCTGAGTTCAAATCAGTTTTCAGAAGCACGATATATAATTTCAGATGTTTATGATCAATTGAGTCATGGGGTTTAAACCCCAATGGCTGACAGTTCCTTCCTTTGTCTTTACAAGACAACTCCTTGGAAAGACACCGTATACCCCAGTGGTCAGCATCCCAATTAGTCACATGCCAGGCGCGATACAGCGTCACGCATGCTCAAGAAAGATATTGGCCCTAACTGGCCGTCTAACATTCAACGCATGAATTGTTAGCCATAATTCGCGACGACGGCGCCTGGTCAAGAGATTGCTGCCGCCCGGCCGGATTCCGAATCCACCCTCGCAGCGGCGTAGGTGCGACCCGGTTGCCAGCCAGATTTAGGGCCCTCCTTATGCAGGCGTGGTCCTCGCGAATTAGGGCAAACAATCGACGTCCAATGCCATCAAGCCTTGTACATGTGATTGCTGGGTGGTGTAAGTGGTGGTGAGGGTGGTTCTTCCGGATACATGTTTGCCATCCGCTCCTTACTGCTGGCATAATAGCAATAACCTTTAAAAGAACCTACACTTTCTAAATCACAGGTATAATCATCCCAACTAAAATCATCATTATCAGAATCCCAAGCATCAATAGGTTCATCGTTTTCCCCACATACTCCTTCCTTTTCTGCCAACAACATATCCAAAGCCACTTGATTCTGCATCACCATCGTTCGCATATGCACTAATTCGTTTTCCAATTGTAGTTCTGCGATTCGGGTTTCGTTTCCAATTCGTTCCATTACTAATGCGAGACTATCTATTAGCCAATCATTCATAATACATAAGAGGCGTTAGCCAGTACACGCAAGGGGTTTTCCACACAAGTATCACAGTCATCACAAAAATCAATACAGGCATCAGCCAGTTCCCACAAGGGATTTTTCAACACAAGTATCACAGTCATCACAAAAATCAATACAAAATTCTGAAGCGCCGGTCACATCTGCCTTGTTGAAGGACCCATTCAGGTCGACGGCCTCTATGGTCAAGATCATGGTCTTCCGACGGCGGTTTCTTCACTGTCCATCCTGAAAAATACTTTCTTACACACACCATGATCAAATTCCTAGCCCCCCGTCCCACCAATTGGCATTTAGTTACCTTATCTCTCAGATGGTTGGCTTATTCATAGCCGCATTTCCTGTGTCGTGTCTGGAAATTCGAATGCCATATTTACTTTCACCAATTTCCGAAAATACCTTCCTTTTAATCATCTTCCCTACATCTAATAATACATGATTTACCAACCATTTCCCCCCCAGTGCAAGCCAACCTCTTGTATCACCTTCTTATCACGGAACAACAGTCCATAACTAACCACTTTCCTTTATTTCCTGTCTTTTCCATTAACTTTTATAACCTTTTCCTCCACTTTCTCATCAATTCCTGCAGTCACCTGTCATTGACAAATAATCCATCTGATTCAACTTTCCACTCCAATCATCTTTGCACTTTCCATGACCTTCTTCACACTTCCTTTTAAACCTTTTCTTCAGACACAACCCACATGAGTTATGAATACAATTTCCCCTTTCAGGCACGTGTCTAGCCACTCACAAAGTGTCCATAAGACAACGTCATCATATTTCACACCTCAGCTCTCGAGACCACCCAGGGGTCCCTTGAGAGATGCATCCTAATGTTAATCAGCTCTCGGGAGCTCAATTTTGAACAGGGGTAAAACCAGCAATACTCAATTCTGCCGAGCAAGAGGCCAGAGCAGTATCACTCCCTCTTCCCTCTGCCCACCATAACTGGCAGACAGACAATGGCGAGCCATAAGCCCCAAAATGACATTGCACGAACCCTTTCAATATCTGTCTAAACCTACTGCCATTTAACGACGCTTCCCAGATGACGGCTCCCATACACTATTCTGTCTGTGAATTGTTGCATCCCACAGATGCCACGATTATTTGAACAAATTCATTTTCCTAATCCACCCTTTCAATTTTCATTTCAATTTAAAGTCAATCCAATGTCCTCTAATACCTCTCTTAGCATCCCATGCACCTGTTGCAGACACCTGTTTTAGCCTCTGGCCCCAGATAACTCTCTGCCGGTAGACCTTAATGGTTTGGTCGCCATATGCATATGTCTCCGTGTTCGCCCATGCCCTCATGTCCCCAGTGCTGGCAAAGCGGTATATTAAACTAAGTGTGATTGCCACCCCTAACAGGCGGTGGTGCAGCATCCTCGATCTGTGGTGGTGCGTTTGAGGTGTCTGTGTTTGTGGGTATGGCCAACTTACAATGTGTGGCATGTACCCAGGACGACTTGCCCTCACAAAACACCGCTGTTGGTGTGATCAGAAGAACTTGGTATGGCCCCGTCCACCTTGGTTCGAGCGCAGTCTTACGGGTGAAATGCTTCACCAGCACGTAATCTCCTGCCTCGAAGGTGTGGATAGGCTTGCTTGCTGGCTCCGGCAGGGCCTCCCGAACGCGTTCATGTATGCTGCGCGCTACATGGGAGAGACCTATGCAAAACTTTAAAAGCATGTCATCCATGATAGGTAATTCAAGTGCTGCCATATCCACTGGCGCCGATACCGGCAAACTCATGGGCCGACCCATTAATATCTCGTGCGGAGAGAGACCAGTGGTGCGCCCTGGAGTGGAGCGCACGCTCATTAACACTAGCGGAAGGGCCTCCGGCCACTTGAGGCCTGTCTCGTCGCAAATCTTTGCCAACTTACCTTTCAGTGTGCCATTCGTTCATTCTACAAGTGCCGCCGATTGCGGGCAGTAAACACAGTGGAACGACTGTATCACTCCCAAGGCCTTTAACACGGCTTTAATGACGTCACCTGTGAAGTGCCCGCCCTGATCGGATGACACTTTCTGCGGGACACCGAATCGACATATAAAGTGCCGCAAAAGGCACTTGGCCACCGTTATAGCGTCAGCCCTGACGCATGGGTAGGCCTCCACCCACTTGGTGAACATGTCCACCACTACCAGTACATGCTTAAAGGACATACAAGGCGGTAAATTGAAAAAATCGAACTGGATATGACAGAACGGCCCGACGGGAGCCGGGTGACCTGCGTTGTGGCGGCGTCTGGGGGGTGCCCCCCTATTATGCCGTTGACATATAGCGCACGAGCGACAGACCATGGTAACCGCAGCCGAAAGGCCTGGTGCTGCCCAGGTGGAAGTGACCTGCCTCATCACCCCCCTATGGCACAAATGGCCATTTTGATGCGCCATGCGTGCCAACCATGGCAATAAAGCTCGCGGTGCCACGGGTTTGTCATTAATCGTCCACATTTGTCCTTCTGCGGGGCGCTGAGCTCCCAATTTAATCCAATCTTGATGTTCTACGTTTGAGGCCGCGGCTTGTAATTGTATTACATCGAACTCTGTAGGTGCGGATGTCGGAACGTCTGTCTGGGCGGTCGCTTTAGCGCCCTGTTTGCGCGTAACTACTGGCATATTATATCCAACCTGTTGGTTTGCCGCTTGTGCTGCTGCTTCGTCGGCTCGGGCGTTTCCACGGGCCACAGTGTCGTCTGTACGCTGGTGACCTCGGCATTTAACTACAGCTATTTCACGTGGAAGCATAATACTATGAAGCAGATTACGCACTAAGTCCCCATTTTTAATGAGTGCTCCCGCTGAAGTGAGGAACCCTCTCATTTTCCATATGGCCCCTTTGTCGTGGACCACTCCGTGTGCGTATGCCGAGTCTGTATAAATTGTCACTGCTTTTTCCTCGCTTACTTCGCACGCTCTCGTGAGTGCGTACAGTTCAGCTTGTTGTGCTGACCAGGTGGGCGGGAGGCGGCCGCTTTCGACCGTCTCCGTATCCGAGCATACTGCGTACCCAGATAACAGGGATCCGTCCCAAGCCCGTTTGGCTGAACCATCGACGTAATAGGTATGATCGGCTTCCTGTAGCGGAGTGTCCTGTAAGTCAGGCCTTACCGTTGATATTAATTGGATCACGTCCGTACAAACGTGCGGGATTCCCTCCTCCTTTGTTGGCAAAAGTGTCGCTGGGTTAAGAACGGTACACCGCATCACCGTCACGTTGGGTGCCATAATTAATGCCGTTTCGTATTGCATCAGTCGAGTGGCTGTGAGATGCTGTGTGTTTCGCTGTTGTAGTAGTGTATGGACGCAATGTGGTACCTGTAAAAGGACAGCATGTCCCATTACTATGTCGGCCGTCCGCTCAACTGCGTATCGGGCAGCCGCCACGGCTTGTAAGCACAGCGGAAAGCCTTGTTCTACCGCATCAAGCTTTTTGCTGAAATAGGCTACCGGACGTTCCCTATCTCCATGAGTCTGAGTTAACACGGATTGTGCGAATCCCCCTACTGCATGGGTGAAAAGTGTGAAGGCCTTTTTATAGTCGGGAAGGCCCAAGGTTGGGGCCGTTACCAGGGCTCGTTTGAGTCCTTCGTAGCAGCGTATTCGATTGTCCGTCCAGTTTACCATCCGTGGCTGGTCGTTTTTCGTCGCCTCATACAGAGGTTTTGCTAATAACGCATAGTCAATTATCCATGTACGACAGTACCCTGCCATTCCCAAAAATCGCAACACCTCCCTTTGTGTACGAGGCAACGGGGTTTCCATGATGGCCGTGACCCGGCTCGCGTTGAGCTCGCGTCTCCCATGCGAAATCGCGTGTCCCAAGTATGTAACTATCTCCCGCACAAATTGCAATTTTTCCCGGCCTACTTTGTGGCCTTTCTCGGCTAGCGCATTTAACAGCGCTAGTGAATCCGTCTCGCAGGCTGCCTTGGATGGAGAGCAGATTAATAAGTCGTCGATGTACTGCAACAGCACCGAGCCGCCTTCCAATTGGACATCTGCGAGATCGCGGTGCAGCGCTCGTGAAAACAAGGTAGGGCTATCTGCGAAACCCTGCGGAAGCACTGTCCAGGTGAATTGTCTCCCCCGGAAGGTGAAAGCGAAGAGATACTGGGACTCTGGAGCTATTGGCACTGAAAAGAAGGCGGAACACAAGTCTATGACTGTAAAATGTGTAGCATCTGGCGGAATGGAAGTCATCAAAACTTCTGCATTTGGTACAACCGGATGAATACCCTGAATTATTTTATTAATCTCTCGCATATCCTGCACAAATCGCCACTTTCCTGTCATTGGTTTTGGCACTGGGAAAATGGGGGAGTTACATGGGCTGTTGGTTTCGATTATTATTCCCTGCTGCACGAGCGATTCTATCACCGGAAAAATGCCTGCGTCAGCCTCGTGCCGAAGTGGGTACTGCCGAATGTGTGGTAAAGGTAACCCTTCTTTAATTGGAATCACCAACGGAGGTGCATTCCTAATGCGCCCTACTTCATTCTCGTGTTGCGCCCATAGTGACGGGGTGACGGTATCGAGCAATCCATCGGAGTCCCCTGGAGTCGCGGGGACCGCCCTGACCATATGTGCCGCTTTGGGTGGCAGTTCCACCATCTCAAATCGAACTCGTCTGTCTTGAGGTGCCAAATTAATTATGAACCCTTCATTGTTGTCCAACACATGGACCGTTCGGTGTTCAACATTGTATCGACGCCTTACTGGCATTTTCCGCAGTCTGTCCATCATCCATCCAATGCTCTCGGGTGGCCATCCTCTGGCGGTGCTAAGGGTAACATGCGCTACCATCCCCTCGGGGTACTTAGCCTTTGATCTCTGGCGTGGCGACAAGGTTACCGTAATCCCAATGCCCTCTCGGCCAATCCATATGTGTGATAATTGAAGATCAGAGGTTTCCCCTAAAGCTGCCGCAACCATGTCTAAATAATAATCATCGCTTCCAGTCGCGTCATAACATGCGGTGCAATGCGGCGGATTATATTTCAATTTTGTGGCTATGTGGTGTTCTTCTAGCCAATCACGAATTTCTTGCGTTTGCGCGCGAATCGTGTCGATCACATGAGTCCATGTTGCTAAAGCCCCTTCTTCCAACCGCCACCAATACACGGTGGGGCTGGCGCGCTGCAATGCCATCATTAACAAATCGCGGTTCGATTCTCCGACGTCGACGTATACACCTTCTTTGGTGCACGCAATGTTACAACCTAATCGACACAGCAAATCCCGTCCTAGTAAATTAGTTGGGGCAGTAGTGGTCATGAGAAATGCATGCTTAGCTTCTAGCGGTCCGAGCATTACTCGGGTCTCCTTTGATACGGGGAGAGTTTCTAATTTTCCTGAAACGCCCTGGATTTGGACGCTTTTGTGTGTCGGTTTCAAAGTAGGTAGTTGTCCCTTATTGATACAACTGCGAGTCGCACCGGTATCCACTAAGAATTTTAGTGGTTGTCCATTTACATCTAACGTCAAGGTCGGTTCCTCATCTGGGGTCATTGTTATTAATGGACATTCCTTTGGCGGCCCGCATTCGTCCCGTCAATAGGCGTTTCCATATGACGGCCCTTGCTGTCCCTGGGGTCCTCGTGGTCCCCTTGGATAATTTGGACAATCCCGTCTCCAGTGGCCCATCTGTCCACATTCAAAACATGCCCCTCTCCCTGGGGGTCCCTGTCCTGGACCCCCCTGTTGGTTTGGCCTTCGCCCCCCTTTGTAGGGAGGTGGGCGCCCTTGCCCTCCCCTCGGCATTTGTTGGACTGGGGCACAAGGCCCGTATGGCATGCCCGAATTGGGGGTAACCCATGGGGTGGGGCCCATATTGGAGGGTCCCCATTGCGGTGCCCATCCTGGCATGGGTGTTGGTGGTGGCCAATAGGCCGGCGGGGGACCTAGCACAGAACATGGTGGAGCAGCCCACTGGGGTTGTTGGGGTTGTCTCCACGTCTGATTCCCTGGCCCACTAGGCCCTTGTTGTGGTCCCCGGGGTACTTGCATCACAGCTGCCTGCAGTGCCGGACCGAGTGTCTCGTCATCACTTGACTCACTCTCACTGTCACTTCCCATTATTTTTGCCCCCTTTTGTTTCTTCTTGCTCCCCATTGTTCTTGTTGTTTGTTGCTGGGCCAATTTTTCCCTTACTAACATCTGCAACATTTCTTCTTTAATTTCCTTTTTTTCCTCCGAAGAGGAGCCCGGACATTGTTCGAGTTTTGTACATAATTCATTGGTCCCCATTCCTTTCCAACCGAAAAGGACGGCATGCACTTGTTTTTTTAATGCGGGCCGAAGCCCTTCTACTAGGTAATTGTTCACCAGGGGAGCGGGTAGGTCCTCGACTTGGATTAATCCTAACCCGCCCCATCGAGCTATCGCTTTTTCTATTCTCTCTCGGTAATCGCCGATAGTCTCTCCTGCTTTCTGTTTTATGTTCCCAATTTTTCCCCAATCTGGCCCTCCAGGTGGTGCGAGCGCATTGCCAATGTGGGTCAGGAGATGATTTTTCAAAATGTCCCAATCGTTTCCGGTCATGGGTGGCACCCGAGCCATGGGGTCATCTATTGGCCATAATGAAAGGGTTTTAGCCTTTACCCATACCTTTGGTGGCAATATAGATGCTCCCAAATGACAAATATCTCTCCAATCTGGGGCATCCTCTGTAATCCAGTGACGGAGCAATATTACTATATCCAAAGGTTGGTCGATCAACATTTCCTGAACCCTCTTTTGCATGGCCGTTAAATCAGATTCTTTCCAAGGCACACGTTCCCTTACTGCCACGCCGTTTGCGTCTATTCCCACGCATCGCATGGGGAACACTCCCTTTGTTTCTATCGCACGTTGCACTGGTGCCCGATACTCCACTAGTGAAGGGTAAACTTTCTGACCTGGACCTATCGGGGGTGGAAACCCCGGGGTGTCTGTGCCGCTATCTCTATCGTCCTCGACTTGAGGGGCTGATGGTTGTGGGGTCTTATGAACTTTAGGGGGTCTCCCATTTGTTTCCCCTATAGCGCCCTGGTGTCGGGTACGTGCCTTAGATCCTGGGACTGGACCATGGGGGGAATAGGAAACAGGGATTTCATCTTCCTCATCCTGTTCCTTCTCATCGGAATTAATCCGGGCTACCATTAGCCTCTGACTTGTCTGCGCTGCGAGCGCCTTCATCTGTTTACCCTGCTTTTTTGGACCCTGTTTGCGCTCATTCTGGTATTTGCCCAACTCTCCTCGCAAACTCCCTTGTCTGGAGGCTGCCTGTCTCTTCAAGGCCTCCACCTTCCACCAACTATAGACCTTCCATGAATCAGGTGGGAGTCTCTTCTTCTTCTTCTCTAGGGCATCTAAAGCCCCATATAGCACATCTAACCTGTCTATTGCAAATGACCCTTCCTCTGGCCAAGGCGTATTCAAACCCTCGGTCAATATAGTCCATGCCTTGCTCGGTTGCAAAGCAGCATACCCATAATCTCTTTTCATGTAAAACGCTGGAGTGTTCTTCAACGGCTCTCCCTCCTTTCCTACCTTATTACCCATTCTTCCTACCTTCTTGGGTTAATCCCTCCTGGTAGTCCTAAGATCGGGTCGCCCCCCGATCTCTAGCCTTAAACGCAGTTCTCACGCCGGAGTAACTTAACACCTATTATCTATCACCCACATATGGGTCTACCTGCTTCCCACGCAGGAAGCTTACCTGAGGGATATCCCTCCTTATCTCGGGCGCCCTGTATAATCGATTCGTTACCCACTGCTGCTCTGGTTTAAACTAAATATGGTTCGGAATGCAAGCCAGGTAGTGCAGCCGACAGAGGTCCACACGTCCAAAGTAAGGCAGGAGGCTTCAATTTCGATGTGCAAAAATGCTTACCCAAATCTGATGCCGGCAGGCCTCCTTCCCGACCTGGAACGTGAGGGTCCACCTCGTCTGCACACTTGGATGATCCCACTTCTGACACCAAAATTGACGGTCGAAGACCTCAAGGGAAGGAAGAAGAAGAAGATCTGAGCAACAATGTTTAATGAAATCGATTACAAACACACAGTGTGGAGCAAGGCTCGAGAATGCACCGCCTAACACGCAGCGGGCAATTCCTCAAGACACTCGCTGAAAAATAAGTAAAAAGGCATTTCATTTATAGCAAAATATCAGACAAGAATCTGCGCTAAAGACATAGCAAACCCTGGGCCATAAAGACCCACCTTCCCTCGTCCCTTCCTGAAGAAGGCCAAACTTAGACAAACAGATGTAAGCATAGGATAGGCCGAGCCCTTTTGGCTCTTTATCTAAACATATCAGACCCGAGCGCAGGCCGAAGAAAATATTCTCATACACTAGGCCAAATGGTAGATGAATGATTGGATACACGTGCTGAATACAATAACAATCAAGGATATGTAATGTCTATATTTCTCCCGAGGTTGGTTACATCCTTGATTTAGGAGACATACTAGAAACTACAAAGATATATAATTAATTATTCCCTTTGTGAAGAAGGCGTTTGGCGACATGTTTTCCCTGTACGTGGGTCGCGAGCATTTTATCTACTGTCTGGCACATACATTCAAGGACTTGTTTACTGGGCTAAGGATCCACCCTGTACCTCGAGTCTCGAAAGCACATTTTGTCCCCCCGCCTCTGCCTGCAGCTGAGTTCAAATCAGTTTTCAGAAGCACGATATATAATTTCAGATGTTTATGATCAATTGAGTCATGGGGTTTAAACCCCAATGGCTGACATATATATATATATATATATATATATATATATATATATATATATATATATATATATATATATGTATATATATATATATATGTATATATATATATATATGTATATATATATATATATGTATATATATATGTATATATATATATATATATATATATATATATATATGTATGTCAGGTCGCAGAATTGTTGCTGCTTAATGGTCGGCTATGGACGCCGTATGGCTACGAGGTTATGATTTAAATGTTGTCTAAAATGCTATTTCATAAAGTTAATAAAAGGTTTTTGCTTCGTTTTAGTTTGAAATGAGGAAAGGCTCGCTTTAGTCGTGCTGGACAATTGTACACGTGTGCCCTTTCGAGGCTAGATAAGGCCGGTCGTAAAATCCCTCTGATGATTCTCAGACGGCGCCTCGAGCCGCGGGCAGGAGAACGCTCACATGCGCGCGGATGTGTAACGCCGGTAGAATGATTAGATTGCAGACATAAACCTATCGTTAAAACTATATATTTTGTATTAATCACAGCGACGCTTGAATCTGTATAAACATGTTTTGAATTACTCAGTTGAACAAACCCATATATTTTATGGCCTTATCGAAGCCAAGAATGCACCCTCCCTTTAATGAGTTACATTCTCTGTCTCCTCGGAGCCCAGAGAAACATCTGGTCCGGATAAGGGACGGATGACCGTGGGGGCTAGGGATGACGGTGGGGGACTCTCGCTAGTTCCTTTGTTCTCTCGGAGATTTTCTGATAAACTTGTCCCTATTTATACGGACTGCGAATCAATGTGCTCCAGGAAGGCTAGACGTGGCATGAAGCTGGTTCTTGCTGTAGATGTCTGTCTCCTCCAGATCTGTATAAGTGCTGTTTTAATAAAGTTTCGTCATTCTTAAATCTCAAAACTGTTGGTGAACTTCTGTATACGATCGGCAAGAGTTGTTGCCCAACATTGATGGTGCCATGACTCGGATCGCAACAGACGCGGAGGACGGGAAGCGGAACCCGGGCGACAGGAGGAAGGCTGCCCGAGGCCGGGACGCTGGCACTCTAATTTGATTAAGGTGAGCAATTGTTTTATACCAGAGGGCTATCTTTCCAAATTTGTACCTTGCTTCCTCGAACGGCTTCAGTCCGCTTCCCTGTCATCCGCGCTGCCTGCACTCGAACAGAAATTGTAAGTAAAGGCTCATTTTAGGCCTCAGAATGACGTGGCTTTGTTAAAGCCAGGATAAACATTAAGAGTAAGAATAACGTTAAAGAATAGATTTTGCGCAGGATACCAGTAAGGACTTAACAGTAAGCTTAAAGTTACAGTTAGCACCAGGAGGGGAAAATGAGGTCGGACAGCCATATAGGTTGAAGCCAGGTGGCCAAGATTTTTCCAGGAAGGAACAGCCCAGAGACAAGATGGGGTATGCCATTGCATGCCAGGGAACGAAGGGCTGTGGCTAACTTAGAGGGCCATAAGAACATGGCCAGTAAAAGGATAACGCGCAGGTAGTAGGTAGGCTTGACAAGAAGGAAGCAAGCAACAGAGGTCCAGATAAAACAGGCCAGGATCTGGTGGACAAGAGAAAATAAATAAGCTCACAGGAAATGGGCCAGGTGGCCACAGGGTGAGAAGGACAGGAATGGTTTTTGAAATATTGAAATTTTAAGCATTGCAGCTATGGTTATTGAAGCTACACCAGACAGAGGACAAGTAAGTAAGCAGTTAAGCAAGTAAATCAGCGATTGATGCCGCTGGACCAGATGCCAGACCAAGACCCCCCCACCCCCCCAAGCCCTGAGCCCTGTCCCCGGGCCACAGGCGCCACCTCTCCCACCCCCGCCCCTGTTTCCCCAGGGGTTAGACCCCCAGAAAACTAGACCAGTCGCCCCTCAGGTTCACCTTAGCCCGGGCAACCCTTTTAGAGGACAAGAAGTTAGTGGGGCGGACAGCGGGTTCGCGGCCCCAGAAGGGCTAGGTGAACTGTACCCCTCATTGGAAGGGCTCACGGAATCGGAGAACCCACAGCCCACAATTGGGATGTGTCCCTTAAAAACCATAGGACTGAACAGGGGGGCACCCATTAACATCAGGATACCCTGGAGAGAATCAGATTTGGCGTCTATGCAGGAGCGGGTGAGAACCCTGCTGGCTGAACAGCCCGGTCAGATACCGGAATTTATGCGTTTGTGGATACAAAATACAGGCGCAGATTGGCGGGACGTCTGCCACATGGGAGAGGCTGTATTGCCAGCGCGGGTGTGGGACCAGGCCAAAGTACACGCACGCTGGCCGAATGTAGCACCAACCCCGGCCCAGACCCTCGACGATTGGGGGGCCCTGGTCGACCTGTTGTTGGCCGGGGTACACATCGCACTAAGGCTAACCGACCAATTAGATGAAGCGGCCGAGCAGTGGGACATGGGCGACGATAAGAAGGCCGATGTAAAGGACGACATGTTGCAAATGCTTGCCCAGGAATCCATAAGGGCCCCCTCCCCAAAACTGGAACATACAAGGGCCCCCTCCACAGCCGCAGAATTGGGCCGTGCAAAGGGACCCCCCACCCCCCCCCAAGACCTGAGCTCAGTCCCGGGGCTCTAGGCAACACCCCAACACCCCGCCCTGCCTTCCCTTTTTCACCTCAACCCACCCCGTCCAACCCGTCCCAAAAATCCTTTTCCTTGAATGAGAGACGTAACATGAATGAGCAAAGATTGTACATGGGAGTGGCTGGAGAAAGGCATGATTTGAGTCGATCTGAGTTTCGCGTGAAGTCTGGGAGACTCACTCGTATATGAATGAGGAATGAATGTATATTGGGATGTTAATTGACGTGTGTATCTGGCCAATGTATTTGTCTGTATGACATATGCAAAGCAGAGGGTTTCGGTGTGAAGCTTTGTAAGTGGTCTACTTGACATTCCCTAGCGACTATCCGAGGGAACAGGTGAGGTCCTGAACTGAGTCCGGATTTTCAACTGTTTGGGAGTGTTGGGATTCGTGTGGAGGCACGAGGGTGCGCGCCAGGACGGAGGGCGGCGTGGCGTCGTCGCGTTGAGATGGTTGTGCCAGGTCGATCGGCGATCTCTGAATTTAAATCGGATTTTTGTCATGTGTGTTGTGAAATTAACGTCTATCCGAGAATCCTGGCGATGTTCGTTTAATTAAAGTGTGGTACAAACCTGTGTTTCCGCCGTGCGGCTCCGTGGAAGTTTGGGTAGAGTTATTGTGCGTTCGGGCAGGAGCCGAGCGAACCGCGAGTCACGTGTGCGCTGAATGGGGGCTCTCGGTTTTGGGCAGTTGTCGTTGTAATTGTTGTTGTCAGGATGGGAAATAAGAGCAGTTGTTGTTGAGTTTGTTGAATTGGGTTCAGAGCATGAGATTTGCTCAGAGTGCCGGCGATAACTCGCCCACTCTCAGAGGAGGATGTGTGCCCAAATGCATTGTGGGTCATTTCGACTTTGCTGGATGTCGGACGTTCAGTTTCAACTGTCGGTATGTGGTGTGGCTTGTGCCAAGGTGTGGGCGCGAGGAGGATGTGGTTGTGTTTGTCTGTCTGTGGAGTTATACGGTTGTTGGATTCGTAGAAGCTAGCATTTTGCGATGTGGAGCCACGATAGTGGTCGTCTGTCTGTCCGGATGTGGAGTTCTTGCAAGGAACGGGAATGTCGCCGGACTTGTATTAGTTGTGGAATGAGAACTGGTACCACCTTTCTCCGTTTGAAGTTTGACCTTTTAAAGTTCATTTGACCTTTGTTCGAGATTTGTAAGAGAAAGAGGTCGGAGATAATTCACTAACCTTGGAAGAACGACAGGCTGTCAGTCTACTGGAGGTTGATTTAACGGCAGGATATATAGGACTTAAATCTGGAGAATATCGGGACATTATATTGTGGGTTAAAACTGAAATCACGTACGTAATTAGTGAACAGAGAATATCGAGTTCTGTTTGTCGTTGTAATTGTCGTTGATGTCCCGATTCAGGGGTCTCAAGAAATAAACAGACTTCCGGTGCCGACTGGAAGCGTCAGGTACAGTACGCTTGAGTTTAATTTAACCGGGCCGAGCACAGTGACGTGTGTGACCGAGCAATGGGGATAGTCATGGTAAATGGAGGACAATTGGGAAGATGCAAAGAGATGCAAGTAACATGAATTAAGTTGTGGTATCAAGAGGTGGGTGCTGTATATTGGTATATTGGTACACCAAGTAAGTATATTGTGGTTATTATAACTCGCTGATTATAGGGGGCGCCGGGCGCACCAAGTACAGATCGGGTTGCATGGTGGAGCAGGCGCAGGGTGGAACACCCCGTGTGGTTGGAGGTTGAAATGCAGTGAACATGCCCGATTTTGGCTTTGCGAGGCTCCGGATAGAAATTGGCATTTCGATGCTGTGGATTATATTGTGCCTGCCTGGAAAGGTGATGTCCTGTGCTGGGGCTGGCGACGTGCCTCTGTTATTTGTCTGTCTGTCGGTCTGATTGTAAGTCTTTGGTACTGGGAGGGCTAATTGAGTGCTCAGGCGTCATTGTTCCATGGAGGCAGGTACTGTGAGTCACAAAATTTGGACCTGGGATGGGATATAAGGTCAATGAATCAGGGAAAAGTGATTTCTGATCGCTGATCCGATCTGGTTTTGAATTGTTTGATTTAATTTTGAGTTGATTGGAGGTAATAAGGATTTGTGTCGATTTCTTGATTTGAGTTGATCTGGAAACAAAGACAGATGGGATTAATGTGTATATCAGGAACATTTTGGAAAAGAAATATGGATATATGACATTACTAAAATATAACCAAGCAATTGAGAGTTCTTGGGTTAATGGGATATAAATAAATGCATCTACAAGTTGATGGTTTATAAAAAAATTTAGTTCTGGATGATACTTAAACGATGAACAATGTTGGGGGCAAAGTTATGGGTGGATTTGGTGAGTGGTTTTGGGCAAACGAAGATTAATTTAGATTTATCATAGTTAAGTTCGAGGAAGTTGATTTGAAGCCAGAATTTTATTTGGATGCCAGAAAGGAGAAAGGAGATGCTGAAAGCCAGAAAGGAGATGCTGTTGTCTACTCTGAATGACAGGTGGTGGTATCCAGGGCGCTGAGGAGTTTGTTCACGTTGTAAAGTTTGTTTATTTATTTGTTTATTTAGTTTGTTTATTGTAGAGAAGAGTGCTTTTGGGATTCCGGAGCCAGAGTGGATAATTTGAGAGTAGTAGGTGGAGTAGAGGACATCTTTGCAGTGCTGTAGGTGGTCCTTGTAGGCTTGGGAGTGAACTGATTTGGGTTTAATAGGCACAAGCTGGTCTAAACAGGGTGAGGAGGATGGTGTGATTGATGATGTCAAAGGAGGCGTTGAGGTGAGGAGGATGAAAATGTTGAGGTTGCCGGCGTCAGAGGAGAGAGAAGGTCGCTGGTGATTTTGAGGAGAGCAGTTTCAGTACTGTGGCTGGAGCAGAATCCGGATTGGGATGTTTCATACAGGTTATTGGCAGAGTGGTGATGTTTGAGTTGAGTGGCCACAGCACGTTCCAAAACTTTTGACAGAAAGGGTAGGTTGGAGATGGGTCTGAAGTTATTTAGGGTGTCAGGGTTTAGTCCAGGGTTTTTCCAGAATGGGGGTGAAGTTTCACGAGTTTTTGGGGAAATCGGTATGTGAAGCTGGATTAAGTTGGAACTGCTTGATGAGCCATGGAGATGGATTGGGTTTTGTTGTTGGTTGTCTGGGAGTTCGGTTGTTGCATTGCCAAAGGTTTCTGTGTGGTGGACACACTCGTTGGCTGTTGTCTTGTGTGACGTGGATGGAGATGTATGTGGCTGCGTGTGGCTGCCTGGAGTCGGGAAGGCGGCTACAGTGGTTGATATTGGTTGTGGATTGTCCGGGGTGCTTCGATTTGCATAGGGGGTGAAGATTGGGATATTACATTATTTTAAGTAAGTATTGGCATGAGTAATTACATAA
This sequence comes from Myxine glutinosa, assembly GCF_964187855.1. NCBI lineage: Eukaryota > Metazoa > Chordata > Myxini > Myxiniformes > Myxinidae > Myxine > Myxine glutinosa. The sequence goes on from NC_136271.1 coordinate 60,198,703, forward strand.
GTAATTATGAGTTATTATGAGTATTAGTTATGAGTAAGTGATTATTACCTTCGCAAAAGCGGAAGGTTATGTTTTGATCGCTGTGTATTTATTTGTATGTCTGTGTGTGTGTGTGTGTGTGTATGTGTATGTTATTCGCATAACTCAAAAGGTATTCAACCGATTCGCATGAAATTTGGTGGGATGATAGGTTATTATCCGGGAACCATTTGATTAGATTTTGGAATCGATCGGGTCAAAGGTCAAGGTCAAGGTCATGAAAAGGTCATGGATGTGATTACAATATCAAACTTTTGGCGGGATAGAATGGTTTAATTTGAAACAAATCTTCCCGCATGACAACGTAGGTGTGGCTTTGCTACACAGATCTTGTAGTCTTTTATTTTGGCAACAAAAGTAGCTGCGGCGAAGGTATGCGCTCTACCGAGTGCCCGTTCTAGTTTTAGTAAAGTTACATGTTTCGCTGTGTTGTGGATCTGGGGACAAGCTAGTTTGATGGGTACCCTGGGGTCTTCGGCGTGTCTATGTGTTTGGCTGTCCGTTACACCGGACTCTTGAATGGGTTTTCATGAGACGAATTTCAGACATAACAGTGAGAATCTATTTTGAGCGAATCACAGTGGGTGAGGAAAACATTGTGTGACCAGACACCAGAACTGACCAGAATTGAAATTGGAAGTAGACCAGGTTATTTCTATTATTTGTTTATTCGTGAAAATAAATAAATAATAGGGGGAGGTTAATGGAGGTTAATGGTGGTTTGTTTGTGTTAATGGAGGTTAATGGTGGTTTGTTTGTGTTAATGGAGGTTAATGGTGGTTTGTGTGTTAATTCTAGTTGAAACTGTAGCTGAAGTAATTTTCGTTTATTTTTATTATTTTATTGATTTTTTATGATTTTGATTGATTTTTTGATTTGATTTGAGATTTGAGATGATTGATTTTTATTAATTTTATAATTTTATTTTTATTGATGTTGGAAACAGGTAATGGGATGCTGAGAGAAGGATTGAATTTAATTTGAATTGGACTGGATTAAATGGGATTGAATTTAAAAATTGAATATTGGATAAAATTGGATCCACTTGAAAAAAGTGGATTAGGAAATTGGAGAAAAGGTGTTCTATGAAACTATGAATTGAATGAATTGAATCTATGAATTGGAGACCTGTAGACCAGGCGTTCCCAGGAGACTTGTGGACCAGGTGTTCCACCAGAGGAAAAAGACCAGGTGTTCGTGGAGCACTTCACCTGCAAGAACGCCTTGGAACCAAGGTGGAAGGGACCAGTCCAGGTGTTGCTGACTACACCAACGGCAGTCTTTTGCGAGGGCAAGACCTCGTGGATCCACGCCACGCACTGTAAGTTGGCCATACAAGCACCAGACACTACACCACAGCAACCACAGTAAGGATGGGCCTAATCATAGGTACAATACTATTGATAGCGACAGCAGCTAGGGGAAACTCCGATTCCAATAGATGCGAAAACGAAACCCGACACCTCACCGTAACATGGGGACAAAGAGTATCACTACCATGTTTCGAACAGAAAGCCCTGCACACAAATTGGGTGAACATAAATTGGCTAGCACTGTCGGCAGGGCCTGGACGCGTTGGCATGGTACTACAAAAGCAACGAGAGTTCCGGGAAAACGGGCAAGCTAGCATTGAGACCTTGGCCCAACCAGGATACAAATGGGGAACCCCTGATTTTAAGCTACAAACACGCACGCGCCTAGAGAAAGGCATGACTATGCAGGTCCGGTGCAGCGTCTGGACCCCAGGAGCGGCCAGTGGCGAAACTAAATACACACCATGCATCGAATACATACTCACGCCACACCCCCAGGATAAGGCCCCAAAGAGGGGGGAAAACACATATTGGAAAGTGGCCAGGGAGGTGGCAACAATTCAAAATAGGACACACTGCTGGTCGTGCATGCACTTTCCCCAAGCAGGCACCACAGGAATACACATGATAGTGCTACCTCTGTCCCTCAATGACCTCTGCTCACAACCTATCGATTCCCCATGTTTAGTCACCACGCTGGAAAGAGAAGGGGTTGACAACGGCAAGAGTTGCAATCGACAATTTAATTATCGCCCGTCAATGATTGCCCATGTGGCCGAGAGGCCTGCCCCCGTCTGGGTCAAACCACAGAAAGGGAGGGTCTGCCTCCAGGGTTCCGGCCACTTGCGTATGGGAGAATCAGAATGCGCCTACACTCTCCCCGGGAAGCTGGGACAAGGGAGCTCAGGGATTACATTACGAATAGTACTGCAAGATAAACACAACCACAACATAACGGCTATAACATTCTCTAGGGGGGTTAGTAGGATTAATGGGGTGGTAAAGGGACTCCGGTGCTTATCCACCCACCTGGTCCCACCCCATGGGACAATGTTTATATGCGGCGACAAGGCTTACCCCTATTTACCAAATAATTGGGGGGGCACATGTTATCTGGGTTCAGTCCTTCCTGACGTTGAGATACTGGATGAGCTAGACCCAAAGTCCTTGGACAGGCGTTATAAGAGGTCAGTCATGAACGAAGATGGAACCACTAAACTACACGGGAGCCTATGGGAAAAGGTGTTTGGTTTCTTCTTCCCAGGAGCGGGCACAGTCATGGATAGTTTCCGGATAGATAAATTGGCTTTGGCCCTAGAAAAGGTGGCAAACGACACCGCTACGGCTCATGACATACTATTGGATACGGTGATTCACATGCGTACAATGGTGATGCAGAATCGGGTGGCTTTGGACATGCTCTTGGCAGAGAAAGGAGGGGTATGCGGAATTATAGAGGGAAAATGTTGCACTTACATACCCGATCCATCTGAAGGAGTGTCAGCCGCAATAGTGAGACTAAGGGAAACTAGCCACGCCCTGACGATCGATCGGATCGCGCGCGAAAATTCTTATACATTTAGCTGGCTCACTGACTGGTTCCGGGGATGGACGGGCACCATAGTGAAGTGGTTATTGACCGCACTGGCTGTGATAATCGGGGTAGTAATTTGGGGGGCACTAATGAAATCTCTAGTCCTCCTCTGTATGAGAAAGTATTTTACAGGATGGAAAGTGAAGAAGCCGCCGACAACGACTATGGCTCTGACCACAGAGGCCGTCGACCTGAACGGGTCCTTCAACAAGGCAGTTGCGACCAACGCTCCAGAAAATTGTATTGAATTTTGTGACGACTGTGATACTTGTGTGGATCCCATGTGGGAACTGGCTGCTGCCTGTATGGATGTTTGTGATGACTGTGATACTTGTGCTGAAAACCCCTTGCGTGTACTGGCTAACGCCTCTTATGTATTACAAGCTGACAGCTGCACGCCCCCTTCCGACCCAACTATGGATCTGATTGCGACACTGGGTCTGGCGGTCGAGGGACCCGACGCGGATGTCCTAGACCCGCAAGCCGACCAGGCACCCATGGGAGACTTTGACATAAAGGAAGTCCCTCTCTTTTCTCCAAATGTTTTAAGTTCAAATGCTTCAAGTGAATCGGATTTTTACGCTCTGTACCCTGATCAGGAAATTGAGACACAAGATACTGACGACATTTTGTATTCCCCAGAACAGCAGCACGTGAGGGACCTCATGGGCATGACCGTTGATTAACTTCGAAGATCTGCAAGGACTGCGTCTGCAAAGGGTGGGGGGAGCAAGTTCCGCAGGGGAGGTTGTGGGCCCTCTGGCGGGGCAGAACCTCATCTGGACCAGACGTCTTCGTTGTGGATCCGAAACGTTAATGGACTTTCATGTTCTGAGCCCTCAGGTTCAAAGCACGCACCACACGACACGTTCCCCAAATGCACGGGCGAGGCGCTATGGGCGCACGGTATGCCCTCGGGAGATACCCGCATTACACGATTGTCTTTCAATAAAGCCCGATGTGGCACGTTGTCTCTTGAGATACTTTGTCTCGACGAGACAAGAGGAAGGGATGTCAGGTCGCAGAATTGTTGCTGCTTAATGGTCGGCTATGGACGCCGTATGGCTACGAGGTTATGATTTAAATGTTGTCTAAAATGCTATTTCATAAAGTTAATAAAAGGTTTTTGCTTCGTTTTAGTTTAAAATGAGGAAAGGCTCGCTTTAGTCGTGCTGGACAATTGTACACGTGTGCCCTTTCGAGGCTAGATAAGGCCGGTCGTAAAATCCCTCTGATGATTCTCAGACGGCGCCTCGAGCCGCGGGCAGGAGAACGCTCACATGCGCGCGGATGTGTAACGCCGGTAGAATGATTAGATTGCAGACATAAACCTATCGTTAAAACTATATATTTTGTATTAATCACAGCGACGCTTGAATCTGTATAAACATGTTTTGAATTACTCAGTTGAACAAACCCATATATTTTATGGCCTTATCGAAGCCAAGAATGCACCCTCCCTTTAATGAGTTACATTCTCTGTCTCCTCGGAGCCCAGAGAAACATCTGGTCCGGATAAGGGACGGATGACGGTGGGGGCTAGGGATGACGGTGGGGGACTCTCGCTAGTTCCTTTGTTCTCTCGGAGATTTTCTGATAAACTTGTCCCTATTTATACGGACTGCGAATCAATGTGCTCCAGGAAGGCTAGACGTGGCATGAAGCTGGTTCTTGCTGTAGATGTCTGTCTCCTCCAGATCTGTATAAGTGCTGTTTTAATAAAGTTTCGTCATTCTTAAATCTCAAAACTGTTGGTGAACTTCTGTATACGATCGGCAAGAGTTGTTGCCCAACATGTATATATACACATATATACATATATCTGTGGGAAATAGCAGAAACTCGACAATACGAGCAGGGTGCCTCATTTGCATTAAATAAATATAATCGGAAGAAATTAAATAAGTAGCGGACAAAGCTTCAAGACATTTGATTTTTTATTTTCTGACAAGATTTTGACCAAAGTCTAACTTTTGTTGAAGTCGAAGACTGAGAAGAAGGCCTGTTTGGTTGAAAGCTTGTCAGAAAATTAAACATCGATTGCCTTGAAGTTACGTCCGCTACTTAATTAATTTCTTCCGATTATATATATATATATATATATATATATATATATATATATATATATATATATATATATATATATATATATATATATATATATATATATAATTATATATATATATCGTTTGTATGTATATAGTTTATATATATTGTTATGGATCTCAAAGACGGCACTCCCCTTAGCAAGGGGGGGTTAATCCCCTTGGCCTGTTAAGCTGGCCGTCTGTGGTCCTGGTACCTGTAACGCTCTTTTGCGGGGCGGAAATGATCAGGGTTATTGGTCAAGGTGTTCTCCCGAATACCTTCACTAATCCCTCTGCAAAACAGGGAGACAAGTACCGCTCGAACCTCGGACAAGATGGTATTTGCCGAGCGGTTTAGCAATCCGCGGTTCGAACCATTAGCAATTGACTAAACCCGACTATAAAGCGTTTGGCCAAAATCGCGCCACAGGTATTCAATGGGAAGAAGGGACTAAAGCGATCGGGGGAAAGAAGAAGCCAAAGTAAGGAATAACAGATATTTATTAATTATGTACACGAAAACCCAAAAAAAAAAGGAAAAAAAAGGGCATTTACAAGGAGGAAAAAGCAGATACACAGGGCAAGCCTTAATACAGTCTTATATTAAACCCCAGACAACAAAAAGGACAGACAACAGACTTACACGACAAGGGAATAGCAGGCAGGAATCACTGGAGGAGGGGATGAGAAGGCCCAGGCAGATGGTGGCGTCGAGGTCCGGCTCCAGGAGTCGATTCACGTCGTGGCGGGAAACCCTGGCAGGCAGCGAGCGCGTATCGTTCACTGCGAGTGGTCGTTGCATACAGCGATTGGGATGCTCCTCTCTCCCTTGCCTTCGTCTTCCAACTCTGGATCACGTCTCTCTCTCGTGCCTTCTCACCGACTCGTACCTTCTCTCTCTCCTTCTTCAGAACCCTCTCACTCCAATTCTTTCACTCAACTCTCTAAGCAGTCCCTTGCAGCCCTTTTTATTGCTTTTTGGCCATATCAAGCCGCAGGCTCCGAGGGCACGCATACCGGTTGGCTCACCGCGGTGCTGGTTGGCCGGTAAGGGCTTTCTGACTCCACCTCCGATGACTAGCCGACTTGCCACGTCCGTGATCTGGCGGCTCCGCCCCCTTCTTTCTCGGCTTGACCGCATGGCTAATGGCGGCTTGGGGCAATCAAATGAGCCAAACCAAAGGGCAGCGAACGCTGCCTGGCTGTTACTTTGCGGAGACGTGGGTGAGGCGATTGGGGAATTGAAAGGGGCCTATCTTATTTGATTAATGCACTGCAGATTCAACTACTGGGAACAGATCCTTAACTGAAACACATAATAATGAGATAACTACGAAGAGGTCCTATGGTTCACTACGTGTAGTTCATGGACTAACTAGGGTGTGATCTTTAACAAGCCAATTGATGGGAATATTTACAGGGGGACATTTATAAGGGATACATTTACTAAATTTACTAGTGAAGGTTCTAAAAACCGTAACAATATATATATATATATCGTTTATATATATATATATATATATATATATATATATATATATATATATATATATATATATATATATATATATATATATTGTTACGGTCCGCGGTGAAGGTGTTGTTTGCCGAGCGGAGGCACCGCGGCCTAACAGTTACCCCGATTAACCTGATTCACCCGAACGTTGGCCGTATCGCGCCACAGATATTCAATATGGAAAACTCTAAAGCGACCGAATGTAAAGAGGAAGAAGAAGACGTACAGAAGAGTAACGGGATTTATTATTTACACACACAAGCAAAAGGAGCAGTCACGGTTATGTACAGGGAACATTGAAAAAGCAGGTGACACAGTGAAAATTACTAGCTTATCCTATGCAGTCTTAATTTATTCCCAGGGACAAAACAAACAGAACAAACTCACGTACACGAATGGGGAAATTGCAGGCAGGAGGGGCTGGAAGGAGGTGTGTGGCTGGAGCTTGGTCCCGCACGGGACGTCGGGCTGGACCTCGACGGCCGCTGATGCCACCGATCCTGTCGTGTGCGCGGGATCACGGGTCTTAGCTGCTTGGTGGAGCCGACGCGCTGGTGGGGGGTCTGGCGTGACGGGTTCTCTCCTCTCTCTTTCTTGGTCCAACCACTCTTTCTCTCTCTCTTGGCCCAACTCTTCCTCTTGGTTCAATCCCTCCTCACCACCGACAACTCAACGCAACCACTGACCACTCAACGCAACCACTGACCACCACTGACGACCAACCCAGCTCTTTCCCAAAACCACACAACTCAGCTCTGCTCTTGTCATGGACCTCCCGCAACTTCTTGCGCGCGCGCCTTTATAGCGCCTCCGGCGATTAAGCCGCCGGCTTTTAGGACATGCCCATCGGTGTGCTCACCTCGGCCCTGGTTGGTCGCGCAACCCTCTGGCTCCGCCCTTAATGACGATGGGCGGGCACGCCTTTCTTCCCCAACCCGAGCACATGTTCAATGGCAGCTTTGGGGCGAAAACAACCCACAGCTGTAACAAACTGGCCAACTGCCCAGTGCAGTTGGCAATGGAGACTTGGAGGGGATGTAATTGGCAGATTGAGGCTTGGCCATGACGAAAGGGGAAATGGAGGTTTTTGGGAATGGGAATGAAGAATGAAGGGAATCTATCTTTTTCACTTGGTGCAATGGAGTGTCATTTTAATGGAAGACAAGGCCTTACCCTAAAACACATAATAAGGATATAAACTACTGAACAGGGATATTATAGTGTCCTTCAATGTATGCTTTATGGAATTAACTACCGGAACGCCCTTTTGACCTTTATACACACTGGAGCAAGGAGGGCTCAGAATAACGCAATAATAATAATACACACAATAAAAAAAACACAATCCTCATTTCCACAACACTGCACCCTCCTCCTCTTAGGCACGTCCCGGGCCTATAACTTTAATTTAGTGTGACACGTAGGTGTAGTTCCCTCTACTTTTAACCTGACCCTGAGTGCAACAGTTTTAAAACATAAACACAGATGTTCCGCTGCTCCATTGCACCCTACCTAACAGACTCACGCCCACAGCTAACCGAATTGCGGAATGGTCTTCAAACTATACACTGATGGTGGGGAGCATTATTTACAGTGGCGCTACTTTATTTGCAAAACGTAACCCAGGACCTGTGATTGTTCTTTCTGGGGGGGAGACAGTCTGCTCTGCATCGACGCACCATGAAAGCACCCAAAAACACACCAATACACCCTCAGGCACCAATCGGTGCAGTCACCACAGTTCATCAATAAAAAGAAATCAACAACCCCTAACCCTGCAGGTGGTCTCTTGCTCTTCGGCTCCATCTGCTGGCTATTATTATTTTCCTGGTGTTGTCATCTTCCTTTGCTGGCGGCCTATTTGTAATAAACTTGCACCCAACGTGTCCATTTGTATTTATTTATGGCCCACAGGGGCCGACTATGTATGGTTCACCTGTGGGGCATCGGTGCCCTGTGGCCAAGGTCCGCCAGCAAGATTTCGGGCCTTCCTGGCCGGTTCCAGCAGAGGGGCCATGCTCCAACCCATGGGGTCCATAAGTGGTGCTCGGCCACAGACATGTGGTCCATAATGTGGTGCATCGATGCAGACAGCTGGTTCTGGGAGTTCCGGGCGCACAATGGCGGACTCACGCACGCTCCCCTCGGCGCCCAGTGGCGCTCAGGTCCTCATGTGGGAGACAAAGGGGGGGAAGACAGATGAGCGAGGGGTAAGGTCACAAGGGTACACATCAACAAAGGCAATGCAAGGCGAAGTGCGTACGGAGAGCGAAGTGAGAAAGCTCGTCCCTACCATACGTCACCCCCCCTGTCACCAACACTACCCTTGCCCTTACCCCATATGTACAAAATCTTCACATTTACAAATTCGTCGCTAATGTCACGTCTTCCCCATATCTCTTCTATACCAAATTCGTCTCCACAATCCCTCTATCCAAAATTTGCCATCACCCAATTCATCATCAATCCTCATAAGGAGGAAGAGATGGAATATCAGCACAATGTCACACCCACGTCATGATGCGTCTCACAATCCAAAACATTTGCACATAAAAATAACAAAAACAACCTGGCATGGTGTGGAGTACCTGTCACCACAGGTGAGTGGATGCAGATGGTGCAAGGAGATTTTCATCCTAACTACTTCTAAATGACATTAACACTCTTTACTCTACCCGGGGTCTTTCCCTGCCAATCCATTGGCCATCTTACACTATGGGTTCTAAAAACCAATTCCCATTGACCAAACTGTGGTGCTTCTCAATTTGGGGTCTCACTCCCCCGATTCAACTCCCTGTGCCCTTGCACAATTTCAGGACTGGGGCGTGTAGCTCTCCCAGCAGGTCTACCCACCTGCACACCTCCACCACTGCAGTTGCCACCCGAGCTTACCTAGCTCCTCACCCTAACCTATCTAACTGGGGAAGGCCCCTCCTGGCTCTGTCACGCCTCGGTGCCCTCTGGCACTGGGCTACCCGGGTCCGTCCTCCGGATCCTCGGGCCCCATCCACAACAACTCTACCGGCTCCAAGAGCCCACCTGCGGCCTCACCTGGCCGACATCCTCACAGTGGTGGAGTGCCCAAACCAACTACAAACACTAACAGGCTACACGCCCAGCCATTTCCACAACACTAATGCACCCATCCAAATACCATTCTTCCACCACACACCACAGATGCCAATATCCAACCACAATTTACCTATACCCTCTACCTAACACTTACACTACCCTCCCCGGGTATTCGTGATGGGGGTCCATCCTTCCCCCATTCACACCTTCGCACCATCCACTCCACTCCATAGTTTCCACCATACTCACTCCACGACCATCCATTCCAATACTCCATATACTCCATACCATTTATTCCACACTCCCTTCTCCATACAACTGTTGTTGCACACCTGTGCAATCACACCTGGTACCACCTGCACCCTCCTTCCTTCCTGGACCATTTGGTCAACACAACACACATCACCATCACTCCCTCACACACTGCTCCATACACCTGTTCAGTTGCACACCTGTGCAATCACACTACAACTCACAATCATTTACTCATACCCTGCTCAATACACTTCCAATCCTCAAACACATGGCATCATCTGCACTACCTGTTGCCCTGCTAACTTAGTGCTCCCCGTCTTCCCTTTAAACTAAGCATATACCACGTCATTATCATCCACTCTAACCTACCTGCGTCCCCACTACAGGTATCATTGTCACTAACTAATCTTAACGTTACCTAATGTCATCTTCTAGATCCCTACACACAATATCCTAACCCACCCGGGCTAGTTTTCACTGCCATAAACCCCATAACTCTAGTGCTCCTTTGCCCCCTTTGTGAGAGATGGCAGAGTTGCCATCCCACCACATCGGGTATCTCTCACTACCAATTTTTACTCGTCCAAATTCAACCAATCATAAATTTGCCAATCATCTGCCAATCATTCTACCAATCATCAAATTTTGCCTTTTTCTAATCTTGGGTCCCAAAACACTATCCTCGTCATTAGTCTTCTCACTAGTGCCTGGTTGGTCGCGCGACCCTCTGGCTCCGCCCTTGATGACGACGGGCGGGCACGCCTTTCTTCCCCAACCCGAGCACATGTTCAATGGCGGCTTTGGGGCGAAAACAACCCACAGCTGTAACAAACTGGCCAACTGCCCAGTGCAGTTGGCAATGGAGACTTGGAGGGGATGTAATTGGCAGATTGAGGCTTGGCCATGACGAAAGGGGAAATGGAGGTTTTTGGGAATGGGAATGAAGAATGAAGGGAATCTATCTTTTTCACTTGGTGCAATGGAGTGTCATTTTAATGGAAGACAAGGCCTTACCCTAAAACACATAATAAGGATATAAACTACTGAACAGGGATATTATAGTGTCCTTCAATGTATGCTTTATGGAATTAACTACCGGGACGCCCTTTTGACCTTTATACACACTGGAGCAAGGAGGGCTCAGAATAAAGCAATAATAATAATACACACAATAAAAAAAACACAATCCTCATTTCCGCAACAATATATATATATATATATATATATATATATATATATATATATATATATATATATATATATATATATAAATATATATATATATATATATATATATATATATATATATATATATATATATATATATATATATATATATATATATATACATATCATCTCAGGATAGCAATCTTTACCACTTTGCTATTGAGACCCTTTTATGCCAAATAGTTCCTTACTCCACCGACAGGCTAAGCACAATTTCATCTCTTTCAACCAACTTATTGGAATATGGGAAACGAGATAAGTTTCATAAACTTACCCTCTCACTCGTCGTCTCTCTCCTTTGGTAAACATCTGGAAAATCCATGAATGGCAGTACCTCCTTCTCATCAGGCATTACCTGTCCAGGACAGACCACTTTGAGAAGAGCTCAAGTTTTAGGCGCAGACTAATTTCATACTTGGTTACACCTTTCATCTTCTGACAATGCAATGGATGTATTTGTAATATTGATGACTTTTGTCGGACAGAATGTCCACAGCTTACATTTCCACTTGTGCATATTGATATTGGAGGTGCTAAAGTTCCGAGCATTCTTGCCATTGCCCGTCAAGTAGCAGATTTTACCACCTGATCAGACGCTGCACCCTAATCTGTACCTCCACCACATCACATGCATTCTTCCTTGTTAATCTCCTCAAATACAAGATTTCCATTCACCTCTACTCAAACATTTTCCTTTCCTCAGGTGTCTCTGCAATTGTTTGCATTTAAAAAACCCATTCCAAACTTTCAGCCTTATACTAGCGTACCTCATTTTGATGCAAAATCCAATATCCTTGATAATAAACCATAAGTTAGGCCACAGGTGATCTCTTATACTTGATGACATGACGTTTTCCCCAAAATAGTCATGTTTGTCTGTACGACGACATAAACTACATGACCAAAAGTATGCGGACACCCCCTTCTAACAGTGGATTCGGCTATTTCAGCCACACCCATTGCTGACAGGTAAACTGTATATATAATCAAGCACACAGCCATGCAATATCCATAGACAAACATTGGAAATACAATGGGCCGTACTGACGAGCTCAGGGACTTTCAACGTGACACCTTCATAGGATGCCACCTTTACAACAAGTCAGTTCGACAAATTTCTGCTCTGCTAGAGCTGCCTGGGTCAACTGTAAGTGCTGTTATTGTGAAGTAGAAACGTCTAGGAGCAACAACAGCTCAGCCAGGAAGTGGTAGGCCACACAAGCTCACAGAACGGGACTGCCGAGTGCTGAAGCACGTAGCACGTAAAAATCGTTTGTCCTCAGTTGCAACACTCACTACCGAGCTCCAACCTGCCTCTGGAAGCAACGTCAGTACAACAACTGTTCGTCGGGAGCTTCATGAAATGGGCATCCATGTCTGAGCGGCTGCACCCAACCCTAATATCACCATGTGCAATGCCAAGCATCGGTTGGAGTGGTGTAAAGCTTGCCGGCATTGGACTCTGGAGCAGTGGAAAAACGTTCTCTGGAGTGATGAATCACGCTTCACCATCTGGCAGTCTGACGGACGAATCTGGGTTTGGCGGATGCCAGGAGAACTCTCCCTGCCCGAATGCATCGTGCAAACTGTAAAGCTTGGTGTAGGAAGAATAATGGTCTGGGCTGTTTTTCATGGTTCGTGCTGGGCCACTTAGTTCCAGTGAAGGGAAATCTTAATGGTACAGCATACAATGACATTGTAGACGATTGTGTGCTTCCAACTTTGTGGCAACAGTTTAGGGAAGGCCCTTTCCTGTTTCAGCATGACAATGCCCCTGTGCACAAAGCGAGGTCCATACAGAAATGGTTTGTCGAGATTCATGGAGAAGAACTTGATTGGCCTGCACAGAGCCCTGATCTCAACCCCATCAAACACCTTTGGGATGAATTGGAACGGCGACTGTGAGCCAGGCCTAATCGTCCAACATCAGTGCCCGACCTCACGAATGCTGTTGTGGCTGAATTGAAGCAAATCCGCACATCAATGTTCCAACATCTAGTGAAAAGCCTTCCCAGAAGAGTGGAGGCTGTTATAGCAGCAAAGGGGGGACCAACTCCATATTGAAGCCCATTATTTTGGAATGAGATGTGTGATGTTCGTGTGTCCACCTACTTTTGGTCATGTAGTGTAAATTCCATGTCCCCTAGATACCTGTTGTGCCATATGATGGCACCATAACCTTCTCCCCTCTCAGCTTAATCACATCTTTAAATTTCAAGCCATGGATATAAGAAAACCAATGGTTTAGATATACCCTCATGCTATTCATGGTGATGAAATCCTAACTAAATATCATGCAGCATTATAACCTTCATTTTCATTTATTTTTGTCATTACATTTATCTTTCAAATGTCCCAGCACTGCCATTATGTGTTTGCTTCTTTCAAACATTGTCTAATTACCATTTATCACATTTGCATAATTGTGGCCTTGCCAATTCTGAATAAGCAAAAAGCCACTTGCAAGATGATGGGGTTCACAAGTGGCATGAATTGGTACCTGGATTAGGCTACCAAAAGGTTAAAATAGCAAACGCCCAAAACCAGGCTGTCAGGCTTTCCCTGATGTTGACATGAACTGCGCAGCCATCATTTGTATCATGGAACACTGATATTTTGTCTCAAGCTGCTTCCCAGAGACGCGATACAGGTGTGCAATTGCAGTACCTGACAGGAGTCTGATGACCCCATTAACAGCAATTCGCTACTTGTCATGATTAGGCTGCTTTGTGTGACGTGCACCATCATTGTCTTGTTAAACGCCTGGTTGTTCATTTATCTTGGTGTCGTATAATGAGATGGAACACTTCGTCCTCCTCCCACAGTTGTAAGCAGTTGCTTTGGCTATATTGACCTCCGTCACCAAAGGTGGTTGTTTTCACCACTGTCTGTTTGTCTGTGAGCAGGATATCTCAAAATGTTGTGGATGGATTCGGACGAAATTTCGTGGACAGATTGGGTACGTCACAAAGGCGAAATGATTAGATTTTGGTGAATATCAGAATCTGGATCCGGATAAGAGAATTTAAATTTTTACGGCGTAGCCCAAATGGCAAAGCCGTCTAGAAGTGTTTGTCCGTTCATATGTACTAGGGCGTGCCCGCACGTACGTGCTTGCCCGTACGTGCGTGCAAAAAAACATGCGTGCAAACAACAACAACAAAAAAAAACTTTGAAACCACGTGGCAGTAACGACCACAGAACCCCCCCCTCTATTTACATGAAATGGTTTGGTCCATTCGCAAAGCCAAAGCGAACGGCTTGCGAGTACGGTGACCATACCTTGGGAACCACTTGTCCGATTAATTTCAAACCTTGAAAAGGCACATCCTCGGGTCCCCAGCAATATACCTGGCAAGTTTCAAGTATATCGGCCCGGTAGTTGTCGAGAAACAGCGGTCGCATACAGACAGACACACAGAGATTACTGGAATTATATAGTAGATGTATGTATGTCCCCTCAAACGTATACCAATCAGAGCTGAGGATCTGGTCACATGACACGGTGGTACGGCGGCTGACTTTCCACACTCCGGCATTTTTATTCCAATGTCGTTCAGGCCGAACATATCGTCGAACCTGTCATATATCACAATCGCCATGCTCTACCTTGACGTTTTTCATTCAGTGTGAAACACAAACAAACCGTCTCTTCCAACAAAACGGTACGTATAGCCATAGGCTTCATGTCTCACATTCGGGCCGTTTCGGATAAATTAAGCCCAGTTTTCTTAATACAGTAGTGTATCGTTTCAGTAGAATCGTTTTCGTAATAATAATAATGTAGTAAATATAACCATTACACTTTAATCCCAATGTCGTGAATACAAAGTTAATGGAATGAAGCGGTGTATGGTTCATGATACCATGATAAGCGGTGTACGGTACGAACAACGGAAGTAAGGAATTAGCCTTGTTTTTTGATAGCATGTTATTAATCCAGCCCTTGTGGGGTATATAGATTACAGTAGATCTTCACTCAGTTCTGTAAGTAAAACTTACCTCGTGGATGCCTGGATTCCTCCAAATTTATTTGTTTAATGTTATAAACAGCATTAACGACTGTTTAAAAAGCTAATCATGTGTGTTTGTTGTTTATAATATTTTACGAGCCCGGCTAAGCCGCTGTTAAACTTTCGGTCTTGTTTTTAAAGTGATTCTTCATCATTGAATGTTCGGGCCAAAAAATGATATATAGCATGACATCTTAAAAGCTTATATACTGATTATGACAAAACTTGGTGGATGTGTTGGGTAAGTGACAAGACAATTAGATTTAGGTTCAGGTCCGAATCCAGATCCGACCTATCAGTGGGATACAAAACATAAACTCTTCAGCTTGGCGGAGGTATGCCGAGGTCTCATTTATTTTCAAACGCTTGGACTCACACCTGAATTTCTTTAACATAATTATTCAAGTATTGGCTGTTTTGTCACAAGGTAAAAAAAAAAAATCTTTTTCCACTTGCTCATGTGAGTTCAAGTTTCATGGCGGATCACTTAGTGAGTTGAGGAAGGCCCTAATCCTGCAGTCGACGGGAATAAGCCGAGGCTCATGTATGTTTTTTTTCTTTCTGTAAACAAAATCGAGGCTCGTTTAAGAGCTAACACGTTGAACATGAAAACATGCACATACACATACAACATACAATGAAGGGAGCGGGAGACAAGAAGGGAAGAGAGGGAAGCACACAAGCACAACAACAGCAGAGAACAGGGACGTTGGTAGATCTGTGGAAGGGGGAGGGCTGGGGAGGAGTGAGGGGTACACGGTATAAAGCAAAGTAACACTTTTACGAATTTCAGGAAAGATGTTGGTGATTGAAAAAGGTGGATTTGCGGTGTTTTAACAGGGGCAGAAAAGATTAAGGATTTTGATGGGGAAAGACAAGAGATGGTGGTGAACAGCTGTTTTAAAGACCTGGAGTCAGGAGAGAGATTGAAGAGAGTATGGGAGTTTGTTCCAGAGGTGGAAGAAAAGAGGAATGAAAGAGTAAAGGTGAGCAGAGAGTCTTGATTTTGGCAGTTTCACCAGAAGAGGGTTTCTGGCATATCTTGTGCGTCCTGCAGGAATATTTGGGGGGTGGAGGGGCAGAGCACAGACAGAGCAGGGGGACAAGGCCAGAGGGGAGTCGGTACAAAACAGACAGACCACCTACCTGCCTGCAGTGAGAGAGAGAGAAAGGCCCTCAGAATCAGCTTCATCGCGGGAGATTCCAATGATTGTGAATGCTTTGGTTTCAACCACGTGAAGTCGAGCTAGGTGTGAGGCAGGAGCACCAGCACAGAGGGGAGAGCAGTATTCCATTGAGCTGCGGTTGAAAGCTTTGTGTGTGGTGAGGAGCTCAGAACTGCCCAAAAAGGACTTGGCACGACGGAGGATTCCCAGATGGCTACTGTCTTTGGAGGCCAGCTTGGAAATGTCATTTTCCCAGGAAAGGTCATGGCAGATAGTGAGACCCAAAAGCTTGAATGACAGAACTTCTTCAAGAGGATTGTTCAGAAAGTAGATGGGAGGGTTGTCCAGACGGTCTTTTCGGAGAGACAAAGTGAGAGTGTGAGATTTGTCAGGATTGAAAGACATGTTCCACGTGTTTGACCAGTTTGTGATTTTGTCCTGGTCTGCAGACAGTGAAGAGGCTACAGATTGCCGATCTGAGGGATGGGGTATGAAGCCGCAGAGAGTGGTGTCATCAGCAAAGAGATAGAGAGGATTTTCCAGAGAGTTGAAGAGATCATTAATGAAGACCAGAAAGAGCACAAGGCCCAGAACACTGCCGTGAGGAACTCCAGTCTGAACAGGAAGGGGAGATGAGAGAATTCCATTCAGGGCCACGCGTTGACTACGACCAGAGAGGAAGCCTGAAAGCCATGCATGCAGTTTTCCATGGATACCATAGGAGGAGAGTTTGGTGAGCAGGGCGGGGTGCCAGACCGTATCGAAGGCACGTGATATGTCAAGGGAGACAGCTCTGATTTCCTGTTTGGCATTAAGGACCTCCATCCATTGTTGAGACAGCAGAAGCAACATGTCCAGAGTATAGTGATCTGGTCTGAAACCAAATTGATAATCCGAGATCAAGCTATTGGAGAAGAGGAAGGATTTGATGTCAGAAGCAATGATGGATTCCATGACCTTGCTGATTATTGGGAGCAGGCTGATTGGTCTGTCGTCGCAAAGATCTGTTTTTGCACCTTTCTCGTGTAAAGCGGAGATGTTGGCTGATTTTTATGCAGATGGCAGATGACCTTGAGCAAAAGAGAGGGTGAAGTGAACGGAGAGAGGGTGTGCAAGAGCGGCAGAGCAGGATTTTAGGACCCGTGGGCTGATGCCATCTGGTCCAGTTGCAGAATCAGAGTCGAGGATTGACAGAAACTTCTCCACCTTGTCAGGAGAGAAGGAAACAGAGTCCAGGAGCAGGTGGGTCCGACTGGTAAGGTGGTTACAGACAGAGATGGGTTTGGGACACAATAGTTTAAGATAAACACAGAGTTGAGGCATTCGGCTTTATCACGTGCGGTGTCAGCTTTGCAGCCGTTTGAGGTAAGGGAGGGGATGGAAGGGGAACAAACAACAGAAACAGATTTGACCAGACGCCACCAGGATTTGGAGTAGGGAGACAGGTTGGAGAGTTCAGTCTTGAGAGTAAAGAGAGCTCGTGTTTCCTGGCTCTCCTGAGGGTGTTCCGAGCTTTGTGAAAGGAATGGAGATTTCCTTCAGTTGGATTTGCCTTCCAAGAGGTGAAGGCAAGTTGTTTCAGGGCAACTGCCTCACCACAAGCTTCAGTGTGCCATGGACGGGAGGAAGGGTATGACAACTGAAGGCGGGATGAGATAAATCTGTGAATGAGAGAGAGCAGTTTATTTTGCAAGAATTCCCAGGAAGAGTTGATGTCAGAGGCAATGGAGATGAGAGATCAGTCCAGACGATTGATGGCTGCTTGAAGACCGTGCCAGTCAGCCTGAGTGAAATGCCAGACTCGTCGGCGCTGAGGAGACTCTCTGAGAATGGCCAGAGAATAACAAGGAAATGATCAGAAGAACCGATTGGAGCAGAAGAAGAGCAGCAGACATCTTCAACGATCAATGTTGGTTTATCGACATGGTTTATCTTCAACGCTCAAAGATATGAGTGGGATGTTACATCAAGAATGATCCAATCAGTGTTTCTTTGTTACATCAAAAACATGTTGATGTTACATCAAAAAACTAGAACAGCACTCGGTAGAGCTCATAACTCCACCTGGTTGAACAGTTTATCTTTTGTACACCACTGATCGGTCACATCTGGATCCAGACCAGAACCAAAATGAAAGTAGCTTGTTCTTGTCGCCGAACCAACTCATCCACCAACTTTTATCATAACTCGTCCACACATTTTTTAAATATCATGCTGTATATCGTTTTTGGCCCTATCTCTCAATGGTGAAGAATTACTTTTAAATCATAGTATCCGGATCCGGATCGCCACCAATATCTAATCAATTCGTCCTTGACACACACCCAACCTTCCCACCAAATTTCATCCGAATCCAACCACAACTTTTTGAGACACCCTCCACACAAAAACAAACAGACAGGGGTGAAAGCAATGTCTGCCACCTTCATGATGTTACAGCAAAAAATGATCCCATCAGGAATAGTGATGGAAATGTTTTGCAATAAAAACAATATCCCTTCTTCGATTGATCACTTCAATAAAATAGTCATAATACTGAAAAGAAAGCACTACAGTGAGACTTTAAGCAAAGAAACCAGAACAGTGGGGGATTGTAGGTAGTTCTGAAAGATAGATGTTAACAACGTAAATAGGCTAATGGCGTATCGAGCGTGGGAAGAGTGCTGGAGATAGACCGTTGAGAAAGATTGACAGCCGTTTGCATTTGGGCCATGAAACTCGACAGTCTGCTCGTTTTGTTTCTGCCTTCGCTATCTCAAGGGCTTGCAACTTGTCACCAGGAAGCCAGGTTTGACAAATCTCTCTTTCATCATTTGCCATGTACAACACATTTTGCTTG
The DNA here is from genome assembly GCF_964187855.1 of Myxine glutinosa. Lineage (NCBI taxonomy): Eukaryota > Metazoa > Chordata > Myxini > Myxiniformes > Myxinidae > Myxine > Myxine glutinosa. The sequence continues at coordinate 60,217,824 of NC_136271.1, forward strand.
GAGCGATCCATTCCTTTAGGTGACCTCCAACTTTATTCCATCCCAGTGTAATTTATTCATGTAGTAGTGACCATTTTTTTATTCTAATAAACGATACCACTTTTTGTGAGTGGCCACCTTTTATTTCCCGGAGCATCCTTGTGCACTACAGAGAAGTTAACTGATATTATATTATCCAAATAAATAAACACACAAACAACTAGAACGGCGCTCAGTAGAGAGCATAACTCCACATGGTTGGCCATATCATTCAATGGTGAAGAATCACTTTAAAATTATACGAGCTGGATACGGATCTTCACCAAAATTGAATCGATTCTTCCTTGTCTCAGACACACAACCTGTCCAACAAGTTTCGTCCAAATCCATCCATAACTTTTTGAGATATCCTGCTATGTATCGTTTTTGGCCCAATCTCCCAATGGTGATGAATTACTTGAAAAACAAAAATAATTTCTCATATCCGAATCCATATTCAGATCTTCACCAAAATCGAATCATCCTTGTGAGACACCCAACCGATCCACCAAGTTTCGTCCAAATCCGTCCACAACCTTTTGAGATATCCTGCTATGTATCGTTTTTGGCCCTATCTCCCAATGGTGAAGAATCACTTTAATAATTCTAGTAGCCGGATCCGAATCCGGATCTTCACCAAAATCGAATCATTTTGTCGTTGTCACATACGCTACATCTCTGCTAAATTTCGTCCGAATCCGTCCACAACCTTTTGAGATATTTTGTTCAAAAACGGACAGACAGGGGTGAAAACATAACTTCCATCCACCTTTGGTGGCGGAGGTAATAACTACCCAATGACTCAAGAGGCATCTACCCAGAACCTACTACAATTAACCAAAGAGCAATCTATATGTAAAATACACAGCAAGGGGGACAATACTCTGGCATTTTTCATATACAATATGTGGATTTATCCTCAAAGCATTGAATAGTTATTGCTCGTGTGTTTATGTAGCCGCATAATATGATACAAGATCACTTAGCCATTGTTTAACCTCGCCCATGGTATGGTTCCTGCAGAATAAGAAAATGGCAATGATTTGCATTTGCTGAAAAGGTCATTTACAGGCTTTTTACCAATCAGGTTCCCATTTACCAACATATCTGGCAGGCACAATGAGCAGGCAGGTGTCGTTGGTATTTGTACAACGCTATCTGGCGACGACCAGCCATCAGGGCCCTTAGAATACCAATTGTGCAGTCGGGTGTGATTTAGGTCCAGAAACGATACCAAGGGACTCCGTTTACTTTGTGATTTAATTTATGTTGGAAGAACAATATTCCTTGTGGAATGTATTTCTCACGTGTATACACATGGAGAAAAAAAGTTAAGCATGCCTACAAAGTGGCACGTTTGTGGAAAAAAAACAACCTGGAATCAAATTAAAAGTTTATTTCAAATGTACATGAAGGTATGTTTGCACAGGCTTGTTTTCCATTCATCACGAGGCCAAGGCAATTTTGCACACCGAGCACAATAGCGGTACCAAACTTGAAAAATACACTTCCACCTGATCAGGGTTTGCAGAATTGCATACTTCCATTGGAGCACTGTATGTAAGATTTATGAAGTCCAAAGATGGCAAATTATTGGGACGAGCAACGGTACCCGTCCTACGGGCGGGGCTTCAATTGGGAGGCCCAAATGAAAAGGCAAAATATCAGAAATTGAAAACTTTTTTATTTTAAACGATTTATATAAACATCCGTTAAATCATATCACACGGGAATCATCAAAATCTAAACAGTATTTGTAGAATTTGAATAAAAGCCACATCACTGTTCATATCGGCAAATATTATTCCATCGTGTTTGGAAAAACTGGAAAATTGGAAAAATTTCAAAATTGGGGGGAAAAAAATAGAAAAACAATATAGCCATTTTACTCCAGGGGGTCCCAGGATTACCCACCCAAAATTTCGTTGCGATCGGTTGAGCCGTTTTTGCGGTACCTGGAAACAGACAGACACGCAGACATTTGGTGAATTATCGTAAGATGAACAATGCTGGGATATCCCACAGCGAAATTGGTCATCAACTTGGCTTGTATCGGACTGTAATTAGTAGATTTGTCCACAAGCATCAACAAACTGATGATGTTAAATACACATCTCAATCCAGATGACCCAGGGTGACCTCTAACCAAGAAAATGTAGCTTTCATCAGGCTTTTCAGACGTATTCCTTTCACCAAAAAGGTGTTGGGACACGAACAAAATGTCTTTTCGAGGTTATCCATGTGAACTGTCAAGAACTGGCTTCAAGAAAATGCATTTAAGAAAATGAACTGTGCTGTGCAGATGCCGGCACAGTTTGAGGCTGCTTTGCACAAGAAAATGCAACTCTCTTTGGATTCCGTCCGGCAGCCACTTCGTGGAATGAGAAGAATGGTTGCGGCAATCTTTTGTCGGGATGGTGCTCACACAGATTATTGACCTTTTGAGACATTCTTCATGTTGTGAAATAATTCGATTTCATTATTCACTGGTCTTGAGCTCGACACGACACGATGTATTTCCAGCAGTTCCATTCTAAAGTCAGTATGTTATTTTGAGTAAAACAATACCATTAGTCGGGGTTGAGGCCCTTTGTACCTCCGTCACCAGAGGTTTTCACCTCCGCTTGTCTGTGAACAGCATATCCCCAAAAATGTTGTGGACGGATTTGGGCGGCGGTAGACAGGATGTGTGTGAGAAAAGGACAAATTGATTAGATTTTGGTGAAGATACAGATCAGGAATCCCAACGCGGTGTGATCAGATCAGAAAGCCCAACTGTCATGTGATCAGAAATCCCAACATGGCGTCCTCTAGTTCAGAGCTGGAGAGCGAGCAATCTCTAGAAAAACTGTCAGATTGGACACGTTTCATGTACTTTTCCAATGTGAAAGGGAACATCATGCTGTTCAAACCCCACAACTGGCCCTGCTTCCTGAAACACACCAGAGACATGGCAGCTGTAAACGAAGGAAGGCAAGCTGAAATTGCTCATCAATTCCGGAAGTGGAATAGCCTCACATTACTGTCAGATGGCGACTTAGCTCAGAAGTACGCGCACATTCCCCACAAGGTTTGCCGATACCTCCGAACGGTGGTTACCATAGGTAAGAAATCATTAATAAATGCACTTGTATTTACGACATTTATTAAAATATCGGTCAAGTAGTTTTGGATAATGTACGTTGGAAAGTCGTCAAATCGGTGCACATGAACATGACGAATACGATAGACTTTCACCCTGGCCCTCTTGACTAGCAAAGCAATCTTCTTTCCATTTTGAACATGTGTCGACGTGATATATTCAACTTAAAATTTCCTCATTAGGCTATAATCTCGTCTGCACAATATAACTTCTCTCTTTTTACATTTTCGAAACTGTATTCTCCCACACATGGAGTGGAAACAAATTGTCTTTTCTATGCTGGAAGGACCTGAAACCAGCAAGCATTATTAAAATACATAGTATGTATAACACATGTTGTACGTGTCCCTATAGAGAGGTGACATGATGTTAAAAAAAATAATCCATATTTGATTCAGTTAGTGAGAGTGAACATCACTCATAAGCAAATATCCCATTCAAAATCCCCAAAACCCTCACACACGCATTCAACCCTCGCATTGTCTAAACATGTCCATGTAGTTATATGTACGCTTCTTTTTTTGTATACAGAATCGAGGCTCATGTAAGAGCTAACACATTGAACATGAAAACATGCACAGACACATGCAATATACAATGAAGGGAGCGGGAGACAAGAGGGGGAGAGATAGGTAAGCACACAAGCACAACAACAGTAGAGAACAGGGACGTCGGTGTATCTGTGGAAGGGGGATGGCTGGGGAGGAGGGAGTGGTACACGGTATAAAGCAAATGAACACTACTAGAAATTTCACTACGAGGAATTTCAGGAAATAAGTTGGGGATTGAAAGAGGCGGATTTGGGGTGTTTTAACGGGGGTAGAAAAGATCAAGGTTTGGGATGGGGAAAGATAAGAGATGGTGGTGAACAGCTGTTTTAAAGACCTGGAGGGAGGAGAGGGATTGAAGAGAGTGAGGGAGTTTGTTCCAGAGGCGGGAGAAAAGAGGGATGAAAGAGTGAAGGTGAGCAGAGAGTCTTGATTTTGGCAATTTCACCAGAAAAGGGTTGCTGGCAGATATTGTGTGTCCTGCAGGAATATTTGGGGGGCAGAGCACAGACAGGGCTGGGGGGCCAAGGCCGGAGACGAGTCGGTAGAAGACAGAAAGACCACCAACCTGCCTGCGGTGAGAGAGAGAAAGGCCCTCACAATCGGCTTCATCGCGGGAGTTTCCAATGATTCTGAATGCTTTGGTTTCAACCGCGTGAAGCTGGGCTAGGTGCGAGGCAGGAGCACCAGCCCAGAGGGGAGAGCATTATTCCATTTAGCTGCGGTTTTCCAACTGCATAAGTAACGGCTGAAGGATACAGGACATTATTCATTACAAAAGAGTCGATTATGAGCGGATATGATTGAGATGTTTAAGACAATGAAGGATATAGAAGGAATAAGTGCAGAAATGGTTTTTTTTTATTTATCAGAATACAACAATAGGACTATGGGCCACAGCTTGAGTGCAGAAGAGACCAGTTGGGATGATAATCAGGCAGTGGTCTTTCATCAGATGGTAACAGATTAAAGGCGGGTGTGTGTACCTCTAGGCCATGCTGGAAGCCCTCACTTATTGGAAGACCGATAGAGTCTAACAATGCCATAGCCGGGCTTGTTTAATTCTTTAGTTGAAGAGGATAGTACGACCTAGGGTGGGGATAGCAGTTAGCAAATAATGTATGATATTTTTATGGCGTAGCCCATAGGGCAAAGCCGTCCAGAACAGTGTTTGTCCATCCGTATGTATGTATGTATGTATGCATGTCCCCATAAACGTATACCAATCAAAGCTGAGGATCTGGTCACATGACAGGGTGATGTGATTACGTCTGATGTCATTACGGCGGCTCACTCTGCACACCGCCATTTTAATTCCAATTTAGTTCAGGTTGAACATATCGTTGAACCTGTGATATATCACAATCGTCATGTTTTACCTTTACTTTTTCATTCAGTGTGAAACACAAACAAACCGATTGTTAAAATGACCATTAAATATCGAAAGCTTCAGCGATACGGGTCTTCCAACGACACCGTACATATAGGCCTTAGGCTTCATGCCTCACCTTCGGACCACTTCAGACAAATTAAGCCCAGGTTTCTTAATACAGTAGTGTATCGTTTCAGTGGTATTGTTTTCGTAATAATAATAATAATAATAATAATAATATAGTAAATATAACCATAACACTTTAATCCCATTGTCGTGAATGGAAAGTTAATGGATTGAAGTGGTATATGATTCACGACTCAATGATAAGTGGTGTAACCGCGGAAGTAAGGAATTAGCCTCGGTTTTTTTATAGTAATATAATTTTCACAATAATAACATAACGTTAATATTATAATAAATGTAATCATAACACTGATCCCTTCATAGTGACTGCAAAGTTACTGGAGGTTAAAAAAAAACATCAGCAGTTTTGTGTCACACTACGTCATTACGTCTATCTTCAACTAAAGTATCAAACAAGCCCGGCTATGCCGCTCTTAGACTTTCGGTCTTGTTTTCAATAAATTCCCCATTCCTGTGCTACCTTCATTCGAACATAGGCATTGACAGCAGGTTCGTGAAGGACTTGAACAAATAAAATGTACCCAGTCTGAATGTTGCTAAATCCAGTCAATGGTGAAACTGCAAATAGGGAATCCGCGAATGTCACGGATGGAAACCCTTACGTCGTTTCATCATTCTGCAAATCTCTATATATTTATTCGAAGCAGCATCATTCGTCATTCCAATCACAAATTAATACTACGGTATTAATATACTAAAATATAATGTGAAATCACGATTTGATTGAGATATTTATCAAACCCGCGAACCGTCATCATTTTGTTCTCTTCCAGATCTGGGAGCAAGGTCCATGCCAATCCATTAAAAAATCATAATTGTATTGAGGAATTTCTGAAACCTCCTACCTCCCTTACGACACTTGCTGGGACCCCAAAACGTTCCACAGAAAGTTATTATATTTCCCTTTAGTAAAATATACAACTGTAAGGGTTACTAAATGCATCTCCCTGTCATGTGTTACGGGGTCCTCTGCAATCCCCTGGTCTCGGTAACCTCCGAACCCCGAGAGGAACCCCGGCAGAAAGATATATATGTTATTCCGTGTCACAATCAAACACTAATGAAACCATCCAGGAAACCACAAAAGGAAACAATCCAAATACTTAAGGAAACCACACCCTTGGTTGGCAATGAACAAATATTATATTAAAAGCACATAAAAAGAACCATACAACAATGGGGGCAATCAGCCCTACAATCAAATCTTAAGATGGTAACCTAGCTCAAACTCATGGCACCCCCAGGGACTTAAACCGAGCCCTTCTCAATGTCTCTGGAAGACAATGGTGCTCCCGGCGAAGAGGCGATGGTGATGAGGCGGTTAAGGAGATGTAGGTAAGGCGGGGACCATCACGTGGTCCCAGCCAACCCCAATTGGCGGTGGAAAGTGGTATCCCAAAGACGCTATCCAAACGTGCACATACACCATGCAGTCGCGAACCGCACCGTGTTCTTCAAAGGCCGCTGTCGCGCACACACCTCCTCGGCAAACCACCGGAGGGCGGGATCAGTGGACGCGGCTTACCAAGGGTCCGCGAACGACGCGCGAGGTCCCCGAAATGGCGGTCGGTTCTTCCCCGGGCCGCAGCCGCTAGGCGAAGATTCTCCGGAATCTCCCACCTGCACCTGGCTTCGCAGGCTTTTCCACGACACCAGCGATATCAACGATCGCACGAGATTCCTTTCCAGGCCTCAAAGTTCCTTCTCCATGGACGCTCGACCACGCTGGGTGCGGAGCTGTTACAAAACGCCTCGTTTCACCTCTCCCTCACGCGCTCTTCTTCCTCGCTCCCTTTGTCTTCCGGGTCACCATCCAATTTCCGGCCACATTTTACCAGGAGCGCTTTTAAACCTTTTAACCACAATAACCCTTTCCCTTAAGCCACAATAAGCATAATATCTAGAACCAACAATGATAACAATAACAACCATAATTAGGGCCGAATCCATAACACATGTGACCAGATCCTCAGCTTTGATTGGTGGATGTTTGTGACGGACATACATACATACACCGGCGGACAGACAAACGCTGTTCCAGACGACATTGCCCTGCGGGCTACCCCTTTAAAACCACAGCCCATCCTTAACTGTCTCCCATGTGTTTATTTGAAGGTAAACGAGCATTCTGAGTATTGCGCTGCAATACATGTCCCCTACCGGCAGTCTGTCGTCCGGAAAACTGTTGGGGAAATTACCAAAGTTCAAAGTGCCATAACTTTGTCAAAATGATCGAAACGTCGTGAAGTTCGAACTTGACCTGTAACTTATCATGAGGAAACCATGTACCAAGTTTGAAATCATTAGCATTAAGAGTTTAGAAAAAAATCCGGAAAACTGTTCTTTGCATGACGGACGGACAGACTGACAGACCGACAGACAGAGGGACGGAGTGCAAACCTATAGTCCCCTCCGGTGTACACCGGTAGGGGACTAATAAATATCTCACTTCATCAACTCAAGACACATTCTCCTTGCTCTCCCAGATGTGGTCATTTTATAATACTTAATTACTTATGAGAAAACGTTAATGCCTTCAATTAATTAAATTTAATAATTAAATAAATTTGACAGCATTTTGTCAGCTGTGGCTGCAATGATTGTGCTGCGGAGTTCACTTCGTTAGCACAGCATTATCTCAGTAAGATATGAACATTTAAATATATATATCAGATATTTATCCCAAGTTAAACGCAAAATTGTTAGTCAAATGTTATCCACAATATATGCCAACTTCCAATGGTTAACCAATATATGTGTTTGTGTTGAGAGTTTTCGTTTTGGGATAAGGTGGTAGCTTATTTGATTATTTATTTAATAACCTTATTTAATTACTGTGCCTTGTCTGGAAAAACAGTCTTTTTCTGATTCGTCAATTTCCTTTGTACCTATATCCATGTTAGCAACAGGGTCGATATTATGGCTATTATTATTCCTGTCCTTATTGTTATCACTGGATGTGAGCAAACCCAGTTAATAACATTTATCTGTGCACAAAATACTTTCCCATTTAAAAAGCACTAATTTGATTTATTCAGTAATTCCTTGCATCCTCATGTTATTGAGAGCACGTGACTGTTATCCTGATAATCTCCTTATGTTCAAGATGCTTGACATGCATCTACAACTCTTGATCTCGTTAGATGAAGGAGAGAGCATATCCAAAAACCGGTGTTCCCTTGATCCTTCCTATTCATCAGGTGCTTTGAAAATATGATTACCAACTCAAGATGAACATGAGCGTGCCATGTGATCATACTCGAGGTTGACTAATCGCAAGCATACGTGGACATAAACCTGGGTGTCGGTCAATGTGGGAATGTTGTGAATCCCTGTGCCATGGATACCCCAATTCAGAAGAAAAGTGCCAAACTAACCCGATCAACTATAGACCAGTGAGCCTTATCTCCATCATAAAAGTCATGCCTCCACACTCATCCCACATCCACACCCTCCCCTCCCCTTTCCTTTCCTTTCTTCCAGCTATCCACTCACGTGTGACATCTTCATCTCCCTGATCCCCTTTGATCCTCTGTCATTCTGTAAACCTGCTGCCCTTTGTCATGTAACTTCTCCACGAGGCTCAATATCAGTATTTTTTTCATTGACAATTGCAGCAATCCCCAAAATTAATCTCTTCTGTCACTTTCTGATCTCCGATCATCATTTTGGCTTTTGCCCATATCCTTCCACTCTGGACATGCTACTTCCTCCATGTCAACAATGGATAGATGCATTCAATTTGAAACAAGAGCGAGGTCAGAACTAATGCGCTAGTTAGCAAATCCTTCAATTTATCTCTGTGTTCATCCACTGGAAGAGGAAAAATCTCTGCAGGTGCTAGCCTCAGCATCATCGGACGCCATTCTTGGACAGATCATGTCTTAAAACCAGCATACTTCCTTGGAATCCTCCATAGGGCCAAGTACTATATTTGCTTTTCTCAACTTATGTGCACAAGGTCTTCATCCAAAGTGCCATGGAATATAGCTCGCCCTGTAGACCGGGTGCTGCTCCTTTCCATTTTGTGTGCCACTTGAGGCCATGGAGTCGAATGTCTTCTGTGTCTTTGGCATCTTGGATCAGGATTAGTTTCTTCTTCACCACAGGCAGGTTTGTGGCTTTGTCGTCATTCACTAGCTCTATTCTGGTCTTGTGCCTCTTATTATTTGTCCTCAGGCAAATCTTTGCACTTCCTGGGCCCATACATTCTCCCACAAACTTTACAAGTCTAAACACAACTGTCACCTCCATTCACTCTTCTCTGGCATGATGAACCATTTTCGTATGTCTGTTGCCTCACACCCTTCGCTCCAGGATTTGAGGCCTGCTGTACACTGCCACCTCATGGTCTCTCCCAGAGATATCTAGGAGCGTTACAATACCTACTGAAAAATTCTCCTCCATTTTATGTGCAGCGCAGGTGGATAAATTATAAATCAAAAGAGGTAGTGTTTTATTTTATTTTATTTTTTGTATACAAGATCGAGGCTCGTGTAAGAGCTAACATTAATGACAAAAAAACAAACGGACATATAAGACAAAATAAAGGGAGCGATGGGGACAGGTAGGGAAGCACACAAGTACAACATTTGAGAGCTGGGACATCGGGAGACCTGTGGGAGGGAGAGGGCTTGGGTAGAGGAGGCCAGGGAAAGGGGGGGGGGGGGGAGGTGGGAGAGGTTAAAAAAAACACATGGACACAGCTCAGACTTCCAGGAAAGAAGTCAGTATTTCAGAAAAGTGGATCTGGGGTGAATTAACGGGGGTCGAAAAGATCAAGGTTTTGGATGGAGGAAGATAAGAGATGGTGGTGAACAGCTGTTTTAAAGACCTGGAGGGAGGAGTGGGATTGAAGGGAGTGAGGGAGTTTGTTCCAGAGGCGGGAGAAAAGAGGCATGAAAGAGTGAAGGTGAGCAGAGAGTCTTGATTTTGGCAGTTTCATCCATAAGAGGGTTGCTGGCAGATCTTGTGCGACCTGTGGGAATATTTGGGGGACAGAGCACAGACAGGGCTGGTGGGTGGGGGGGGGGGGGGGGAGGGGCTAGGCCAGAGAGGAGTCGGTAGAAGACAGAAAGACCACCAACCTGCCTGCGGTGAGTAAGTGAAAGGCCCTCAGAGTTAGCTTCATCGCGGGAGATTCCAATGATTCTGAATGCTTTGGATTCAACTGCGTGAAGACTAGCAAGGTGTGAGGCAGGAGCACCAGCCCAGAGGGGAGAGCAGTATTCCATTGAGCTGCGGATGAAAACTGGCCTCCAAAGCCAGTTGCGGACTGGGCATGTGTTAACACTGTATACACTTACAGTGTTAACACTGTATCAGAATTTAGAGATACCTCATGTAGAATATTGGGATCCGTTTTGGCCACCACATCTGAGGAAGGACAAATCTGCCATAGAGAGGGGTCAACATACGGCTAGTACTATAAAAGGAGTCATGTGTATCCATGTACAGTCATGTAAAAAAGTAAGTGCACCCCATGTAAAGTTTTGACTTTTTCAACATATTTCAACATACAGCTATTTGATCTTCATTTCAACAATATTGAAAGATAAAGGTGATATAATATAACAAATATCATGAAACACTTACATTTTGTAGTCCATTGTATAATTTAAATAAACATAAATGCAAATTTCGCATGTGGAAAAAGTAAGTACCCCCTTGGCTCTAATAGGTGGTATTGCCCCCTTTGGCAGAAACAACCTCAAGTAGGCGTTTCTTATAACTGTCTACCAGTCTCTGACATCGACTGGGAGAAATTTTTGCCCACTCCTCCATGCAGAATTCTTTCAGCTGTGCGATGTTTGAGGGGTTTCTTGCATGCACATCTCATTTCAAATCCCCCCACCACTTCTCGATGGGATTTAGATCTGGGCTATGACTTGGCCATTCCAGAACCCTCCATTTCTTTCTTTTCAGCCATTCCTTGGTGGATTTACTGGTATGTTTAGGGTCATTGTCATGTTGCAAGGTCCACCTTCGATTGAGCTTCAACTTTCCGACAGATTGCCTCACATTATCCTCAAGCACCCTCTGGTACAATGGAGAATTCATAGTGGATTCTATGATGGTGAGCTGCCCAGGCCCTGATGCAGCAAAGCTGCCCCAAACCATAATATTTCCACCACCATACAGTTGGTATCAGGTTCTTGTGGTCAAATGCTGTCTTTGGTTTTCGCCAAACATGTCTTCTGGTACTGTGGCCAAATAGCTCTACATTTGACTCATCTGTCCAGAGCACATTGTTCCAGAAGTCCTGGTCTATGCCTCGGTGTTCATTCTCAAACTTTAGTCTTGCCCTGATGTTCTTTCTGGACAGCAAAGGTTTCCTCCTGGCACACCTCCCATGTAGATCAAATTTGTGCAGCCTCTTTCTAATGGTAGACTCGTGCACTTTGACATCAACAGTGGCAAGAGCTACCTGTAGGTCCCGTGATGACATTCTGGGGTTCTTAGAGACTTCTTTCAGCATCTTGCGGTCTGCTCTCGGGCTGAACTTGCTGGGGAGGCCTGGCCTGAACAAGTTGGCAGTTGTTTGGAATCTTCTCCACTTGTAGATGATCTTCCGGACAGTCGAATGATTGATTTCAAATTGTTTGGAGATCTTTTTAAATCCCTTCCCAGACTCGTAGGCATCTATAACCTTCTTTCTGAAGGCCTCAGAGAGCTCTTTTGATCTCGGCATGGTGACGCCGCACACTTCAACAACAAAGAGCAAACCAAACTAAATGTCTGAGGTTTAAATAAGACAGGTTACTCCAAGATGCTCTCTAACGATGTTCTAATCATTTGCACCTGAGCTGGTGCACCTGATTCTAATTTTAGGTATTTGAAGTAGTGATAAATGTAGGGGTGTACTTACTTTTTCCACATGCGAAATTTGCATTTATGTTTATTTAAATCATACAATAGACGACAAAATGTATATGTTTCATGATATTTGTCATATTATATCACCTTTATCTTTCAATATTGTGATGAATATATAATTATTATATATGAATATTCTATCAATATTAAGATGGCCGCCACCATATATATGTCTGAACCTTGTGAGCGAAGTATCTTGAAAAACAAGCATTCTGAGTATTACGCTGCAATACATGTCCCCTACCGGCAGCAAGTCCTCCGGAAAACTGTTGGGGAAATTACCAAAGTTAAAAGTGCCATAACGTTGTCAAAAATGATCGAAACGTCGTGAAGTTCGAACTTGATCTGTAACTTATCATGAGGAAACCATGTACCAAGTTTGAAATCATTAGCATTAAGAGTTTAGAAAAAAAGTCCACAAAACTGTTCTTTGTGTGACGGACTGACAGACGACTGACAGACTGACAGACGGAGGGACGGAGTGCAAACGTATAGTCCTCTCCGGTGTACACCGGTAGGGGACTAATAAACGAACTACTAACTTCTAATCTGGTGTGTGGGTGTATCTACGCTTAAGGGAGAACGCTATTGAAAATTGGGTCGCCACGTCAAAATCCAAGATGGCCGCCTTGCGTCTTCCACTTTGTCAACTCGCATCACTTCACCGACGGGGGACCTCGGCGTAACGCTTGTATCACCTTTATCTATCAATATTGTTGTAATGAAGATCAAATAGCTGTTTGTTGAAATATGTTGTAAAAGTCAAAACTTTACACGGGGTGTACTTACTTTTTCACGTGACTGTATCTGTGCGTGTGAGCTCCATCTATTGGTTGGACAGTTTGCCTGAACTCACCCACAATTTCTATACTACGGCCACTAATTTCGGAACCCTTTAGAATTACCCTTTAGCACCTTGTGGAATTACCTTTACTCTCAAGCAGCGCTTTTACTGCGGAGGTTATGCAGGTTTCCTATTATTTCCGACTATTTTCTCAAATTGTGAGTTGAACAGGTGACGGTGTAGACGGGTTTCTGTGAAGTAGGTGATGGCATGACAGGGGAGCAGAAAACATTACATATGCTGCTGTTTTGACATGGGAATGCCCATTTGCTTTTATGAGCAGGAGCAGGGTGAGAGTAAAGAAGGGACAAATTTGGAAGGGGTAGTGGAGGGAGGAGGGGGATATTGAGGACTTTTGGTGGGAGAGAGGCATTGGAGGGGGGAGGGGGGGGGGGGTTGAAGGATTGAATGTGGGGAGAGGATCAATGCCTTAGGGTTCGGAGGGCAATGATGAGGACTTCTTTTGAAGGGGGGGTTTGGGGGGGGAGCAAAGATGGGACAGAGTTGGGTTTGGGGGGGGAGCAAAGATGGGACAGAGTTGGGTTTTTTTGAGGTTGAGTAGTTGTCAGATTTGCGTGTGTGTGTGTGTGTGTGTGTGTGTGTGTGTGTGTGTGTGTGTGTGTGTGTGTGTGTGTGTGTGTGTGTGTGTGTGTGTGTGTGTTTGAAATAATGAAGGGTGTGTCTTTGCCAATTTTAATCACTAACGATAGTTCCTCTTCTGAGTGGACCACCAATGTCTCTAAGGTAAACATACATCACATGACACCGTCCACATCATCATTTTACGTTGAATTACCGTTTATACCGGTACACACTCCAAATAATTTCTCATTTGAGGTGAGACATCCACAAATCCATCGGAGTTGGGTATCCTGCTAGTTCCTTTTTAATATCCAGGGGAGAATCGACTTCAAGCATCGATATGCATGATGTCACACTCTATAACAGTTTGCGAATAACATCAAAATATAAACAGGTGCTACACCTGTTAATCGAAGCACATCACAGGTGTCCTCAGGCAAGCTCAAGGTGTGCAGAAATCACCCGTGGGAGTACAAGATTCAAAAGTTCAGATGATCTTGATTTTTAGTGGAGTTCAGACTGTGGAAGTGTGGCCTAATGACCCTTTTGACTATTTGGGCTTTAAACTGGAGTACAGTAATGCTCACCAAAGTAACAGTGGTATCAACAGGTATTATACTTGTTATATATACACAATGGTGGAATTTTGATCCCCAAACATTCCCCTTAATTATGCCCCATACATTCCCTACCCCCAACTACCCATATTTCAACCTCTTACTTTTCCTCCAACCATCAACCACAATATGTTACTCTCCAATGTCTTCTCTATAACCAATGCCCATGCATCTCTTACTGGATTGATGATTCATTTTGCTCGAGGTTTTCCTTCATTTCATTCAATTCATTCTTCCATGTGAGAGGTTAATAAAGAGATTGTGCCAATGACATAATGGATGTGAAATACATTTATCTTTTCTGGCAATTTGTCTTTCTGCAGTATTTATATTATTAATTCTATCTTTATCTAATCTTTCTTCAATTTCTGCCTTTCCTTTCTTTCTGTGCCAACAAAGGTTTTTGTACACCGCTCCTTTCCTATTCTTTCCCCAGGCGCTGTATGACGTCATCACCAGACACACCAAAGGGGGCCCGGCGATGACACGCACTGAAAGGGAGTACTCAGTTTTCACTCCGGTTCTTTGTTTTCTTGTTTTCTTGTAACCTTCGCCTGAGGAGAGGGTATTGCATTTGAGTCCGTTTGTTTGTCTGTCTGTCTGTCTGTCTGTCTATTTGTTTGTCCATTTGTTTGTCCGTTTGTCTGTCTGTTTGTCTGTCTGTTTGTCCGCACAGAATAAATATGATTTTCTCTGCAACCGTTGGTCCGATTGACAGGAAATTTTCAACACAGGTGCAACTCCACCTGTAGAATTAAAAAAAAAAAAATTATTACGTCATACGTCACATAGTATGGGCGCCATCTTGGAAGAACCGAAAAAATTTGCACCTCTATATCTCCGAAATCGCTGCATAGAAAAAATTGACACATGGCTCATTGTAAAAAACAATCCATTTGGAATAACATATGTTAATGATGATGTCATAGGTGCTTCCATTATGATGTCATAATTCGACAAGTACAAAACTTCATCCGATGAAGATGACATTTCTTGAGCATCATCTAGGGATAAATTGGTGACCAAAAAAATGATGATGCAATCGGTCACGTGGTTCGGCCGCCATATTTGTTTTAACAAAAATGCCTTAAAAACCACTGAAAACACGTCCTGGCGAGGGTCTGCAATCTCTGATTGCTCTTTCTTGTTTGTTTGTTTGTTTGTAAGCGTGATATCTCAGCCATCCTTTGAACTAGGAAGCTGAGATTTTGGCACAATAGTGTGCACAAGCTTTGGCAAAAAAGGTACATTTTGTTTTTGGATTAATCCATTAATTGATTAATTACTTATTTATTTTCTTTCTCATCTGGCCAATATCTCAGGCACCTTTTGAGCGAGGAAGCTGATATTTGGACACGACAGTGACCAAGTGATTTGACTATAAAGGATATTTTTGATTCATTGATTAATCAATTAATCGATTCATTATTTATTGATCAATGACTTATTTAATTAATTTTCAAAAAGCTACAGCTTCGGATGAAACACTGGTGACTGAGGTATGCTATTAGCCAAATGATTAAGAAATTATTTTACGTTTTTTATTTATTGATTTTAATTATGCAATTAATCAATCAATTATTGTACACCTCTCCCTCCCAATACCTTCTATATGTGCTGCAGGGCGGCATCACCCAGCAATACTGGAGGATGTTATTTATTTATTTGGCATGGGGGTGGTGTACTTTGAATATATCTGTACTTGTTTTGTTTTCATTTTCATTGTACTAGCTCCTCCTCTACAGCTCTAAGAGCTATTTATTTATCGTAGCATTTAGGGCCGATTGAAGCAGCTGTTAGAACTTTAAAAAAAAAAAAAACTTTGGAAAATACTTTTGTTTTGTTCTAATGGTGTTGATATAAACTTGTGCAAATCAATGTGATGATTCTACCATGCTCTCTTTAGGTAGCAGTCCATGGTAATACCCTTGTGGATATATCTTCCTATTTTACATTTAAATATTCTCAATTTACCTCTGGGACACTAACCTGCGTGCTTAATCCTATAACTTATAAAGTCTTAAGCAATGGACCTTGGACATGTGTGCTCTATTCATGGAATAATTAAAGGTTGAAAAAATCAAATCCAGGGGAATAATATTTCCAATCAGCAAATGATCGGAAAGTTGGGAGTCACTTGCGTTTTGGGCTGGAGAAGAACTCCGTGTGAAAGAACTGGGTCAATATGTATCAGAAAACGAGTTAGTGCCAAATTATATTTCGAGCAACAACTTTGATCGCACTGTTCTGGTGTGTGCATGCTGTCAAGGATGGCAATTCATCATCTCAAGGTGACACTGCATGTCTATAAGCTAGTGAGGATCACCATCTTTTTTCATCTAACCCATGGTCTACAATCTCTGGAAGGTTAAGAGTGTTTAGGATTTCCCCACCAATACTGGATAATCTGGGAGATGCTTTTAATTCACTCATTCGTTTGCAGAACATGGTCTCTGGTTTGCATCATTTATGTGATCCTGGCTGCGCTAATGGAATACCCACTGTAGGTTTGGGTATCAGTTTGGAATATATGGCCATGACTACTTTTCATCAAAAGACGCCGTGGGATCATTAACGTCCACTAGCTGATGCAAACAAATGGGACACCAAGCTTAACATCTATCCTAAGGACGGCGCATTCAGCGATGCAACACCATACATACAAAAGCACCAATCCGACAGTTTAGAGCTAAGCCGAGATTGGAACTCAGACGATACCTCTGCATTTAATGATGCATGATGTCAAAATCCTCCACAAATCAGCCAAAAAATTCATTCATGTCTTGTATTTATCACCAATAACAAAGTGAAACTACATCAAAGTGGCTGCATTGAATCTTCCATTGCAATGAAACCTGTGAATTAATTCCTGAACAGCCATGTTAGCGAACAGCTGTGTTTTGGGCCCAATTATTTCTTCATCTTCATCAATGATCTTTCTGATTCCCTGTAAAATCCTTCCTATTACTTTGCTGATGATTCCAGCCTATGCCATATAACTTCTCATTCCTCAGACAGGCAGGCAGGCAGCAGCCTCTTCCGTCTCTGCTGGCCTTGCTATAATTAGGAGCTGGTCCAACACTTGGAATATGTCACCAAGAAAATCCCTCACATTCACCCTGTCTCTCCGCAAGGACCGTCTGGCAAAACCTCCTATCTACTTCCCCAACAAACCAATTGAAGAGGTTAAGTCACTCAAACGTTTGGGTCTCACCATCAGCCATGATCTTTCTTGGGCAGATTATATTTCCAAGTTGGCCTCCAAAGCCAGACGACGACTGGGCATCTTTTGTCGTGCAAAGTCTTTCCTTGGCCAGTCTAAACTTTTGACAACATGCAAGGCCTGCATTTTCAGCTTGATGGAGTACTACTCTCCTCTGCTGGCACCCTTGCCTCACACCTTGCCTTTTTTGATGCCATGGAAAGGAAGGCCCTCAAAATCATTGGAATCTCCCACCGTGAAGCTGAGTGTCTAGGCCTGTTACTCTCACGTAGCAGCAGGTTGTTGACCTTATTGCATTCCACCGCCTCCTTTTTTTAAACTTGCACCCTCTGCCTGCTCTTGGCCCTGTACCTCCAAGGAGCACATGTTCTACAAGCAACCCTGTTTTCGTTAAACTCCCAAAATCCAGCCTCACTGCTCACCTCTGCTCATTTGTTTTTCTTTTCTCTCACATGTGAAATCAACTTCCCCAGTCTGTCTAGTCCGCATTCTTCCCTCCAGTACTTCACTTTCTCAGGTCATCCCCCATCCATACCCAGGATATCCTCTACCCCAAATGGCACCATTCCCAAGCACTCCTTTTTTTCCAGGTTATTTTGATTTTTTTCTCCCTCTTCCTCACCTCTTTTCGTTTTTTTTGAGTTGTTGGTTGATGTGTTCCTTTTCATTTCATCCCCTGGCCACCACGGGATGTCCTCTAGACGATTATTGGTCTCCGTGAGGTGCCACCAAAACTAATCAATCTGATCTCTGAACAATACCCTGGTACTGAGAGTGCTGTGAGGTGTGGTGGCTCCATATCTGACTTATTTCCAGTTGTTACTGGAGTTCGGCATGGGTGTGTACTGGCTCCCACACTCTTCAGCACTTGTATGGACTGGATTCTGGGGAGTATGTTGGAGAGGTCAGGCTGCGGTGCATCGTTTGGGAGTGTCAAGATTTCTGACCTTGATTTCGCAGATGATGCTGTCATCTTTGCGGAGACGCTGGATTTTCTTACGGGGGCCTTCCAGGCACTTAATGAGGAAGTGGAGCCACTGGGATAATGGCTTTCCTGGGTCAAATCCAAGATCCAGGCTTTCAATGACATCTTGGATGCTGCTGTCTTGTGTGTGCCTGTTTGTGGCGACGATGTTGAGGTCACGAAAGATTCACTCACCTTGGCAGTCTCATTCATGTCTCTGCATGTTGTGAGCCAGAGTTTGATAGCTGTCTGGGTCGGGCCTGGGGAGTCATGGATTCACTGGATCATGGGGTGTGGCGCTGTCGGTATCTATGCAGGAGGACGAAAGTCAGAGTCTAAGTCCTTGGTGCTTCCAGTCTTGCTCTACGGATGCGAGACTTGGACCCTCACCAAAGGCCAGAGAATGAGACTTAACTCCTTTGGAACAAATTCTCTTTGGAGAATCCTTGGCTATCGCTGGTCGGACTTTGTGTCCAATGAGCGGTTGCTGAGAATCAGATGAGATTTGTTTCCTGGATGGTCCATGAGCGTCAGCTGCGGCTGTATGGACATGTGGCTCGTTTTCTGGACGCTGATCCAGCTCACCAGATACTCTCAGCAAGGGAGCCTCATGCGTGGAGGTGGCCAACGGTCCGACCGTGTGCCTCGTGGTTGCAGCAGGTTGATCGGCATCTCAAGGACATAGAGATGGGCCGGGCATCAGCCTGGGTGATGGCCAGACAGCCCCTGGAGAACAGTCGGAAAATGGATGTGGCATCGCACTGCTCCGGCGCATGCGCCCATACCTGACCTGACATGCCACCTTCCCCTTCCCCTTCTTGCTGTGATTCATTCAGAGTGCGTGCTGCAGGACTGTTCATCCCCATTTGTCTTTCTCCCTCTCCTCTTCATCTCACTCTAAATTACACTCTGATGTTGGTGTTTCCCCATTCCATTTTGTTTCCTTCTATCCTGTTCCAGCTCTTTCATTGGCCTTGATAATGTGAACAAAAAGATACATGTATGATTTGCTCACTTAAAGGTCCAGTGCAGCACAGTTTGATGTTTGATTTAATGAATAAACTTGGTTTCTCTAAATGCATATTCATCGCTGTTTTCTTGAACAAAAACTGAAATGAAAATTCAAGTGTATTTCATGGATGTTTTGTAGCCCTATTTTCCCGCTCCCAAAATCCCTCGATGGTACGACACTACGGAGATAATGTGTCCCTTCTACGTCATCCCGGGAATGCTCTTACTTTGTGATTGAACTGCATAGTGCCCATGAATGCCCTACAATAGCAATTTCAGTCTCTGACTATAGGAGAAATTAAATGCCGAATTCGCTGGTGAACAAACTACTTTTTAACATCAAATATTCGCGAATGCCATGGATGGTTTGCATGGGAACAATTTACGACTTTGTTTAGATTTAGACAGCTCCCTCATTTTCCCTCACTCATTCTTCCTCATTTTCCCTCACTCATTGAAACATCCGTTTCATGATACTTTCTTCACTCCATCCCATTTCCCAGTTGATGGACGCTGACAGCGTGTAAGCATTTTACAGACATGTTGGTGTGTCAAGACACAAACGTGGACTAAGTACTCTTCCTACTCTCCATTTCCATGATCAGCGTGACCAGAAGTGTTACTGGCTACGTCTACAGAGCCATTCATACATCGGCATGAGCAGCAGTTTTTGCACACCGCTCCCTTCCGATTCCGTCTCCAGTCACTGCATGACGTCATCGCCGGGCACCGAAGGGGGCCCAGCGATGACACGCGCTGAAAGGGAGTACTCAGTTTTCACTCAGGTTTCTTTCTTGCTTGTTTGTCCGGGCGATATCTCAGCCATCCTTTGAGCTAGGAAGCTTAAATTTTGGCACAATAGTGAGCATGTTTCTTTGGTAAAAATGCTTTTTTTTGTTTTTTGATTAATCAATTAATTGATTAAGTACTTAATTATTATCAATTATTTAAGTACTTATTTATTTCCTTTCTGATCTGGGCAATATCTCAAGCACCTTTTGAGATAGGAAGCTGATATTTGGACATGACAATGACCTAGTGATTTGGCTGTAAAGGGTATTTTGCTCTCTGAGACTAGATGTTGACTCTCACAAGCGAAAGATCAGATGAACCAATTGGAGAAGAGGAAGAACAGGAAACATTTGTGTGGACATTTGTCATCACCAAGACCAGAAGGAAGGATTTGCCAATGGGAGAAATCCAGGTTGGAAAGTTCACATATTTTGTCAGTCCCATGGAGTCAACAAAGTACTTCAGAGATCTGTCAGGTTGGAACGGAGATCTCGGTTGTTTGAGATCCACACAAGTGAGGAACAGGGAAGGAGGTTTTGGGAGGATGCGGGACAAGGGGCAGCTGAGAGGGCGTGGGACGAAGGGGAAGCTGAGAGGGGCACGTCAGGGGAAACTTTGAGGGGCAGGGTGAGGAGGGATGCAGTAAGAGGGGAAATGAAGTGGAGGGATGTTGAAAAGGGGTACATATGAAGGGGTGTTTGGAAGGACACGAGCTTGTAGGAGATGTGGCGGAGGGTACTGACACGGAGGGATTTGACAGCATAAAATAACGTGAAAGGGATTTGATTGTCATGAGCAGCCAAGCTCTGCAAACTGGACTTCTCATATTCCTAAATTTGACATCCGGAGATAAAGATCATGGGATGGGTGTAAGGAATTTTTGCTGAAGGCATGAAGAAGGGTTGTGCTGTAGGAACAGGAGGAGGGTTGATGGACCAAGCTCTTAGGTGAGAGACAGGTTTGTAAAATATGCCTGAAGAAGAAGAGTAAATAGTGATGAAGAAGAAAAAAATGTGAGGCACTCATGACAGAGACTTAGAAAAGTGAAGCATTATAAAATGTTTTTAAAAGCTTTTAAAGGAAGAAGGAATAAGTGTTTCCTTCAAAGTAGACTCAGTTCGGATATATTGAGAAAAGGGAGAGATAAAAATGATGTACAGGAGGTATAGTTAGCAGGCAGAATGAGCTCCTGTTTTGGAGTGAAAAATTGGGTTTTTCATCTATTTTCATTGTTTTTGAAGTGAGGAAGGGGAATGTAATAACGTTGAAGAGGCAGAAAGGACAAAACTTTTGGGGGAAAAAAGAAGAAAAATGAGAAGCAACCTCAATAACCGAGACAGGTTTGCTCCCGGCTACCCCGAGGAGTAGATCTGAGCGACAGAAAAATTAATTCGACAACATAGCACACGATTTCACATGGAGGATTTAACAAAAACACAAACAGGAACACACAGGGCCGAAAATGTCACAGAAAAACACAACGCATCCGGTTCAGTGGAAGTGGAAAGAGCAGATGCAGATTCGACTGACACGAGGAGAAACCCCAATGATCAAAACATGTCGCCATTCATATTCGGGTTACATTAAGACTTTAATAAAGTCGTGCTTATTTACAGCTTACAAAAAGAGTAAACGTATTTCAAAATGAACTCTCCCCACTCAGTTCGAGCCTCAGCACACTCGCGCAAATACGATCCTCAACTCCCTCGTGCTCTTCTAACACACCCTGAGAATCTTTGTCTCCTTGCTCCGCAGGGCACTTGGGCAGCTTGACACAGACAACGTAAACCACTTTTTTAAAATACGCAGGTTCGCAGTGTCCAAAGGCTGAAACTAGCACGTGGTGATCAGGCCGACAAGATCACAACCGTTAAAGGCACTGAGGAGTGAACAATTTGAGATCTTCCATGTCCCTGTTCTCTGCTGTTGTACTTGTGTGCTTCCCCTCTCTCCCCATCTTGTCTCCCGCTCCCATTTTTGTATATTTATCTTGCCAAAACGAAGTTTTTGCAAGATGTATCAGTCAGCTTGTATGTTTGTTTGTTTGTTTTTTATCTTGCCAAAACGAAGTTTTTGCAAGATGTATTAGTCAGCTTGTATGTTTGTTTTTTATCTTGCCAAAACGAAGTTTTTGCAAGATGTATTAGTCAGCTTGTATGTTTGTTTTTTTGTTTGTTTTTTTGTTTGTTTTTTTGTTTTTTTGTTTGTGGTTAATCATTTTTTTTCCACGTTTAGATCACTCTGTAGACCACAGTTATTATTGGAAACTCCTGTAACTTCGCATATCAGAGTCCTATAGAGATACCCTTCAGCACACAAAATTTTGAAGGTCAAGGTCAAAGGTCAAGGTCACTTTGTGGTCAATCATGGAGGTCGACGAAACCCTTATTTTTTGAGTAACTTTGATCGGATCGTCTCCAAACTTCATGGGAATCTAGTATATGGTCCGGCGCTCAGCTGATTAGTTTTTGGTGGCGATCGGCCTTGACCTTCATGGTTAGCGCTGGAGGTCGAAAATTATTGACCCCAAGGTCAAATGTTGAAACCCTTATTTTTTGAGTAACTTTGATCGGATCGTCTCCAAACTTCATGGGAATCTAGTATATGGTCCGGCGCTCAGCTGATTAGTTTTTGGTGGCGATCGGCCTTGACCTTCATGGTTAGCGCTGGAGGTCGAAAATTATTGACCCCAAGGTCAAATGTTGAAATCGTAGGTACCATATCTTCGCATATCTTCGCATGTAACTTCGCATATCAGAGTCCTATAGAGATACCCTTCAGCACACAAAATTTTGAAGGTCAAGGTCAAAGGTCAAGGTCACTTTGTGGTCAATCATGGAGGTCGACGAAACCCTTATTTTTTGAGTAACTTTGATCGGATCGTCTCCAAACTTCATGGGAATCTAGTATATGGTCCGGCGCTCAGCTGATTAGTTTTTGGTGGCGATCGGCCTTGACCTTCATGGTTAGCGCTGGAGGTCGAAAATTATTGACCCCAAGGTCAAATGTTGAAATCCTTATTTTTTGAGTAACTTTGATCGGATCGTCTCCAAACTTCATGGGAATCTAGTATATGGTCCGGCGCTCAGCTGATTAGTTTTTGGTGGCGATCGGCCTTGACCTTCATGGTTAGCGCTGGAGGTCGAAAATTATTGACCCCAAGGTCAAATTTTGAAATCGTAGGTACCATATCGAGTAATACCTCATATGAATGCCCTTGATGAGTGCTTCCCAGATCTGTAAACAGTTTGACGCTATGACGTCATTTGATGACGTCATGACGAAAAAACGGAATTTTCATGAAACAATTATTTCCTCAGTTCTCATCAAAATCTTTCAATATCTCGTGGGCAGACATTCCTCAAAGTCGCTTCTAGTGGATAGCAGTTCTGTTCACCTCAGTGTGACCTGAAGCAAGTCACTCATGTTCACATTTTGGCAAGATACGGTTCACCCTGTGGGTGACATATGTTTTTATTATCTTGCCAAAACGAAGTTTTTGCTAGATGTATTAGTCAGCTTGTATGTTTGTTTTTTTGTTTGTTTTTTTTTTTGTTTTTTTGTTTGTGGTTAATCATTTTTTTTCCACGTTTAGATCACTCTGTAGACCACAGTTATTATTGGAAACTCCTGTAACTTCGCATATCAGAGTCCTATAGAGATACCCTTCAGCACACAAAATTTTGAAGGTCAAGGTCAAAGGTCAAGGTCACTTTGTGGTCAATCATGGTGGTCGACGAAACCCTTATTTTTTGAGTAACTTTGATCGGATCGTCTCCAAACTTCATGGGAATCTAGTATATGGTCCGGCGCTCAGCTGATTAGTTTTTGGTGGCGATCGGCCTTGACCTTCATGGTTAGCGCTGGAGGTCGAAAATTATTGACCCCAAGGTCAAATGTTGAAATCGTAGGTACCATATCTTCGCATATCTTCGCATGTAACTTCGCATATCAGAGTCCTATAGAGATACCCTTCAGCACACAAAATTTTGAAGGTCAAGGTCAAAGGTCAAGGTCACTTTGTGGTCAATCGTGGAGGTCGACGAAACCCTTATTTTTTGAGTAACTTTGATCGGATCGTCTCCAAACTTCATGGGAATCTAGTATATGGTCCGGCGCTCAGCTGATTAGTTTTTGGTGGCGATCGGCCTTGACCTTCATGGTTAGCGCTGGAGGTCGAAAATGATTGACCCCAAGGTCAAATGTTGAAATCCTTATTTTTTGAGTAACTTTGATCGGATCGTCTCCAAACTTCATGGGAATCTAGTATATGGTCCGGCGCTCAGCTGATTAGTTTTTGGTGGCGATCGGCCTTGACCTTCATGGTTAGCGCTGGAGGTCGAAAATTATTGACCCCAAGGTCAAATTTTGAAATCGTAGGTACCATATCGAGTAATACCTCATATGAATGCCCTTGATGAGTGCTTCCCAGATCTGTAAACAGTTTGACGCTATGACGTCATTTGATGACGTCATGACGAAAAAACGGAATTTTCATGAAACAATTATTTCCTCAGTTTTCATCAAAATCTTTCAATATCTCGTGGGCAGACATTCCTCAAAGAGTCGCTTCTAGTGGATAGCAGTTCTGTTCACCTCAGTGTGACCTGAAGCAAGTCACTCATGTTCACATTTTGGCAAGATACGGTTCACCCTGTGGGTGACATATGTTTTTATTATCTTGCCAAAACGAAGTTTTTGCAAGATGTATTAGTCAGCTTGTATGTTTGTTTTTTTGTTTGTTTTTTTTTTTGTTTTTTTGTTTGTGGTTAATCATTTTTTTTCCACGTTTAGATCACTCTGTAGACCACAGTTATTATTGGAAACTCCTGTAACTTCGCATATCAGAGTCCTATAGAGATACCCTTCAGCACCCAAAATTTTGAAGGTCAAGGTCAAAGGTCAAGGTCACTTTGTGGTCAATCATGGAGGTCGACGAAACCCTTATTTTTTGAGTAACTTTGATCGGATCGTCTCCAAACTTCATGGGAATCTAGTATATGGTCCGGCGCTCAGCTGATTAGTTTTTGGTGGCGATCGGCCTTGACCTTCATGGTTAGCGCTGGAGGTCGAAAATTATTGACCCCAAGGTCAAATGTTGAAATCGTTATTTTTTGAGTAACTTTGATCGGATCGTCTCCAAACTTCATGGGAATCTAGTATATGGTCCGGCGCTCAGCTGATTAGTTTTTTGTGGCGATCGGCCTTGACCTTCATGGTTAGCGCTGGAGGTCGACCTTGACCTTTGACCTTGACCTTCAGATCACTCTGTAGACCACAGTTATTATTGGAAACTCCTGTAACTTCGCATATCAGAGTCCTATAGAGATACCCTTCAGCACACAAAATTTTGAAGGTCAAGGTCAAAGGTCAAGGTCACTTTGTGGTCAATCATGGAGGTCGACGAAACCCTTATTTTTTGAGTAACTTTGATCGGATCGTCTCCAAACTTCATGGGAATCTAGTATATGGTCCGGCGCTCAGCTGATTAGTTTTTGGTGGCGATCGGCCTTGACCTTCATGGTTAGCGCTGGAGGTCGAAAATTATTGACCCCAAGGTCAAATTTTGAAATCGTAGGTACCATATCGAGTAATACCTCATATGAATGCCCTTGATGAGTGCTTCCCAGATCTGTAAACAGTTTGACGCTATGACGTCATTTGATGACGTCATGACGAAAAAACGGAATTTTCATGAAAAAATTATTTCCTCAGTTCTCATCAAAATCTTTCAATATCTCGTGGGCAGACATTCCTCAAAGAGTCGCTTCTAGTGGATAGCAGTTCTGTTCACCTCAGTGTGACCTGAAGCAAGTCACTCATGTTCACATTTTGGCAAGATACGGTTCACCCTGTGGGTGACATAGGTTTATTTGTTTGTTTTTTATCTTGCCAAAACGAAGTTTTTGCAAGATGTATTAGTCAGCTTGTATGTTTGTTTTTTTGTTTGTTTTTTATCTTGCCAAAACGAAGTTTTTGCTAGATGTATTAGTCAGCTTGTATGTTTGTTTTTTTTTTTGTTTTTTTTTTTGTTTTTTTGTTTGTGGTTAATCATTTTTTTTCCACGTTTAGATCACTCTGTAGACCACAGTTATTATTGGAAACTCCTGTAACTTCGCATATCAGAGTCCTATAGAGATACCCTTCAGCACACAAAATTTTGAAGGTCAAGGTCAAAGGTCAAGGTCACTTTGTGGTCAATCATGGAGGTCGACGAAACCCTTATTTTTTGAGTAACTTTGATCGGATCGTCTCCAAACTTCATGGGAATCTAGTATATGGTCCGGCGCTCAGCTGATTAGTTTTTGGTGGCGATCGGCCTTGACCTTCATGGTTAGCGCTGGAGGTCGAAAATTATTGACCCCAAGGTCAAATGTTGAAACCCTTATTTTTTGAGTAACTTTGATCGGATCGTCTCCAAACTTCATGGGAATCTAGTATATGGTCCGGCGCTCAGCTGATTAGTTTTTGGTGGCGATCGGCCTTGACCTTCATGGTTAGCGCTGGAGGTCGAAAATTATTGACCCCAAGGTCAAATGTTGAAATCGTAGGTACCATATCTTCGCATATCTTCGCATGTAACTTCGCATATCAGAGTCCTATAGAGATACCCTTCAGCACACAAAATTTTGAAGGTCAAGGTCAAAGGTCAAGGTCACTTTGTGGTCAATCGTGGAGGTCGACGAAACCCTTATTTTTTGAGTAACTTTGATCGGATCGTCTCCAAACTTCATGGGAATCTAGTATATGGTCCGGCGCTCAGCTGATTAGTTTTTGGTGGCGATCGGCCTTGACCTTCATGGTTAGCGCTGGAGGTCGAAAATTATTGACCCCAAGGTCAAATGTTGAAATCCTTATTTTTTGAGTAACTTTGATCGGATCGTCTCCAAACTTCATGGGAATCTAGTATATGGTCCGGCGCTCAGCTGATTAGTTTTTGGTGGCGATCGGCCTTGACCTTCATGGTTAGCGCTGGAGGTCGAAAATTATTGACCCCAAGGTCAAATTTTGAAATCGTAGGTACCATATCGAGTAATACCTCATATGAATGCCCTTGATGAGTGCTTCCCAGATCTGTAAACAGTTTGACGCTATGACGTCATTTGATGACGTCATGACGAAAAAACGGAATTTTCATGAAACAATTATTTCCTCAGTTTTCATCAAAATCTTTCAATATCTCGTGGGCAGACATTCCTCAAAGAGTCGCTTCTAGTGGATAGCAGTTCTGTTCACCTCAGTGTGACCTGAAGCAAGTCACTCATGTTCACATTTTGGCAAGATACGGTTCACCCTGTGGGTGACATATGTTTTTATTATCTTGCCAAAACGAAGTTTTTGCAAGATGTATTAGTCAGCTTGTATGTTTGTTTTTTTGTTTGTTTTTTTTTTTGTTTTTTTGTTTGTGGTTAATCATTTTTTTTCCACGTTTAGATCACTCTGTAGACCACAGTTATTATTGGAAACTCCTGTAACTTCGCATATCAGAGTCCTATAGAGATACCCTTCAGCACCCAAAATTTTGAAGGTCAAGGTCAAAGGTCAAGGTCACTTTGTGGTCAATCATGGAGGTCGACGAAACCCTTATTTTTTGAGTAACTTTGATCGGATCGTCTCCAAACTTCATGGGAATCTAGTATATGGTCCGGCGCTCAGCTGATTAGTTTTTGGTGGCGATCGGCCTTGACCTTCATGGTTAGCGCTGGAGGTCGAAAATTATTGACCCCAAGGTCAAATGTTGAAATCGTTATTTTTTGAGTAACTTTGATCGGATCGTCTCCAAACTTCATGGGAATCTAGTATATGGTCCGGCGCTCAGCTGATTAGTTTTTTGTGGCGATCGGCCTTGACCTTCATGGTTAGCGCTGGAGGTCGACCTTGACCTTTGACCTTGACCTTCAGATCACTCTGTAGACCACAGTTATTATTGGAAACTCCTGTAACTTCGCATATCAGAGTCCTATAGAGATACCCTTCAGCACACAAAATTTTGAAGGTCAAGGTCAAAGGTCAAGGTCACTTTGTGGTCAATCATGGAGGTCGACGAAACCCTTATTTTTTGAGTAACTTTGATCGGATCGTCTCCAAACTTCATGGGAATCTAGTATATGGTCCGGCGCTCAGCTGATTAGTTTTTGGTGGCGATCGGCCTTGACCTTCATGGTTAGCGCTGGAGGTCGAAAATTATTGACCCCAAGGTCAAATGTTGAAATCGTTATTTTTTGAGTAACTTTGATCGGATCGTCTCCAAACTTCATGGGAATCTAGTATATGGTCCGGCGCTCAGCTGATTAGTTTTTGGTGGCGATCGGCCTTGACCTTCATGGTTAGCGCTGGAGGTCGAAAATTATTGACCCCAAGGTCAAATTTTGAAATCGTAGGTACCATATCGAGTAATACCTCATATGAATGCCCTTGATGAGTGCTTCCCAGATCTGTAAACAGTTTGACGCTATGACGTCATTTGATGACGTCATGACGAAAAAACGGAATTTTCATGAAAAAATTATTTCCTCAGTTCTCATCAAAATCTTTCAATATCTCGTGGGCAGACATTCCTCAAAGAGTCGCTTCTAGTGGATAGCAGTTCTGTTCACCTCAGTGTGACCTGAAGCAAGTCACTCATGTTCACATTTTGGCAAGATACGGTTCACCCTGTGGGTGACATAGGTTTATTATCTTGCCAAAACGAAGTTTTTGCAAGATGTATTAGTCAGCTTGTATGTTTGTTTTTTTTTTTGTTTTTTTTTTTGTTTTTTTGTTTGTGGTTAATCATTTTTTTTCCACGTTTAGATCACTCTGTAGACCACAGTTATTATTGGAAACTCCTGTAACTTCGCATATCAGAGTCCTATAGAGATACCCTTCAGCACCCAAAATTTTGAAGGTCAAGGTCAAAGGTCAAGGTCACTTTGTGGTCAATCATGGAGGTCGACGAAACCCTTATTTTTTGAGTAACTTTGATCGGATCGTCTCCAAACTTCATGGGAATCTAGTATATGGTCCGGCGCTCAGCTGATTAGTTTTTGGTGGCGATCGGCCTTGACCTTCATGGTTAGCGCTGGAGGTCGAAAATTATTGACCCCAAGGTCAAATGTTGAAATCGTTATTTTTTGAGTAACTTTGATCGGATCGTCTCCAAACTTCATGGGAATCTAGTATATGGTCCGGCGCTCAGCTGATTAGTTTTTTGTGGCGATCGGCCTTGACCTTCATGGTTAGCGCTGGAGGTCGACCTTGACCTTTGACCTTGTTTTTTTGTTTGTTTGTGGTTAATCATTTTTTTTTCACGTTTAGATCACTCTGTAGACCACAGTTATTATTGGAAACTCCTGTAACTTCGCATATCAGAGTCCTATAGAGATACCCTTCAGCACACACAATTTTGAAGGTCAAGGTCAAAGGTCAAGGTCACTTTGCGGTCAATCATGGAGGTCGACGAAACCCTTATTTTTTGAGTAACTTTGATCGGATCGTCTCCAAACTTCATGGGAATCTAGTATATGGTCCGGCGCTCAGCTGATTAGTTTTTGGTGGCGATCGGCCTTGACCTTCATGGTTAGCGCTGGAGGTCGAAAATTATTGACCCCAAGGTCAAATTACGAAACCCTTATTTTTTGAGTAACTTTGATCTTATGATCTCCAAACTTGGTGGGTATATAGGGTGTGGTATGGCGCTCAGTTGATTAGTTTTTGGTGTCGATCGGCCTTGACCTTCAAGGTCATTTTGAAGGTCATTCAATTTTGACCAAAAGGTAAAATTTTCAAGTTTCAGTTACCATATCGAGTAGTACCTCAAATTGAAGCCCTTGATGAGTGCTTCCCAGATCTGTAAACAGTTTGACGATATGACGTCATTTGATGACGTCATGACGAAAAAACGGAATTTTCATGAAAAAATTATTTCCTCAGTTCTCATCAAAATCTTTCAATATTTCATGTGCGTTGGTCATGAAGACATACTATTCACCATACGAAATTATTAAGGTCAAGGTCAAATGGCAAGATACGGTTCATCCTGTGGGTGACATATGTTCATTTTTTTGTTATCTTGCCAAAACGAAGTTTTTGCTAGATGTATTAGTCAGCTTGTATGTTTGTTTTTTTGTTTGTTTTTTATCTTGCCAAAACGAAGTTTTTGCTAGATGTATTAGTCAGCTTGTATGTTTGTTTTTTTGTTTGTTTTTTTTTTTGTTTTTTTGTTTGTGGTTAATCATTTTTTTTCCACGTTTAGATCACTCTGTAGACCACAGTTATTATTGGAAACTCCTGTAACTTCGCATATCAGAGTCCTATAGAGATACCCTTCAGCACACAAAATTTTGAAGGTCAAGGTCAAAGGTCAAGGTCACTTTGTGGTCAATCATGGAGGTCGACGAAACCCTTATTTTTTGAGTAACTTTGATCGGATCGTCTCCAAACTTCATGGGAATCTAGTATATGGTCCGGCGCTCAGCTGATTAGTTTTTGGTGGCGATCGGCCTTGACCTTCATGGTTAGCGCTGGAGGTCGAAAATTATTGACCCCAAGGTCAAATGTTGAAACCCTTATTTTTTGAGTAACTTTGATCGGATCGTCTCCAAACTTCATGGGAATCTAGTATATGGTCCGGCGCTCAGCTGATTAGTTTTTGGTGGCGATCGGCCTTGACCTTCATGGTTAGCGCTGGAGGTCGAAAATTATTGACCCCAAGGTCAAATGTTGAAATCGTAGGTACCATATCTTCGCATATCTTCGCATGTAACTTCGCATATCAGAGTCCTATAGAGATACCCTTCAGCACACAAAATTTTGAAGGTCAAGGTCAAAGGTCAAGGTCACTTTGTGGTCAATCGTGGAGGTCGACGAAACCCTTATTTTTTGAGTAACTTTGATCGGATCGTCTCCAAACTTCATGGGAATCTAGTATATGGTCCGGCGCTCAGCTGATTAGTTTTTGGTGGCGATCGGCCTTGACCTTCATGGTTAGCGCTGGAGGTCGAAAATTATTGACCCCAAGGTCAAATGTTGAAATCCTTATTTTTTGAGTAACTTTGATCGGATCGTCTCCAAACTTCATGGGAATCTAGTATATGGTCCGGCGCTCAGCTGATTAGTTTTTGGTGGCGATCGGCCTTGACCTTCATGGTTAGCGCTGGAGGTCGAAAATTATTGACCCCAAGGTCAAATTTTGAAATCGTAGGTACCATATCGAGTAATACCTCATATGAATGCCCTTGATGAGTGCTTCCCAGATCTGTAAACAGTTTGACGCTATGACGTCATTTGATGACGTCATGACGAAAAAACGGAATTTTCATGAAACAATTATTTCCTCAGTTTTCATCAAAATCTTTCAATATCTCGTGGGCAGACATTCCTCAAAGAGTCGCTTCTAGTGGATAGCAGTTCTGTTCACCTCAGTGTGACCTGAAGCAAGTCACTCATGTTCACATTTTGGCAAGATACGGTTCACCCTGTGGGTGACATATGTTTTTATTTTTTTGTTTTTTTGTTTGTGGTTAATCATTTTTTTTCCACGTTTAGATCACTCTGTAGACCACAGTTATTATTGGAAACTCCTGTAACTTCGCATATCAGAGTCCTATAGAGATACCCTTCAGCACACAAAATTTTGAAGGTCAAGGTCAAAGGTCAAGGTCACTTTGTGGTCAATCATGGAGGTCGACGAAACCCTTATTTTTTGAGTAACTTTGATCGGATCGTCTCCAAACTTCATGGGAATCTAGTATATGGTCCGGCGCTCAGCTGATTAGTTTTTGGTGGCGATCGGCCTTGACCTTCATGGTTAGCGCTGGAGGTCGAAAATTATTGACCCCAAGGTCAAATGTTGAAACCCTTATTTTTTGAGTAACTTTGATCGGATCGTCTCCAAACTTCATGGGAATCTAGTATATGGTCCGGCGCTCAGCTGATTAGTTTTTGGTGGCGATCGGCCTTGACCTTCATGGTTAGCGCTGGAGGTCGAAAATTATTGACCCCAAGGTCAAATGTTGAAATCGTAGGTACCATATCTTCGCATATCTTCGCATGTAACTTCGCATATCAGAGTCCTATAGAGATACCCTTCAGCACACAAAATTTTGAAGGTCAAGGTCAAAGGTCAAGGTCACTTTGTGGTCAATCGTGGAGGTCGACGAAACCCTTATTTTTTGAGTAACTTTGATCGGATCGTCTCCAAACTTCATGGGAATCTAGTATATGGTCCGGCGCTCAGCTGATTAGTTTTTGGTGGCGATCGGCCTTGACCTTCATGGTTAGCGCTGGAGGTCGAAAATTATTGACCCCAAGGTCAAATGTTGAAATCCTTATTTTTTGAGTAACTTTGATCGGATCGTCTCCAAACTTCATGGGAATCTAGTATATGGTCCGGCGCTCAGCTGATTAGTTTTTGGTGGCGATCGGCCTTGACCTTCATGGTTAGCGCTGGAGGTCGAAAATTATTGACCCCAAGGTCAAATTTTGAAATCGTAGGTACCATATCGAGTAATACCTCATATGAATGCCCTTGATGAGTGCTTCCCAGATCTGTAAACAGTTTGACGCTATGACGTCATTTGATGACGTCATGACGAAAAAACGGAATTTTCATGAAACAATTATTTCCTCAGTTTTCATCAAAATCTTTCAATATCTCGTGGGCAGACATTCCTCAAAGAGTCGCTTCTAGTGGATAGCAGTTCTGTTCACCTCAGTGTGACCTGAAGCAAGTCACTCATGTTCACATTTTGGCAAGATACGGTTCACCCTGTGGGTGACATATGTTTTTATTATCTTGCCAAAACGAAGTTTTTGCAAGATGTATTAGTCAGCTTGTATGTTTGTTTTTTTTTTTGTTTTTTTTTTTGTTTTTTTGTTTGTGGTTAATCATTTTTTTTCCACGTTTAGATCACTCTGTAGACCACAGTTATTATTGGAAACTCCTGTAACTTCGCATATCAGAGTCCTATAGAGATACCCTTCAGCACCCAAAATTTTGAAGGTCAAGGTCAAAGGTCAAGGTCACTTTGTGGTCAATCATGGAGGTCGACGAAACCCTTATTTTTTGAGTAACTTTGATCGGATCGTCTCCAAACTTCATGGGAATCTAGTATATGGTCCGGCGCTCAGCTGATTAGTTTTTGGTGGCGATCGGCCTTGACCTTCATGGTTAGCGCTGGAGGTCGAAAATTATTGACCCCAAGGTCAAATGTTGAAATCGTTATTTTTTGAGTAACTTTGATCGGATCGTCTCCAAACTTCATGGGAATCTAGTATATGGTCCGGCGCTCAGCTGATTAGTTTTTTGTGGCTATCGGCCTTGACCTTCATGGTTAGCGCTGGAGGTCGACCTTGACCTTTGACCTTGACCTTCAGATCACTCTGTAGACCACAGTTATTATTGGAAACTCCTGTAACTTCGCATATCAGAGTCCTATAGAGATACCCTTCAGCACACAAAATTTTGAAGGTCAAGGTCAAAGGTCAAGGTCACTTTGTGGTCAATCATGGAGGTCGACGAAACCCTTATTTTTTGAGTAACTTTGATCGGATCGTCTCCAAACTTCATGGGAATCTAGTATATGGTCCGGCGCTCAGCTGATTAGTTTTTGGTGGCGATCGGCCTTGACCTTCATGGTTAGCGCTGGAGGTCGAAAATTATTGACCCCAAGGTCAAATGTTGAAATCGTTATTTTTTGAGTAACTTTGATCGGATCGTCTCCAAACTTCATGGGAATCTAGTATATGGTCCGGCGCTCAGCTGATTAGTTTTTGGTGGCGATCGGCCTTGACCTTCATGGTTAGCGCTGGAGGTCGAAAATTATTGACCCCAAGGTCAAATTTTGAAATCGTAGGTACCATATCGAGTAATACCTCATATGAATGCCCTTGATGAGTGCTTCCCAGATCTGTAAACAGTTTGACGCTATGACGTCATTTGATGACGTCATGACGAAAAAACGGAATTTTCATGAAAAAATTATTTCCTCAGTTCTCATCAAAATCTTTCAATATCTCGTGGGCAGACATTCCTCAAAGAGTCGCTTCTAGTGGATAGCAGTTCTGTTCACCTCAGTGTGACCTGAAGCAAGTCACTCATGTTCACATTTTGGCAAGATACGGTTCACCCTGTGGGTGACATAGGTTTATTTGTTTGTTTTTTATCTTGCCAAAACGAAGTTTTTGCAAGATGTATTAGTCAGCTTGTATGTTTGTTTTTTTGTTTGTTTTTTATCTTGCCAAAACGAAGTTTTTGCTAGATGTATTAGTCAGCTTGTATGTTTGTTTTTTTGTTTGTTTTTTTTTTTGTTTTTTTGTTTGTGGTTAATCATTTTTTTTCCACGTTTAGATCACTCTGTAGACCACAGTTATTATTGGAAACTCCTGTAACTTCGCATATCAGAGTCCTATAGAGATACCCTTCAGCACACAAAATTTTGAAGGTCAAGGTCAAAGGTCAAGGTCACTTTGTGGTCAATCATGGAGGTCGACGAAACCCTTATTTTTTGAGTAACTTTGATCGGATCGTCTCCAAACTTCATGGGAATCTAGTATATGGTCCGGCGCTCAGCTGATTAGTTTTTGGTGGCGATCGGCCTTGACCTTCATGGTTAGCGCTGGAGGTCGAAAATTATTGACCCCAAGGTCAAATGTTGAAACCCTTATTTTTTGAGTAACTTTGATCGGATCGTCTCCAAACTTCATGGGAATCTAGTATATGGTCCGGCGCTCAGCTGATTAGTTTTTGGTGGCGATCGGCCTTGACCTTCATGGTTAGCGCTGGAGGTCGAAAATTATTGACCCCAAGGTCAAATGTTGAAATCGTAGGTACCATATCTTCGCATATCTTCGCATGTAACTTCGCATATCAGAGTCCTATAGAGATACCCTTCAGCACACAAAATTTTGAAGGTCAAGGTCAAAGGTCAAGGTCACTTTGTGGTCAATCGTGGAGGTCGACGAAACCCTTATTTTTTGAGTAACTTTGATCGGATCGTCTCCAAACTTCATGGGAATCTAGTATATGGTCCGGCGCTCAGCTGATTAGTTTTTGGTGGCGATCGGCCTTGACCTTCATGGTTAGCGCTGGAGGTCGAAAATTATTGACCCCAAGGTCAAATGTTGAAATCCTTATTTTTTGAGTAACTTTGATCGGATCGTCTCCAAACTTCATGGGAATCTAGTATATGGTCCGGCGCTCAGCTGATTAGTTTTTGGTGGCGATCGGCCTTGACCTTCATGGTTAGCGCTGGAGGTCGAAAATTATTGACCCCAAGGTCAAATTTTGAAATCGTAGGTACCATATCGAGTAATACCTCATATGAATGCCCTTGATGAGTGCTTCCCAGATCTGTAAACAGTTTGACGCTATGACGTCATTTGATGACGTCATGACGAAAAAACGGAATTTTCATGAAACAATTATTTCCTCAGTTTTCATCAAAATCTTTCAATATCTCGTGGGCAGACATTCCTCAAAGAGTCGCTTCTAGTGGATAGCAGTTCTGTTCACCTCAGTGTGACCTGAAGCAAGTCACTCATGTTCACATTTTGGCAAGATACGGTTCACCCTGTGGGTGACATATGTTTTTATTATCTTGCCAAAACGAAGTTTTTGCAAGATGTATTAGTCAGCTTGTATGTTTGTTTTTTTGTTTGTTTTTTTTTTTGTTTTTTTGTTTGTGGTTAATCATTTTTTTTCCACGTTTAGATCACTCTGTAGACCACAGTTATTATTGGAAACTCCTGTAACTTCGCATATCAGAGTCCTATAGAGATACCCTTCAGCACCCAAAATTTTGAAGGTCAAGGTCAAAGGTCAAGGTCACTTTGTGGTCAATCATGGAGGTCGACGAAACCCTTATTTTTTGAGTAACTTTGATCGGATCGTCTCCAAACTTCATGGGAATCTAGTATATGGTCCGGCGCTCAGCTGATTAGTTTTTGGTGGCGATCGGCCTTGACCTTCATGGTTAGCGCTGGAGGTCGAAAATTATTGACCCCAAGGTCAAATGTTGAAATCGTTATTTTTTGAGTAACTTTGATCGGATCGTCTCCAAACTTCATGGGAATCTAGTATATGGTCCGGCGCTCAGCTGATTAGTTTTTTGTGGCGATCGGCCTTGACCTTCATGGTTAGCGCTGGAGGTCGACCTTGACCTTTGACCTTGACCTTCAGATCACTCTGTAGACCACAGTTATTATTGGAAACTCCTGTAACTTCGCATATCAGAGTCCTATAGAGATACCCTTCAGCACACAAAATTTTGAAGGTCAAGGTCAAAGGTCAAGGTCACTTTGTGGTCAATCATGGAGGTCGACGAAACCCTTATTTTTTGAGTAACTTTGATCGGATCGTCTCCAAACTTCATGGGAATCTAGTATATGGTCCGGCGCTCAGCTGATTAGTTTTTGGTGGCGATCGGCCTTGACCTTCATGGTTAGCGCTGGAGGTCGAAAATTATTGACCCCAAGGTCAAATGTTGAAATCGTTATTTTTTGAGTAACTTTGATCGGATCGTCTCCAAACTTCATGGGAATCTAGTATATGGTCCGGCGCTCAGCTGATTAGTTTTTGGTGGCGATCGGCCTTGACCTTCATGGTTAGCGCTGGAGGTCGAAAATTATTGACCCCAAGGTCAAATTTTGAAATCGTAGGTACCATATCGAGTAATACCTCATATGAATGCCCTTGATGAGTGCTTCCCAGATCTGTAAACAGTTTGACGCTATGACGTCATTTGATGACGTCATGATGAAGTAACGGAATTTTCATGAAAAAATTATTTCCTCAGTTCTCATCAAAATCTTTCAATATTTCATGTGCGTTGGTCATGAAGACATAATATTCACCATACGAAATTATTAAGGTCAAGGTCAAAGGTCAAGGTCACTTGGCAAGATACGGTTCACCCTGTGGGTGACATATGTTTTTATTATCTTGCCAAAACGAAGTTTTTGCAAGATGTATTAGTCAGCTTGTATGTTTGTTTTTTATCTTGCCAAAACGAAGTTTTTGCAAGATGTATTAGTCAGCTTGTATGTTTGTTTTTTTGTTTGTTATCTTGCCAAAACGAAGTTTTTGCAAGATGTATTAGTCAGCTTGTATGTTTGTTTTTTTGTTTGTTTTTTTGTTTGTTTTTTTGTTTGTGGTTAATCATTTTTTTTCCACGTTTAGATCACTCTGTAGACCACAGTTATTATTGGAAACTCCTGTAACTTCGCATATCAGAGTCCTATAGAGATACCCTTCAGCACCCAAAATTTTGAAGGTCAAGGTCAAAGGTCAAGGTCACTTTGTGGTCAATCATGGAGGTCGACGAAACCCTTATTTTTTGAGTAACTTTGATCGGATCGTCTCCAAACTTCATGGGAATCTAGTATATGGTCCGGCGCTCAGCTGATTAGTTTTTGGTGGCGATCGGCCTTGACCTTCATGGTTAGCGCTGGAGGTCGACCTTGACCTTTGACCTTGACCTTCAGATCACTCTGTAGACCACAGTTATTATTGGAAACTCCTGTAACTTCGCATATCAGAGTCCTATAGAGATACCCTTCAGCACACAAAATTTTGAAGGTCAAGGTCAAAGGTCAAGGTCACTTTGTGGTCAATCATGGAGGTCGACGAAACCCTTATTTTTTGAGTAACTTTGATCGGATCGTCTCCAAACTTCATGGGAATCTAGTATATGGTCCGGCGCTCAGCTGATTAGTTTTTGGTGGCGATCGGCCTTGACCTTCATGGTTAGCGCTGGAGGTCGAAAATTATTGACCCCAAGGTCAAATGTTGAAATCGTTATTTTTTGAGTAACTTTGATCGGATCGTCTCCAAACTTCATGGGAATCTAGTATATGGTCCGGCGCTCAGCTGATTAGTTTTTGGTGGCGATCGGCCTTGACCTTCATGGTTAGCGCTGGAGGTCGAAAATTATTGACCCCAAGGTCAAATTTTGAAATCGTAGGTACCATATCGAGTAATACCTCATATGAATGCCCTTGATGAGTGCTTCCCAGATCTGTAAACAGTTTGACGCTATGACGTCATTTGATGACGTCATGACGAAAAAACGGAATTTTCATGAAAAAATTATTTCCTCAGTTCTCATCAAAATCTTTCAATATCTCGTGGGCAGACATTCCTCAAAGAGTCGCTTCTAGTGGATAGCAGTTCTGTTCACCTCAGTGTGACCTGAAGCAAGTCACTCATGTTCACATTTTGGCAAGATACGGTTCACCCTGTGGGTGACATAGGTTTATTATCTTGCCAAAACGAAGTTTTTGCAAGATGTATTAGTCAGCTTGTATGTTTGTTTTTTTGTTTGTTATCTTGCCAAAACGAAGTTTTTGCAAGATGTATTAGTCAGCTTGTATGTTTGTTTTTTTGTTTGTTTTTTTTTTTGTTTTTTTGTTTGTGGTTAATCATTTTTTTTCCACGTTTAGATCACTCTGTAGACCACAGTTATTATTGGAAACTCCTGTAACTTCGCATATCAGAGTCCTATAGAGATACCCTTCAGCACCCAAAATTTTGAAGGTCAAGGTCAAAGGTCAAGGTCACTTTGTGGTCAATCATGGAGGTCGACGAAACCCTTATTTTTTGAGTAACTTTGATCGGATCGTCTCCAAACTTCATGGGAATCTAGTATATGGTCCGGCGCTCAGCTGATTAGTTTTTGGTGGCGATCGGCCTTGACCTTCATGGTTAGCGCTGGAGGTCGAAAATTATTGACCCCAAGGTCAAATGTTGAAATCGTTATTTTTTGAGTAACTTTGATCGGATCGTCTCCAAACTTCATGGGAATCTAGTATATGGTCCGGCGCTCAGCTGATTAGTTTTTTGTGGCGATCGGCCTTGACCTTCATGGTTAGCGCTGGAGGTCGACCTTGACCTT
This sequence comes from Myxine glutinosa, assembly GCF_964187855.1. Taxonomy (NCBI): domain Eukaryota; kingdom Metazoa; phylum Chordata; class Myxini; order Myxiniformes; family Myxinidae; genus Myxine; species Myxine glutinosa. The sequence goes on from NC_136271.1 coordinate 60,256,832, forward strand.
TGACCTTGACCTTCAGATCACTCTGTAGACCACAGTTATTATTGGAAACTCCTGTAACTTCGCATATCAGAGTCCTATAGAGATACCCTTCAGCACACAAAATTTTGAAGGTCAAGGTCAAAGGTCAAGGTCACTTTGTGGTCAATCATGGAGGTGGACGAAACCCTTATTTTTTGAGTAACTTTGATCGGATCGTCTCCAAACTTCATGGGAATCTAGTATATGGTCCGGCGCTCAGCTGATTAGTTTTTGGTGGCGATCGGCCTTGACCTTCATGGTTAGCGCTGGAGGTCGAAAATTATTGACCCCAAGGTCAAATTACGAAACCCTTATTTTTTGAGTAACTTTGATCTTATGATCTCCAAACTTGGTGGGTATATAGGGTGTGGTATGGCGCTCAGTTGATTAGTTTTTGGTGTCGATCGGCCTTGACCTTCAAGGTCATTTTGAAGGTCATTCAATTTTGACCAAAAGGTAAAATTTTCAAGTTTCAGTTACCATATCGAGTAGTACCTCAAATTGAAGCCCTTGATGAGTGCTTCCCAGATCTGTAAACAGTTTGACGCTATGACGTCATTTGATGACGTCATGACGAAAAAACGGAATTTTCATGAAAAAATTATTTCCTCAGTTCTCATCAAAATCTTTCAATATTTCATGTGCGTTGGTCATGAAGACATACTATTCACCATACGAAATTATTAAGGTCAAGGTCAAATGGCAAGATACGGTTCACCCTGTGGGTGACATATGTTTATTTTTTTGTTTTTATCTTGCCAAAACGAAGTTTTTGCAAGATGTATTAGTCAGCTTGTATGTTTGTTTTTTTGTTTGTTTTTTTTTTTGTTATCTTGCCAAAACGAAGTTTTTGCAAGATGTATTAGTCAGCTTGTATGTTTGTTTTTTTGTTTGTTTTTTTTTTTGTTTTTTTGTTTGTGGTTAATCATTTTTTTTCCACGTTTAGATCACTCTGTAGACCACAGTTATTATTGGAAACTCCTGTAACTTCGCATATCAGAGTCCTATAGAGATACCCTTCAGCACCCAAAATTTTGAAGGTCAAGGTCAAAGGTCAAGGTCACTTTGTGGTCAATCATGGAGGTCGACGAAACCCTTATTTTTTGAGTAACTTTGATCGGATCGTCTCCAAACTTCATGGGAATCTAGTATATGGTCCGGCGCTCAGCTGATTAGTTTTTGGTGGCGATCGGCCTTGACCTTCATGGTTAGCGCTGGAGGTCGAAAATTATTGACCCCAAGGTCAAATGTTGAAATCGTTATTTTTTGAGTAACTTTGATCGGATCGTCTCCAAACTTCATGGGAATCTAGTATATGGTCCGGCGCTCAGCTGATTAGTTTTTTGTGGCGATCGGCCTTGACCTTCATGGTTAGCGCTGGAGGTCGACCTTGACCTTTGACCTTGACCTTCAGATCACTCTGTAGACCACAGTTATTATTGGAAACTCCTGTAACTTCGCATATCAGAGTCCTATAGAGATACCCTTCAGCACACAAAATTTTGAAGGTCAAGGTCAAAGGTCAAGGTCACTTTGTGGTCAATCATGGAGGTCGACGAAACCCTTATTTTTTGAGTAACTTTGATCGGATCGTCTCCAAACTTCATGGGAATCTAGTATATGGTCCGGCGCTCAGCTGATTAGTTTTTGGTGGCGATCGGCCTTGACCTTCATGGTTAGCGCTGGAGGTCGAAAATTATTGACCCCAAGGTCAAATGTTGAAATCGTTATTTTTTGAGTAACTTTGATCGGATCGTCTCCAAACTTCATGGGAATCTAGTATATGGTCCGGCGCTCAGCTGATTAGTTTTTGGTGGCGATCGGCCTTGACCTTCATGGTTAGCGCTGGAGGTCGAAAATTATTGACCCCAAGGTCAAATTTTGAAATCGTAGGTACCATATCGAGTAATACCTCATATGAATGCCCTTGATGAGTGCTTCCCAGATCTGTAAACAGTTTGACGCTATGACGTCATTTGATGACGTCATGACGAAAAAACGGAATTTTCATGAAAAAATTATTTCCTCAGTTCTCATCAAAATCTTTCAATATCTCGTGGGCAGACATTCCTCAAAGAGTCGCTTCTAGTGGATAGCAGTTCTGTTCACCTCAGTGTGACCTGAAGCAAGTCACTCATGTTCACATTTTGGCAAGATACGGTTCACCCTGTGGGTGACATATGTTTATTTTTTTGTTTTTTTGTTTGTGGTTAATCATTTTTTTTCCACGTTTAGATCACTCTGTAGACCACAGTTATTATTGGAAACTCCTGTAACTTCGCATATCAGAGTCCTATAGAGATACCCTTCAGCACCCAAAATTTTGAAGGTCAAGGTCAAAGGTCAAGGTCACTTTGTGGTCAATCATGGAGGTCGACGAAACCCTTATTTTTTGAGTAACTTTGATCGGATCGTCTCCAAACTTCATGGGAATCTAGTATATGGTCCGGCGCTCAGCTGATTAGTTTTTGGTGTCGATCGGCCTTGACCTTCAAGGTCATTTTGAAGGTCATTCAATTGGGTCAATCATGGAGGTCAACGAAACCCTTATTTTTTGAGTAACTTTGATCTTATGATCTCCAACCTTGGTGGATATATAGGGTGTGGTATGGCGCTCAGCTGATTAGTTTTTGGTGTCGATCGGCCTTGACCTTCAAGGTCATTTTGAAGGTCATTCAATTTTGACCAAAAGGTAAAATTTTCAAGTTTCAGTTACCATATCGAGTAGTACCTCAAATTGAAGCCCTTGTTGAGTGCTTTCCAAACATATAACTAGTTTGACAATGTGACGTCATTTGACGGCGTTATGACGAAAAAACTGCACTTTTCATGTATATTGTATTGCTTTAGTTCGCATTGTTTAGGTCACTCTGTAGAGCACAGTTCCCTTTGGAAACTCTTGTAAGTTCGCATATCAGAGTCTTTTAGAGATACCCTTTAGCACACAAAATTATGAAGGTCAAGGTCAAAGGTCAAGGTCACTTGGCAAGATACGGTTCACCCTGTGGGTGACATATGTTTTTTGTATGTTTGTTTGTTTGTTTGTTATCTTGCCAAAACGAAGTTTTTGCTAGATGTATCAGTCAGCTTGTATGTTTGTTTGTTATCTTGCCAAAACGAAGTTTTTGCAAGATGTATTAGTCAGCTTGTATGTTTGTTTGTTTTTATCTTGCCAAAACGAAGTTTTTGCTAGATGTATTAGTCAGCTTGTATGTTTGTTATCTTGCCAAAACGAAGTTTTTGCTAGATGTATTAGTCAGCTTGTATGTTTGTTTTTTTGTTTGTTTTTTTTTTTGTTTTTTTGTTTGTGGTTAATCATTTTTTTTCCACGTTTAGATCACTCTGTAGACCACAGTTATTATTGGAAACTCCTGTAACTTCGCATATCAGAGTCCTATAGAGATACCCTTCAGCACCCAAAATTTTGAAGGTCAAGGTCAAAGGTCAAGGTCACTTTGTGGTCAATCATGGAGGTGGACGAAACCCTTATTTTTTGAGTAACTTTGATCGGATCGTCTCCAAACTTCATGGGAATCTAGTATATGGTCCGGCGCTCAGCTGATTAGTTTTTGGTGGCGATCGGCCTTGACCTTCATGGTTAGCGCTGGAGGTCGAAAATTATTGACCCCAAGGTCAAATTTTGAAATCGTAGGTACCATATCGAGTAATACCTCATATGAATGCCCTTGATGAGTGCTTCCCAGATCTGTAAACAGTTTGACGCTATGACGTCATTTGATGACGTCATGACGAAAAAACGGAATTTTCATGAAAAAATTATTTCCTCAGTTCTCATCAAAATCTTTCAATATCTCGTGGGCAGACATTCCTCAAAGAGTCGCTTCTAGTGGATAGCAGTTCTGTTCACCTCAGTGTGACCTGAAGCAAGTCACTCATGTTCACATTTTGGCAAGATACGGTTCACCCTGTGGGTGACATATGTTTATTATCTTGCCAAAACGAAGTTTTTGCAAGATGTATTAGTCAGCTTGTATGTTTGTTTGTTTTTATCTTGCCAAAACGAAGTTTTTGCAAGATGTATTAGTCAGCTTGTATGTTTGTTTGTTATCTTGCCAAAACGAAGTTTTTGCAAGATGTATTAGTCAGCTTGTATGTTTGTTTTTTTGTTTGTTTTTTTTTTTGTTTTTTTGTTTGTGGTTAATCATTTTTTTTCCACGTTTAGATCACTCTGTAGACCACAGTTATTATTGGAAACTCCTGTAACTTCGCATATCAGAGTCCTATAGAGATACCCTTCAGCACCCAAAATTTTGAAGGTCAAGGTCAAAGGTCAAGGTCACTTTGTGGTCAATCATGGAGGTCGACGAAACCCTTATTTTTTGAGTAACTTTGATCGGATCGTCTCCAAACTTCATGGGAATCTAGTATATGGTCCGGCGCTCAGCTGATTAGTTTTTGGTGGCGATCGGCCTTGACCTTCATGGTTAGCGCTGGAGGTCGAAAATTATTGACCCCAAGGTCAAATGTTGAAATCGTTATTTTTTGAGTAACTTTGATCGGATCGTCTCCAAACTTCATGGGAATCTAGTATATGGTCCGGCGCTCAGCTGATTAGTTTTTTGTGGCGATCGACCTTGACCTTCATGGTTAGCGCTGGAGGTCGACCTTGACCTTTGACCTTGACCTTCAGATCACTCTGTAGACCACAGTTATTATTGGAAACTCCTGTAACTTCGCATATCAGAGTCCTATAGAGATACCCTTCAGCACACAAAATTTTGAAGGTCAAGGTCAAAGGTCAAGGTCACTTTGTGGTCAATCATGGAGGTCGACGAAACCCTTATTTTTTGAGTAACTTTGATCGGATCGTCTCCAAACTTCATGGGAATCTAGTATATGGTCCGGCGCTCAGCTGATTAGTTTTTGGTGGCGATCGGCCTTGACCTTCATGGTTAGCGCTGGAGGTCGAAAATTATTGACCCCAAGGTCAAATTACGAAACCCTTATTTTTTGAGTAACTTTGATCTTATGATCTCCAAACTTGGTGGGTATATAGGGTGTGGTATGGCGCTCAGTTGATTAGTTTTTGGTGTCGATCGGCCTTGACCTTCAAGGTCATTTTGAAGGTCATTCAATTTTGACCAAAAGGTAAAATTTTCAAGTTTCAGTTACCATATCGAGTAGTACCTCAAATTGAAGCCCTTGATGAGTGCTTCCCAGATCTGTAAACAGTTTGACGCTATGACGTCATTTGATGACGTCATGACGAAAAAACGGAATTTTCATGAAAAAATTATTTCCTCAGTTCTCATCAAAATCTTTCAATATTTCATGTGCGTTGGTCATGAAGACATACTATTCACCATACGAAATTATTAAGGTCAAGGTCAAATGGCAAGATACGGTTCACCCTGTGGGTGACATATGTTTATTTTTTTGTTTTTATCTTGCCAAAACGAAGTTTTTGCAAGATGTATTAGTCAGCTTGTATGTTTGTTTTTTTGTTTGTTTTTTTTTTTGTTTTTTTGTTTGTGGTTAATCATTTTTTTTCCACGTTTAGATCACTCTGTAGACCACAGTTATTATTGGAAACTCCTGTAACTTCGCATATCAGAGTCCTATAGAGATACCCTTCAGCACCCAAAATTTTGAAGGTCAAGGTCAAAGGTCAAGGTCACTTTGTGGTCAATCATGGAGGTCGACGAAACCCTTATTTTTTGAGTAACTTTGATCGGATCGTCTCCAAACTTCATGGGAATCTAGTATATGGTCCGGCGCTCAGCTGATTAGTTTTTGGTGGCGATCGGCCTTGACCTTCATGGTTAGCGCTGGAGGTCGAAAATTATTGACCCCAAGGTCAAATGTTGAAATCGTTATTTTTTGAGTAACTTTGATCGGATCGTCTCCAAACTTCATGGGAATCTAGTATATGGTCCGGCGCTCAGCTGATTAGTTTTTTGTGGCGATCGGCCTTGACCTTCATGGTTAGCGCTGGAGGTCGACCTTGACCTTTGACCTTGACCTTCAGATCACTCTGTAGACCACAGTTATTATTGGAAACTCCTGTAACTTCGCATATCAGAGTCCTATAGAGATACCCTTCAGCACACAAAATTTTGAAGGTCAAGGTCAAAGGTCAAGGTCACTTTGTGGTCAATCATGGAGGTGGACGAAACCCTTATTTTTTGAGTAACTTTGATCGGATCGTCTCCAAACTTCATGGGAATCTAGTATATGGTCCGGCGCTCAGCTGATTAGTTTTTGGTGGCGATCGGCCTTGACCTTCATGGTTAGCGCTGGAGGTCGAAAATTATTGACCCCAAGGTCAAATTACGAAACCCTTATTTTTTGAGTAACTTTGATCTTATGATCTCCAAACTTGGTGGGTATATAGGGTGTGGTATGGCGCTCAGTTGATTAGTTTTTGGTGTCGATCGGCCTTGACCTTCAAGGTCATTTTGAAGGTCATTCAATTTTGACCAAAAGGTAAAATTTTCAAGTTTCAGTTACCATATCGAGTAGTACCTCAAATTGAAGCCCTTGATGAGTGCTTCCCAGATCTGTAAACAGTTTGACGCTATGACGTCATTTGATGACGTCATGACGAAAAAACGGAATTTTCATGAAAAAATTATTTCCTCAGTTCTCATCAAAATCTTTCAATATTTCATGTGCGTTGGTCATGAAGACATACTATTCACCATACGAAATTATTAAGGTCAAGGTCAAATGGCAAGATACGGTTCACCCTGTGGGTGACATATGTTTATTTTTTTGTTTTTATCTTGCCAAAACGAAGTTTTTGCAAGATGTATTAGTCAGCTTGTATGTTTGTTTTTTTTTTTGTTTTTTTTTTTGTTATCTTGCCAAAACGAAGTTTTTGCAAGATGTATTAGTCAGCTTGTATGTTTGTTTTTTTGTTTGTTTTTTTTTTTGTTTTTTTGTTTGTGGTTAATCATTTTTTTTCCACGTTTAGATCACTCTGTAGACCACAGTTATTATTGGAAACTCCTGTAACTTCGCATATCAGAGTCCTATAGAGATACCCTTCAGCACCCAAAATTTTGAAGGTCAAGGTCAAAGGTCAAGGTCACTTTGTGGTCAATCATGGAGGTCGACGAAACCCTTATTTTTTGAGTAACTTTGATCGGATCGTCTCCAAACTTCATGGGAATCTAGTATATGGTCCGGCGCTCAGATGATTAGTTTTTGGTGGCGATCGGCCTTGACCTTCATGGTTAGCGCTGGAGGTCGAAAATTATTGACCCCAAGGTCAAATGTTGAAATCGTTATTTTTTGAGTAACTTTGATCGGATCGTCTCCAAACTTCATGGGAATCTAGTATATGGTCCGGCGCTCAGCTGATTAGTTTTTTGTGGCGATCGGCCTTGACCTTCATGGTTAGCGCTGGAGGTCGACCTTGACCTTTGACCTTGACCTTCAGATCACTCTGTAGACCACAGTTATTATTGGAAACTCCTGTAACTTCGCATATCAGAGTCCTATAGAGATACCCTTCAGCACACAAAATTTTGAAGGTCAAGGTCAAAGGTCAAGGTCACTTTGTGGTCAATCATGGAGGTCGACGAAACCCTTATTTTTTGAGTAACTTTGATCGGATCGTCTCCAAACTTCATGGGAATCTAGTATATGGTCCGGCGCTCAGCTGATTAGTTTTTGGTGGCGATCGGCCTTGACCTTCATGGTTAGCGCTGGAGGTCGAAAATTATTGACCCCAAGGTCAAATGTTGAAATCGTTATTTTTTGAGTAACTTTGATCGGATCGTCTCCAAACTTCATGGGAATCTAGTATATGGTCCGGCGCTCAGCTGATTAGTTTTTGGTGGCGATCGGCCTTGACCTTCATGGTTAGCGCTGGAGGTCGAAAATTATTGACCCCAAGGTCAAATTTTGAAATCGTAGGTACCATATCGAGTAATACCTCATATGAATGCCCTTGATGAGTGCTTCCCAGATCTGTAAACAGTTTGACGCTATGACGTCATTTGATGACGTCATGACGAAAAAACGGAATTTTCATGAAAAAATTATTTCCTCAGTTCTCATCAAAATCTTTCAATATCTCGTGGGCAGACATTCCTCAAAGAGTCGCTTCTAGTGGATAGCAGTTCTGTTCACCTCAGTGTGACCTGAAGCAAGTCACTCATGTTCACATTTTGGCAAGATACGGTTCACCCTGTGGGTGACATATGTTTATTTGTTTGTTTTTTTGTTTTTTTGTTTGTGGTTAATCATTTTTTTTCCACGTTTAGATCACTCTGTAGACCACAGTTATTATTGGAAACTCCTGTAACTTCGCATATCAGAGTCCTATAGAGATACCCTTCAGCACACAAAATTTTGAAGGTCAAGGTCAAAGGTCAAGGTCACTTTGTGGTCAATCATGGAGGTCGACGAAACCCTTATTTTTTGAGTAACTTTGATCGGATCGTCTCCAAACTTCATGGGAATCTAGTATATGGTCCGGCGCTCAGCTGATTAGTTTTTGGTGGCGATCGGCCTTGACCTTCATGGTTAGCGCTGGAGGTCGAAAATTATTGACCCCAAGGTCAAATGTTGAAACCCTTATTTTTTGAGTAACTTTGATCGGGTCGTCTCCAAACTTCATGGGAATCTAGTATATGGTCCGGCGCTCAGCTGATTAGTTTTTGGTGGCGATCGGCCTTGACCTTCATGGTTAGCGCTGGAGGTCGAAAATTATTGACCCCAAGGTCAAATGTTGAAATCGTAGGTACCATATCTTCGCATATCTTCGCATGTAACTTCGCATATCAGAGTCCTATAGAGATACCCTTCAGCACACAAAATTTTGAAGGTCAAGGTCAAAGGTCAAGGTCACTTTGTGGTCAATCATGGAGGTCGACGAAACCCTTATTTTTTGAGTAACTTTGATCGGATCGTCTCCAAACTTCATGGGAATCTAGTATATGGTCCGGCGCTCAGCTGATTAGTTTTTGGTGGCGATCGGCCTTGACCTTCATGGTTAGCGCTGGAGGTCGAAAATTATTGACCCCAAGGTCAAATGTTGAAATCCTTATTTTTAGAGTAACTTTGATCGGATCGTCTCCAAACTTCATGGGAATCTAGTATATGGTCCGGCGCTCAGCTGATTAGTTTTTGGTGGCGATCGGCCTTGACCTTCATGGTTAGCGCTGGAGGTCGAAAATTATTGACCCCAAGGTCAAATTTTGAAATCGTAGGTACCATATCGAGTAATACCTCATATGAATGCCCTTGATGAGTGCTTCCCAGATCTGTAAACAGTTTGACGCTATGACGTCATTTGATGACGTCATGACGAAAAAACGGAATTTTCATGAAACAATTATTTCCTCAGTTCTCATCAAAATCTTTCAATATCTCGTGGGCAGACATTCCTCAAAGAGTCGCTTCTAGTGGATAGCAGTTCTGTTCACCTCAGTGTGACCTGAAGCAAGTCACTCATGTTCACATTTTGGCAAGATACGGTTCACCCTGTGGGTGACATATGTTTTTATTTGTTTTTTTGTTTTTTTGTTTGTGGTTAATCATTTTTTTTTCACGTTTAGATCACTCTGTAGACCACAGTTATTATTGGAAACTCCTGTAACTTCGCATATCAGAGTCCTATAGAGATACCCTTCAGCACACAAAATTTTGAAGGTCAAGGTCAAAGGTCAAGGTCACTTTGCGGTCAATCATGGAGATCAACGAAACCCTTATTTTTTGAGTAACTTTGATCGGATCGTCTCCAAACTTCATGGGAATCTAGTATATGGTCCGGCGCTCAGCTGATTAGTTTTTGGTGGCGATCGGCCTTGACCTTCATGGTTAGCGCTGGAGGTCGAAAATTATTGACCCCAAGGTCAAATTACGAAACCCTTATTTTTTGAGTAACTTTGATCTTATGATCTCCAAACTTGGTGGTTATATAGGGTGTGGTATGGCGCTCAGTTGATTAGTTTTTGGTGTCGATCGGCCTTGACCTTCAAGGTCATTTTGAAGGTCATTCAATTTTGACCAAAAGGTAAAATTTTCAAGTTTCAGTTACCATATCGAGTAGTACCTCAAATTGAAGCCCTTGTTGAGTGCTTTCCAAACATATAACTAGTTTGACAATGTGACGTCATTTGACGGCGTTATGACGAAAAAACTGCACTTTTCATGTATATTGTATTGCTTTAGTTCGCATTGTTTAGGTCACTCTGTAGAGCACAGTTCCCTTTGGAAACTCTTGTAAGTTCGCATATCAGAGTCTTTTAGAGATACCCTTTAGCACACAAAATTATGAAGGTCAAGGTCAAAGGTCAAGGTCACTTTGCGGCCAATCATGGAGGTCGACGAAACACTAATTTTTTGAGTAACTTTGATCGGATCGTCTCCAAACTTCATGGGAATCTAGTATATGGTCCGGCGCTCAGCTGATTAGTTTTTGGTGGCGATCGGCCTTGACCTTCATGGTTAGCGCTGGAGGTCGAAAATTATTGACCCCAAGGTCAAATTTTGAAATCGTAGGTACCATATCGAGTAATACCTCATATGAATGCCCTTGATGAGTGCTTCCCAGATCTGTAAACAGTTTGACGCTATGACGTCATTTGATGACGTCATGACGAAAAAACGGAATTTTCATGAAAAAATTATTTCCTCAGTTCTCATCAAAATCTTTCAATATTTCATGTGCGTTGGTCATGAAGACATACTATTCACCATACGAAATTATTAAGGTCAAGGTCAAAGGTCAAGGTCACTTGGCAAGATACGGTTCACCCTGTGGGTGACATATGTTTTTTGTGTGTCCGTTTGTTTTTGTGATTGATGTTAGCTCTTACACGAGCCTCGATCTTGTATACAAAAAAAACAAAAAAAAAACAATGCAAGTAGGCCTTCAGCCATGGTCTCGACTAGTTAAATACACGAAGTGAACCCCATGACAATCTTCATAAAGCGCATACAAGAACGACTCATGCGACGTTAAATGACAATTGTATACCCTTGGCCTCTCTTTTATAACTAGAACGGCACTCAGTCGAGAGCATACCTCCACCTGGTTGGCCATATCACTGAATGGTGAAGAATCACTTCAAAAAATCGACCAGCTGGATCTGGATCCGGATCCTCACAAAAATTTAATCGATTCTTCCTTGTCACACACCCAACCTGTCCAACAAATTTCGTCCAAATCCGTCCATAATTTTGAGATATCCTGCTATGTATCGTTTTTGGCCCGATCTCCCAATGGTGCAGAATAACTAAAAAAATTAAATAATCCTCATATCCGAATCCATTTTCAGATCTTCACCAAAATGGATTCGATTCTTCTTTGTCACAAACCCAACCTGTCCAACAAGTTTCGTCCAAATCCGTCCATAACTTTTTGAGATATCCTGCTATGTATCATTTTTGGCCCAATCTCCCAATGGTGAAGAATCACTTAAAATAATTAAATAATCCTCATATCCGAATCCATATTCAGATCTTCACCAAAATGGATAAAAATTATTCCTTGTCACACACCCAACCTGTCCAACAAGTTTCGTCCAAATCCGTCCATAACTTTTTGAGATATCCTGCTATGTATCGTTCTTGTAGTGAAGATGGTGAAGAATCAATGGTGAAGGTGATGGTGAAGTGAAGGTGAAGGATCGCTTAAATGGTGAAGAATCGCTTAAAAAATTCTTGTAGCCAGATCCAAATCGGGATCTTCACCAAAATCTAATAATTTCGTCCTTGTCACACATGCTACATCTCTGCGAAATTTCATCCAAATCCGTCCACAACCTTTTTGAGATATTTGTTTCACAAAAGGATGGACAGAGACACACGAACAAACACACAAACAAACACACAAACCGGAGCGATCAACATACTTGTCAAAACTTCTTTTTTTTTTGCCAAGAAATAAGAGTGAAAACATAACATCCATCCACCTTTGGTGGTGCATGTAATAAGTGCATTCGATTTTTCTTAACTATAACGACAGGAAACTGTCACATTAGTCCATGGGCTGGATAGACCCACCGTGCACCCCCCCCCCCCCCCCAGATTCCTCACCCACTGGTATATTTTTGTCCAATAGGGTCTCCTTGATGAAAAAAAAGATGTTAACAAGGAAAATGTAGGGATGGACGTTATGTTATCACCATATTTTCATCGGTTCCTCCTAGACGACATTTTGCGATTTTTGAATATTTAATTTAAGGGGGTATGGTTACTTTTTTGGCTAGTATGTCAGTATCAACAATCTGATCATTACAATTTATATATCATTTAAAAGGTAATTGAATTACCTCTCCAATGCTGTATTAATATTTCAGCTACCACCACTACTCATACATCTACAACCGTTCGAAGTGAATATATATCGACAAGTCTCATAAAACATCGAAAATATCCCCTCGTATACCAAAACATATTTAAAAATTTTTTTTTTAAACAAGTACACGCTATTAATGAGTATTTATAAGATGGAAACACATACAAGAAGATAATAAAAACATATTTTGACTTTCAGATTATTATAAGCCTCAGGAAAATGTGAAAAACCAAGATGGCCGCCAAATCGTCAAACGAAAATCTGTAAATTCTCATATTTTCCCTCTCAGATGAGATACATACATGAATGAAAGTTCCTTTTGTATGATTTCAGACCCAAGGAATCCATTTCCACCAATGTGTTTAGAAAATAAGTACAACTTATCAAGATGGCAGCCATGTCCAATTGAAAATTGCTAAACATTGCTGATAATTGATAATAATAATATGCAGTACTAAAATAACAAATACAAAACGATGTTTCGTAACCTTTGGTAACCATGATTAATAGCAAATATGATCAAAATCCAATCACCATGTTCACAGTTGCAGACTGCAGAGCGGTGTCGCAAGGAAATCTCTCGGACGCCGCATAACCCTAAACCACGGTGTTCCCGACTTTCGTCCGGGGGATACAATATTTCATCACCCACGGAAATCAAAACAAAATACAAAGTGAGTGAGTGAGTGATATGGAAGTTTTACAACCCTGTCGACACCTTAATGGATCATATTATGGTTAAAAACATGTCGACTATGCACAATAACAACTAAAAATTGGTAAAACCAAGGCAGGTCAACTACCGAACGGCAAATAAGAAAATACAAAGACTTATTTCATTATGGTAATACTGAATTAAATGCCCAGGTAATTAATGTGGACAGTAACATGGTAAATCACATCTGCAGAAACATAATATACATAATTATATTGTGAAAGTATTCCTAATTTATTGATTAACAATGTTTTTGCAATATCAAAGAGCAAACTCTTTCATGAAACAGCTGGCTAAGTGCCATCATCATCATCATCATCACTGTCATCATCGTCTTGCGAGAAGTCGTCGACTCCTTCATCTTCATCCTCATCGGAGGCACCCGAATCATCTTCATCCTCGGTGTCGGTATCACTATCTACATCCGCACGGTCGACTGGTAGTGCATCTCCTTCAAACCACACCGGTTCAAGCTTGTCACCTTTTCCAACTTTCCAACCATTACCGTCTGCAGGACTTGGGACATCAGGTTGTGGAACGTGTGCCCTCTTCCAGATGGCCACCTGGTAGTTTACTCGCCTAATATGCTGATGCAGTACTGTTACGCAAGGGGGAAGCTGGCTGAGGTCAATATTCCGACCGAGATTAACTGCTCCATCAGGACTGCCACATTTCTCCTTAAGCATTGCGTAGCGTAAGTTGTCTACCTTCTTATACCGGGGTTTCCCGTAGATAGCACACGCGAATGCCTCCAATTCAGTGTACACAGCTTCAGGAACAGTCCATTCGTCTCCAAGGCTCGCTAACACAGACTGGAATGCTGGCATCTTTTGGAGCACTTTAATTGGCCGTATTTTCCCAATGCCCTTGAAGGCACTAGTGGCATCACAGTGCGTAAATGCATGTAAGGCCATCACGGCAGTGCAGAACTGTTGACCATAGCCATGTGCAAGATCTGTGACATTTATGAGCCGCTTTTTATTTCCAGAGCCTGTGTCGAATAGCAGTGTTACATCTAGGGTCGGAGCGTGATGAAGAGCAATGAAGAACACATCGCTATCTGGACTTCGGATACGTACAACCTGGTATCCTCTCTCTTGTGCATAGAGACAGTATATGATGACCCGCATGTCTGTCTCCTCTTGTGTTGAATACAGGGAAGTAATTTCAGTTCTTTTCATTGTGTTTCCATCATCTGAGCTCAACATGTAGCCATGTCCTTCAACTACGACAACCATCTTATGCTGGAGCAGTTTTGAAGCAAATTCGTTCTCACTCCAAACATCACTCAGAACTTGGCTCAGTTGTATTTTGTTGTGATCATTCATTAAGTAGAGCTTCCAATTGATGGGTTTCTTTGTCAGTGGTCCACGGATAATCAACTTGTCTCCAAATCCTCGTCTTTCACGTTCCATCCCCTTCACCGATTGAGCTTTGTACATGTCTGTGCTGAATATAATGTCGTTCTGCTTGGGCAGGGCATCATATATTCTGTAAGCGATTTGTTGGAAATTGCCTGGGATGTTCTGCAAGGTGTGAAATAGGGCATTGCCATCTTGAATAATTAGGGTATCAGCTCTTGGTAGTGGAACATCTTCTGTATCCTTCAGGAGATATTGCAGACCCTTCGCTTTGTCTGTCTTGGCCAGGAATCCGTCTGCGGTACCCATGCTGTATGGAACTGGAGTGATAGGGTATCTCATCAAATTTTCAACATCTATAGCACCAGTAGGTTCCGCTCGGACCAACAGCTGTAATGCAACACTGCTGTTCTGCTTATATGCAAGGACATTATTCTGAGTTGTCTTCAGTTTCACAGATTTGCTCATCGACTCGAGTGTTTTTAAGTCTCATCTTCAAATCTCTTGAAGTTTGTCGAGTCTTTCTCGTGTAAGGTAAGTGAAGTTTTCCGGCGAAGAGTCTGTGAAATGGATGACACAGATATCAGGCTGATCTACAGGGTCATCTCCATGCTCTTGTTCACATTTGTGTCTTTTAGTCTGTTTCATCTTGATCACGGGCTACACATCGTTATGGAACATATACCTGAAATGATACAAAACCAGGATTCGGTCATAAACTGTACAAAACAACCTTTCATTGTTGTAACGATAATTTCACTATGGTACAAAAATGTTAAAACATAATTGATGTTTAGCAATTTTCAATTGGACATGGCTGCCATCTTGATAAGTTGTACTTATTTTCTAAACACATTGATGGAAATAGATTCCTTGGGTCTGAAAACATACAAAAGGAACTTTCATTCATGTATGTATCTCATCTGAGAGGGAAAATATGAGAATTTACAGATTTTCGTATGACGATTTGGCGGCCATCTTGGTTTTTCACATTTTCCTGAGGCTTATAATAATCTGAAAGTCAAAATATGTTTTAATTATCTTCTTGTATGTGTTTCCATCTTATAAATACTCATTAATAGCGTGTACCTGTTTAAAATATATATTAAAAAATATGTTTTGGTATACGAGGGGATATTTTCGATGTTTTATGAGACTTGTCGATATATATTCACTTCGAACGGTTGTAGATGTATGAGTAGTGGTGGTAGCTGAAATATTAATACAGCATTGGAGAGGTAATTCAATTACCTTTTAAATGATATATAAATTGTAATGATCAGATTGTTGATACTGACATACTAGCCAAAAAAGTAACCATACCCCCTTAAATTAAATATTCAAAAATCGCAAAATGTCGTCTAGGGGGAACCGATGAAAATGGGGTGATAACATAACGTCCATCCCTACATTTTCCTTCTTAACATCTTTTTTTTCATCAAGGAGACCCTATTGGACAAAAATATACCAGTGGGTGAGGAATCTGGGGGGGGGGGGGGGGTGCACGGTGGGTCTATCCAGCCCATGGACTACATCAACATATGTACCTCTTGACTTGACTATTCTGGCTCAAACTAATGATTTATAAAACAATTCCCCTTACCAGTTATTATTCCCGAGTCTCTCTTCAGGATCTCCCAGATTGTTATGAACACCCGGTGTTTCACCGTCTTTGCTCTTCCCACTTTCCATCTATAATTCATACATGTATAGCTCAATGGGCTTTACAGCAGCTACTACATCACAATCGTCACAAAAAGATTCCACAACAGAAAACACTTCGTCAGATTCACTTCCTAATTTTGACGATTCTGAAACGAGTCGTGCGGCCATTTCTTAGTACAGTTGATCGAAAGTGTGCATCGACAATCTACAACCGCATGTCCATCTATTACAGCACCGAGTCACACTGATTAGCCAATTGCCTAAAGGTATGTCCAAAAATTTTAGGGGTGATACCGGCCAAGATGTATTCAGTTCTTTAATGCCTTAAAAATCATCAGAACTAAAAATCCATGTTCAGTTATTGGTGTATTTCTTACAATTCTGCACCTTCACTCTTTAAAGGTCCACAGCCACGGAATCTCACTCAAAATGCATTTGATGTCATCCAAATGAGTCTTTTTATGGTGAATTCAAATATGGCATTGGTTTTTAGTTATATTCACTCTGAAACATTAAAAATGAAAGAAACCCGAACCACTTGGGAACGCCCCTAAAAATTCTGCCCCAAACCTCAAAGCCGATGACGTAACCCATGCGACGTCACCTCCAGAACGCAGCTCGCTCCCAAGCATGCTCCACGTGCATTTGCTTGATACAAATCCAACACTTATTTTAACTCCGATTTACATTCTGTTTCCACTTTTAGTGAGAAGTAGGGGTCTGTGCAACCATTCATGAACTTTATTCGGTGCAAATCGGATAATTTTTAGCCGCGTTACCTCAGACCGTGAGTTGTTAATTATATAATTCACACATAGTTGAATACGTGCTCCACGGAGCGACCTTGCGCGCTTATCAACGAGGCGAGGCGTGACACACATGTGTCTCAGCATACCTCAGATCAAGATCAAGCAAATCAAAAGTAGAGTACGTACAAATTACACGGAACGGATCGCGGGCCAAAGCATAGCGAATCGAGATGGCATGGACTTCGTTCTGGAGATGACGTCACCGGTCACGTGACCTGCGGTTCGCTGAACTCCACTTTTTTGAGGGGCGGGGCATAGCAAGTTGTGAAAAACACTACAAATGTTCAAATTATTGGTCTAATTATCCCATTGTTGATTTAAAAAAAGAAACATGGGTGATTTCTTCACTAGGAAGGTCAAGTTAATATATAAATAACCAGAAACTTTTGAATTACATGTTACCTTTAATTCCTCTTTTCTCCCACCCATGGAACAAACTCGCTCACTCTCTTCAATCCCACTCTTCCCTCCAGGACTCTTTACACAGCTGTTCTCCATCATCTCTCGTCTTCCCCCATCCAAAATCTTGATCTTTTCTACCCCCGTTAATTCACCGCAGATCCACTTTTTCGAAATACCAGCTTCTTTCCTGGAAGGCCTTGCAGTGTCCATGTGTTTTATACCTCTCCCACCCGCCACCCCCTTGCTACGCCTCCTCTCCCCAAGCCCTCTCCCTCCCACAGATCTCCCAATGTCCCTGCTCACAAATGTTGTTTGTGTGCTTCCCCTTCTCTCCCCATCTGGTCTACAGCTCCCCTTATTATATGTTTTATGTGTCACTTTTTTTTGTGTGTGATGAATGTTAGCTCTTTCACGAGCCTCAATCTTGTATACAATTTTTTTTTTTAATTCATGATATTCATACCAAAAAACGTTTTTACACAATTTTTGTTGAACTGGGATTGCTTGAAGAATTGTTCCGAGAAAGCATCCATTTTTTGTGCACATCTAAGTTTGCTATACATATCAATTATAACGTGAAAAACCACAAGCAGACCTTATGCAAACCGTTAAACAGCAGCTACCCTTTTGTATTATTGACAGATAAGCAAAACGTCAGCACGTACCGGGCACAGCAAGCCTTTACAAGTTGCAAACGTGGCAGACATATTGCACGCACAGCCGAGATGGCACTGTGACCTTAATGGTTTTTCGTGCGACTTTTATGGGCTGAAAAGCTGCTTGGTCTATAAGGACATAAACAACCTATCAGATGCATCATAGGCATCAAAGCTTTTCCTTGTCATTTACACTCGCCCTGGAAGGTTTGCACAAATAAACGAATCAATGGAAAGCAAAGTCCTTCGGATTGATTGATCTCTGTACAAACAAACGTCTGCGTTCTTCAATCTAGATTCGCCTTCCTTACAATGCATCGGTTAAAACCGACAATAGTTTTTGACAATTCGCAGCAGCAACTCATTGCATAGTTAAGGCGAGGTGGCAATGCTCATCATGACTGATTTAAGGAGTTAGCCGTAGGCCTTCAGTGTTTTTTTCCAGTTTTAGTATTAATGTGTCTGACTGCCAACACAAGCATAAATAAATGGAGTATATAGGGCAGTGAGTGCAGTGCAGTGGTTTTTGAATGCTCGGTCTCCTGCGTTGCAAATTAGAGAGAAGGTTCTGGAGCCTGTCAGAAACGTCCAGAGAGACGTTCAAATGCTCTTTCAACACAGACGTCTGAGTCGAAAGATGGCATCTGTATTTTAATGTTCACAATCTGTCAAACACTGACTTGAAATACGAAAGTATTTTGAAATTGAATATTCTTTTGGAATTTCTATGGTGTATTAGTAAGTTCTCATCGATGTCTGCATATTGTGTGTGTATATATATATATATATATATATATATATATATATATATATATATATATATATATACATACATACATACATACATATATATGCATACATATACTGTATATAATATATATATATATATAATATATATATATATATAAATCTATATATATAATATATATAAATATATATAAATATATAATATATATAAATATAATATATATAAATATATAAATATAATATATATAAATACTAGCCGAAAGCACTCGGCATTGCCCGGGTTCTTTTTGAATGAATTTACTACTATAATTCAGCTTTTACGCACAGCCGTAGAAGATTGACTACTATAATTCAGCTCAGCTTTTAATTGTGAAATGGGCCCAGCCCGGCCGAAGAGGGCTCGACCGGCCTCGCCACCTCGCCGATAACCTTCCCGGGGTCTGTCCCGACGTTTTAGGTTCTTTTTGAATGCATTTACTAGTATAATTCAGCTTTTACTCGCGGCTGACCGGGTGTGCCGCACTGACCGGGTCCTCAGTCGAGGTCCTCAGCATCATCCCATTTCGGCCCTTCAACCTCGATACGGTCAGCTAAGGTGGGCCAGCAGGGGCACATACACATCCACATGATCAACTACACCTGGATGTGTATGTACCCCCACCCCCAGCCAGTGCGAACGCAGACTACAACAACAAAATCGCCTCCACATCCAGAATCCACAGCACCAAACAAACATGGCGGAACACTCAAACACCCACCTTTATACCCTTCACCACTCACCAACAAAACACACCAGATCATTCATACACACACACACATACACACACATACACACACAACACCAACCAACCACCTACCCTTACAACATACACCACTCAACATACAAACACACACACACACACACACACACTCATGCAAAAATGAATTTATGCAAAAACACACACCCTCACTCATTCACTCACACATACACAAAATAGGAAATAATACTAGTAACAAAAATATATATATATATAAAAAACCACACAACCAACCACCTACCCTTACCAACATACACCACTCATGCAAACATGCAAAACCATTCATGCAAAACCACACCCACTAATGACCCACTCTTGCACACACACACACACACACACACACACACACACACACACACACACACACACACACACACACACACACACACACACACACACACACACACACACACCATTGCTATTCCGTAACCTCAACCTACACCGTTCGATGTGCCTCCATAAACTTCCTCCATTTCCAAAGTGAGCCTTTCAAGGCAACCTGGGCCACCTTGTCACACATCCTCCTTCTTTCTGTCCCACACACTCCAAGCCGAGCAAGAACAGCAGAAAAAGAATTGCCAATATACCCTCGACACCCCACCTCAAATGGCTGACAAGAAACTCGCTTCCTTCTCCCGATACTCTGCGTCCAGCTCACTGTACTTTCCTCTCTTCTTCTCGTGCACCTCCTCCATGTTCTCTTCCCAAGGTACATACAATTCCCCTAATATGACCTGTCTTGTTGCACCTGACCAAATGACAATGTCAGGCCGCAACCTTGTCATACAGATCTCCTCTGGGAATACCAATTGTGGCTTTAGGTCTGCCACCACCTGCCAATCACAAGCATCTGACAGCCCTCTTGCTTTCCACCTCCTCCTCTTTCCACCTCTTACCACTTGGCCCTCTTTGACAAACCACACCTCTGCCCTATCAGTCTCCTTCTCCACTCTTCTCTCTCTCGATCTCAGCACCTCTTGTTGCACCACCTGCACCACCACCGCCAGCACCTGATCAGGTCGCCACCTGTATTGTCCTGCAGCCAATGCGACTGAGCATGCACTCAGTGCATGCTGCATCATTCTCAATCCTCCACACAAAGAACATCTCTCCTCCTGCAACAACCCCCACAATCTCAAGTTTACTGGTGACGGAAGCACATCATACGTTGCCCGCAACAGGAAATTGAACAATATTGGCTCCATCCTCCAAATCTCTTGCCACTTCAATATCCTCACCCGCACACCTTCCTACCTCGTCCAAGCACCTTGCTGTGCCTGTCCGACTGCTTTCACATATCTCCCCTCCTCTTCGTTTCTTCTCACCTCCCTCTCAACCATCTTCCTCCTCTCTTTCACACATGCCTTTCCCTATCGCTCATGCTTCATCCACCCCAAGCCATGCTTCCTGTGCTGTACCATCCCCATGACCGCCTCCTGTTGCAACCGCTCCTCCATCTCATCCACCTCTGCCTTTGCATTCCACTTCCGACTTCCCTTCTTCTCTGGGAGAGCATTCTTTACCACTGCATCACTTGAATCCCGCAACATCATGAACTCCAGCACCCTCACCACCTTAAACTACTCGGTTAATGATGTCAAGGGAAACTGGAGTTTTCCTGTTTTCCTGGCAAGGCCTAGGGTAGTGTAGCCAATGGTGGGGGGTATGTACGGCTAGGGACGAGCTTGCTCCACTCACTCTGCCGCGTTCCTCTCACCGCACCAGGTATGGTGGTGCCTGGTCAACTTGTTTTTCGTATGCCACTGTTTGCTTTTCCTTGTGCTTGTTGCGCCCTGTCTTCCTCCCCACCCAGGAGCATTTGGAGGCCCACCTGCTGCAGCATCTTGCTGCCAAACATCTCATCATCTAGCACCTATGGACCACAAGCCGTGTGGCCCCGCACCTCTGCTGTGGCAGCTCTTGGCTGCATTATCATTCGGGCCAACCTTCGGACCGCCTGTTGGGTGGCATTCGGGCCAACCATCGGACCACCTGTTGGGTGGCACTGACACACACACACATGGATCACCTTTTGAGTGGCATTCACGCCACGCATTTGGACCACGTGTCAAGTGGCCCTGCTCGTGAATAAAGAAAGTGATCCATGTGTGCAATTTGTGAAGATTTAGATGGCCCTGATCTTCAAATGGCCTGTATGCCGGTCAGGGCCAGCCGGTTTTTGTTAGCCCGCACACCACAAGAAGCCACAAGAAGATGACGAAGCAGCAAGTGCCTCCATTTCCTTTCTCCATTTCTTTCCTCAAGTGCAGGTCCTGGGTTGTAGTGTGTAAATAAAGGTTAAGCTCTGTGCATGTAAATATAAGAATGTTGCCCACCAGCTATGTGTTTAGTTTCAAAATTCCAGAAATGCGCGAACAGTTGTGGGTGTGAGTCTGTTAGATAGCTGCTCAACGCATTAGGAGGGACATATCTAGAGTAAATGATGTCGCACACATGGGTTAGAGTTAAATGTTAGAGGGACTACATCTATGTGTCACACTAATGGTAAGAGTAAAAATTGAATACCAGACTCTACCGGTCGTTCCGCCTGAGGTCGACTTGGGACGAGTCTGGTCAGAGAGGGGGCTCGTGTTGCGGTTTTGTAAATAAAGGCAACCCCTCCCCGCCCCCCCCCCCCCCATAGTTAGCTACACCACAACATGTAGCCTCGCTTAGTTAGTTATTTCTTATTAAATGTAAAGTATAGTCTCCTTCCCAGTGTTAGTATGCGTTGAGGCAGGCAGGATAATGGTAGGCCTCATTGCAGCCTAAAGTGCCTTGTCATGGGCCTAGGACAAGCCTTGCAGGCCCGAGGGAGGAGCTGGAGGGCGTGGCCAAAGAACAGCGAACAGCCAATGGGAGCTGAAGGGAGTGGCCAAGGGTGACCAATAAGGGGCTGTCATGACACGTGACCCCAGGCGGCCAATGGAGGCCCATGGAACGTTCGAGTGGGGGGGTCGGGGGGCTATAAAACCCGGCCCGAACCCCCGCTCTCTCTCTCTCTGGCGGACTGGCACTGGCAGGCGCTCCGCTCTCTCTCTGCCCCGACGCTCTCTCTGCCTGGACTCCCTGCATATAGATGCTCTCTCTGCCACGCGCGCTCTGCCTCGCTGACCCTGAGATACGCTCCTCGGATTCCTGCTACATGCACATACCCTGCCTCAAACATCTCCGACTGTGGTATCCTGGGTTGGAGCGATCCTTGGGGGTATCCGCCCAACGAGTGCGTTCAGGAAAACTGCACAAAGCGGCCGCGCTTTGTGCGCATTCCCCTCTTCCTTCCCTTCCCCGGAAGAATCTGAGGGCCCTTGCCTGGGAACGTAGGTAAGGCCGTTAAGATTCTTCGCTGTGTCCTTTTCCTGTGAATACTGTACCATGTAAATAAATCCTGTGGTTTGTTTCCAACCTGGCCGTCATCGTCCTTTCAACATTGGTCAAGCATTGCCCGAATTAAAACCGCTCGATCAGGTTCAATAGTGTTAACGGCACGAGTTACACGACGCACAACCGCTCGGGCGTTCAATACCAGCGTGACTCGTGCGAGGTTTAGTCCCTGTTCTCACAGCTGCGTGGGTTGAAGGTACTCGGGTCATGACCGTTAACCCTTCCACGCATAGCTGCCGGCTCGGCGGCTGGAATTGCTTAGCAATCCGTCCACCACAAGTGTAGTGTGGGTGGCGGCCTCGTGGACTCGGGAGTTCGAAGGACGAGTTACGCGACGCACAACTGCTCGGGCGTTCAATACCAGCGTGACTCGTGTGAGGTGCGGTCCCTGTTCTCACAGCTGCGTGTGTTGAAGGTACTCGGGTCGTGACCGTTAACCCTTCCACGCATAGCTGTGGGCTCGGTGGCTGGAATTGCTTAGCAATCCGTCCACCATAGGTGTAGTGTGGGTGGCGGCCTCATGGACTCGGAATTCGAGGGGGAGCAGGGCTTAACCCCCGTTAGTACGTCGACGAACATGAGATCCGCAGCAATATATATATATATATATATATACATATATATATATATATATATATTTCTGCAATGATGTTGAAGCTAGTTATCTGAAAATCCTATTATCAATTATTTATCTCCTGTAATAACAAATCATATTCGGATTGTTCTGGAAACTTTTAGCTCTTTTGCGAACTCAACGTTCTTTTTTTTTTTTACCTTTATAATCATGATTGTAAAATACATGACCAAAAATATTTCTCACCTGAGCAAGTGTTTTAGTGTTCCAAACTAATAACTCAGCTTATGATTCTGTCTTGGATCACAGATTAAAATATTCAATGGTGTTGATATGTCCAATTTCTCCCACTATATTTTAATGCATATCAAGGAACATGCTCTGCTTCTTACGCAATTTCCCTATGTTGAGGTCAGCAGCCCATATGCTTGGCCCAAGTGTTTCATTAAGTAGCTGGCCAGGCCTGATATTCAACTCGAAATTAAGGAATTTGTCCAGGGTACCGGTTATAACAGCTCTTCATTCAAAGTCACAGTTGGATCTATAATGTCCACCAGATAATGCAAAGAGATAGGTCCCTGGGTTAATGTCCATCTATGGGACAAGCACACTCATTGACACAACACCTTGCTGTTAAGCACCAATCCAACATTTGATTTTAATTAACAACCATATGTCCCCTAAAACTCTGGTCTACTGCTATGCTGCGTGCTCCCTGTTTAATAGCCTGGAGATTCTTCATCCTGTGCCTTTTTCATCTCTCTTGCATGGCTTGCGTGGTTCATTGTTGTGTATGAGGGACCAATGCTGGCTTACTTTTTCTCATGTAGCTTTTCTTGTATCGTTTCTGTCTATGTTTTCGGTATTCTGTTACCATGTCTTGAGTGAATAATTTAATTCTGGACTGAGGGGGAAGTAGCCTCTTCTAACAATTGGACTGAGGCAGCAGAGACAGCTCAAAGACAGTGTGATCCATCTGCACCATACTGTCAGCAATTATGTCAAAGCACACTAATGTCTCATAATCTCCTTTTGCTAAAAGTTGTTTACCTTGTTATGTGCAATAGATCCAAAAATGAATTATTCACAAAAAAGTAAAATTATGTCTAGAGAGACAGAGACAGAGAGACAGAGAGACAGAGACAGAGACAGAGACAGAGACAGAGAGAGAGAGAGAGAGACAGAGAGAGAGAGAGAGAGAGAGAGAGAGAGAGAGAGAGAGAGAGAAAGAGAGAGAACCATTAACCACTATATTATGAACAAATGGTAAAAGCCTGAATGATGCAATAAGTTGCAGGCAGTTGTGGCATACAAAATCCAAAGGAAATTCGGGATTTTGTTGGAAAAGTCATCCATGCATTGTGTAACATCACACCAGGCATGGATGATAATAATGTGATGTGAAGAATTCTACTGTTCCATGATAGTTGATACTGTGGAAGTGTAACTCAGTGTAACTTATTGATTGGCACTGGTAACTCATTGATTAAGACTGGTAACGAAGCAGATAGACGATTTCGTAAATGAATGCCAAGAATGTGCACGAACATGGTAATCTCTTGAAACACCTGGTCACTGCCCCAGGCTGGAGCACCCCCCTATTGTTTGGTAAATGGAACTCGCAGCAGGAGGGGAGCTAGCTGGTGCCAGGGAGGCGACCAGTAACGTCAGCGGAGAAGGGATTACGATTTCAGCGGACAGAGGATTAACTGAAGTGTGCCGATATAAACAGAAGGGACTTTGAGCCAAATGAGCACTTGCCACGATAACCCCTGCCCGACGGAACGAACGAGCACTCACCATAAGAACCTCTGCCCGACGGGAATGGCGGAGGAACATCGGCCGAACGAGAAGGACCATGCGAATAGAGTTAACCTGGTCCATTGAGTTAAACGGTATTATTTGGTAATGGAATGAAGTGAATAACCAGTTAATAAACCAGACCTTTTGTAAAACCTGTTTCCGACCATTGGCGTCTTGAGTCTCACCCACCACTTCCACGACAATATGGAGGCACCGCTGAGATCAATTGGACACATACAAGACCTTTAAAGGTGAGTGTGTCTTGTTTTTGTCCAGTATGATTTACGAACTTGGGAATAGTTATGTTGTATATACATGGAGGATTTGGTGTGTGGGACTTGTGATTGTCCATAGGTAATCCAAGGATGGAACGTTTTAAATGATTCTATTATTCGTGAGCTTGCGAGGATATGTACATTATACGCTGGGTATTAAAAGCCTTACTCTGGTCTGCAGGCAAATCGGCTCATGAAGTGCACCATGAGGCGATTTGTTTGCCGGTTCGGTAAGGTTCGGTAAGGTCCGTACACGTGTACAATCGTGTACACCCGTTTTAAATAAATAATTTTTTTTCAGTTTTCCTGCCATGTCTAAAACTCGTTCGATCAACAAATAAATTCATGACAGACAACCCCATCTCATACCGGTCCAGAAT
Source organism: Myxine glutinosa (assembly GCF_964187855.1). Classification (NCBI taxonomy): domain Eukaryota; kingdom Metazoa; phylum Chordata; class Myxini; order Myxiniformes; family Myxinidae; genus Myxine; species Myxine glutinosa. Next base: position 60,282,695 of record NC_136271.1, read on the forward strand.
TATTATGAAAGATGGCGATTGGATGAAAATTGCATCAAATTTTGTCCAGGTCCATCACTAAGCCTTTGAGACATGCTTCACGGTTGAATGAAAGACAATAATTAAGTGCTTTTGTGGAAAAGCAATGGCAGACCACCCAATGTCACCACTTTCATGAGCTCAGAGAAATAATAATTCCAAATTCCACTCTGATGGCTCAATGGAAATCGGCAGAAGAATGAAAATCAACAGACAATGGAACAGCTAGCGACGAGTGTTTGTGAGTAACAACCACCCTCTGGTCGAGGCTCATAGGAAAAGTGATACTTATTGATTCGGCACGCTTACAATAGATATTAATGGCGAAGGTTGTGGTTGGTTCGATTTTGCGAAATGAACGTTCTTTGAACAAGTTAAATGGAAAAATAATGAAAAAGTATATAATTGTTTACTCTCTGAAACTGGGTATTGTATAGAACTCTGGGTATAGTTCTCAAATCACTCTGGGTTGTGCCTTGAAGAATGAATTGGAGTTGTGACAAGGTATAGACAGATGGGAGGTTGCGATGCTGGTACTGTGGATTCTATGAGACAAAGTACAGACAAATTTTGTTTCACTTCTAAAAAAAAATTTGGACAAAAGTGGGTGTAAGCATGTAAGGGTGTAATGTAATGTAAGGATGTAAGGTAAAATTGAGTTATGGAATTAATTGCTTTCAACAATGCAAAGGGTGACAAGATATGGGATTGTAATGGGATTTTAATGGGATAAATATAAAAGATATTTGTTTTTGTCAAGAAAAAGTGACAATTAGCTGAGGAGTCACCGAGGCCAAACTTTAACCTTTGACGGCAGAGAAATTGTGTTCTGACAGCAGAAGACTTCCAAATAATATTTATGGCTGGATTGTTTCAAGAGAAATGACATACTATTTATTTTAATATAAAATTGCTATGAGATGAAATTATATTTTCGGTGTTGGTGTGATACTAATTACCTAGAAAAATATATCTGAAGACTTACGGACATAATTTAGGCAAAATATGGCAGAATAGTTGTTGATAGTTTAGGCACATATCAGAATGCTTGTTGATTTAAAATTTCAAAGTCAAATTTTTACACCTTCAAGTACTGATGAAATCTCCATTTTTCACATGTAGTTTTGTTGAAAAACGGATGAAGGTGAATAATTTAGGATTATTAGAAAAATTTTGATGGGTCTAACTGTGGAAAGTGTTATTAAATCATAGGTAGAGGTAACAAGGAAACTAGGTGTTACTAGGAAACAAAAGTATTCAGGTGTTACCAGGAAACAAAAGTAGACAGACAAGCAAAATGAGTATAAAGACGTTGACCAACCAAGATGTTGCATATCTTTGTTGATGTTCTGACGTTGTTTATTTCAATTATGGTCGGAATTATTAGAATTGCTATTAAATGAGAATTTTCATATTGGATGTTAAAGCAACGAAGAGTTTTATGGGATTATAAGGTCATATCGCGACATCATGGGAAAGCTAATGTTAATTGTGGGATGTCAGAGGTAATGGTGTAGTTTAATGTTCACACTGTTTTGGAAAATAATGCTCGATGCAACATGATCCTAAAAAGAACCCATCCCTACATCTAAGGATCAGGAAGGGAAGGAACAGAAAATTTGAAGTATTAAAGTTACGGAACTCAAAATATCTAGGTTTGGATGTAGTCATTAAAAAATTGAGTCATTCATTGGTTTGATGATAATCCTAATATTTTGATAAATATTTGATAATAATCCTAATAATTTTAATCCTAGGAATAATATTGCTAATAGTTTGTCTGAAGGCTTTGATAAGTATTTGTCTAAAGCAAACAGCGACTTCTAAGATGACAGACGTGTGAGGTATTTGGCATCGCCAGACTAGCTTATTGGTTTAGGAATGTTTAGAGGTAATTGCAATGTGATAATTACTTGTGATCATTTGTGAAATTTCATGAACAGATATGTGAAATGGATGTAATTTGAGTGAGTATGAGAAAATTTGGTGCGGGATTCGTGGAATGTACAAGGCCGGACATGATCATTGGGAATTCAATTGAACTAATTGACTGATATGTAAATCCAATTTCAAATTTCAAGTAAATCGAATGAAAATTAAGGATTTTTGTTCGTTGTTGCAACGTTGTGCTCCAACGTTTTGGGAACATTCAAATGTTGGGTTTTGCTAACGTTTCCACAACGTCGCTACAACGTTTCACTTTCGTTGTTGCAACGTTTTGCTCCAACGTTTTGGGAACATTCAAATGTTGTGTTTTGCTGACGTTTCCACAACGTCGCTACAACGTTTCACTTTCGTTGTTGCAACGTTTTGCTCCAACGTTTTGGGAACATTCAAATGTTGTGGTTTGCTGACGTTTCCACAACGTCGCTACAACGTTTCACTTTCGTTGTTGCAACGTTTTGCTCCAACGTTTTGGGAACATTCAAATGTTGGGTTTTGCTAACGTTTCCACAACGTCGCTACAACGTTTCACTTTCGTTGTTGCAACGTTTTGCTCCAACGTTTTGGGAACATTCAAATGTTGTGGTTTGCTGACGTTTCCACAACGTCGCTACAACGTTTCACTTTCGTTGTTGCAACGTTTTGCTCCAACGTTTTGGGAACATTCAAATGTTGTGGTTTGCTGACGTTTCCACAACGTCGCTACAACGTTTCACTTTCGTTGTTGTAACGTTTTGCTCCAACGTTTTGGGGACACTCAAATGTTAAGTAAATCGGATAAGAATTCACGAGTTATTTAATTATTAGCGATTAATGAAGTACTTATTTAATTAATTACATTTCTTATTAAATTACAGTAATTACATTACAGTAATTACCTGAGGTAATTACAGTAATTACAGTTCTGGTAATTACAGTAATTACAGTAATCATTAGAGTAATTGCAGTAATCTTATTACAGTAATTACATTACATTAACTCAGGCACCTTTTGAGTAAGGAAGCTGATATTTGGACATGACACTGACCAAGTGATGTGGCTGTCAAGGAAAATTTTGATTTATTGATTAATCATTTAATAAATTAACTCGTTGATTTATAAATGACTTATTTAATTAAAAGTCCTCAGAGATACATCTTCGGATGAAATACTTGCAGATTGGTTATGCTATGAGCCAATTGATTAAGGAAAATATTTTGTGATGGCCATATTGGCAATTTCGTGGCCATATTCGTGGCAACTCAGTTAGTGCCACTGCACCCTTAAAATGCATCCCTGCGTTCATTTTTCGATCGATTGAGTTGAAATTTTGAACAATCGGATCTGGACTGTCGTTGTTAACGACTCTAGCACGCACCCGTCCAATCAGGATGGAGCGGTATGGTCCCCGGATTATCACTGCCCGCAGTTTTAATTAGTTTTACTTTTTCTCTTGGTCATATAATTTTGAAGACATGCATGTCATGATATAGGAAATGTTTGTTCTGTTGAACGGAATAAATGTTGTTTATTTTTGTGGGTGTGTATTTTTTGTGTATTTTGGATATATTTTCACGACTAATTCCAGTTAACATCCTGCAAAATTTGCTCGTTTTCTGGCCGAGTCGAAATTGCGTTGAGTTCCTATGGCATGCGCCATTAAAAGCGCTGTGTAATGGTTGAGCTCCCTTTATTTCGTTTTGGTCATGCGGATGAGCAGACAAAGTGACGAATGCTGCGGCTGGAGCAGTAGAAGCGATGTTTTTTTAAATTGAAATGATGTACTTTAATTAAACGTGGTAGGTGGGCAACACCGCAAAGCATACCTCTTTTAAGGTGTGTTCAAACCCATGAACATTTCAGCAATCAATACGATGCTGAAATGATGTAATTTAATTCAACGTGGTAGGTGGGCAACACCGCAAAGCATACCTCTTTTAAGGTGTGTTCAAACCCATGAACATTTCAGCAATCAATACGATGCTGAAATGATGTAATTTAATTAAACGTGGTAGGTGGGCAACACCGCAAAGCATACCTCTTTTAAGGTGTGTTCAAACCCATGAACATTTCAGCAATCAATACGATGCTGAAATGATGTAATTTAATTAAACGTGGTAGGTGGGCAACACCGCAAAGCATACCTCTTTTAAGGTGTGTTCAAACCCATGAACATTTCAGCAATCAATACGATGCTGAAATGATGTAATTTAATTAAACGTGGTAGGTGGGCAACACCACAAAGCATACCTCTTTTAAGGTGTGTTTAAACCCATGAACATTTCAGCAATCAATACGATGCTGAAATGGTGTAATTTAATGAGTAATTTAATGAGTAATTTAATGAGTAATTTAATGAGTAATTTAATGAGTAATTTAATGAATAATTTAAGGTGTAATTTAATTGTGTAATATGGTCGACCTTGGGTTTGTTTGGGTTTTGTTGTTTATTTTTGTGGGTGTGTATTTTTGTGTATTTTGGATATATTTTCACGACTAATTCCAGTTAACATCCTGCAAAATTTGCTCGTTTTCTGGCCGAGTCGAAATTGCGTTGAGTTCCTATGGCATGCGCCATTAAAAGCGCTGTGTAATGGTTGAGCTCCCTTTATTTCGTTTTGGTCACGCGGATGAGCAGACAAAATGACGAATGCTGCGGCTGGAGCAGTGGAAGCGATTTTTTAATTGTTCAATGATTATTCGATATTGTTATGACTTATTGTCAATAGGTATACTAAGTGGCCATGAGGTAGCCTGTTGCTATGTACAGTTTTATTCTATTGTTGATTATACCACATAGCTGTGGTGATAAAGGAAATGTTCGTTTTAAATAGATGATTATGATAGGACCATGACTATAAAATCATGATGATTATTATGAATGATATCATAGGGTTCAAATGCAGAATGATTGCATGAACTTGGGAAAGAACTTTCAAGCCCTATGGGATAAATTGGGTGTTACAAGCGATGGAGTTTCAAAATTTAGCATGATTGAAGGAATTTTACAGTCTTATTTCAGGACTTTTACGAAATTTATATAGCCAAGAGATTTTGGGTACTATTAAAAAAAAAAAAAAAAAAAAAATGATGAGATATTTTTCCCAATGAACTTTAATATCTGCCATCCATTTTGGCTGTCTCATGAATGAAGGATGAGTTGCCTTTAGTGGTTGCAAAGAAAATTTGTGGAGACCAGGCAAAATGGGGAAATATGTCAGATATGACCCAAGGACAGGACGGTGATTCATCAATTGACATGAGGTATGAACCAGAGGTGACGACCGATGAGATTCGATCTCAGTCAATGGATGGACCTGTCCTGACATCATTGGAGAAAGGGCTTATGCAAGGAGTCATCCAAAATGATTAATTTGATTTATTGATGAATATTGATGAATTAATTGAAATTGAATAATTGATTGAATTGTTGATTGATTTAATCTAATTGATTGAATTTAATTGAATAAATTTAACTGGATAAATTGAATTGAATAAATTAAATTGAATATATTGATCGTTTGATTGATGAAAATGCGGTCTCAAGAAAGAAGCTTTAATATCTTTGTGAGATATTATCAATGTGAAGACAACCTTGGAAAATTGAGCAAGGTGGTGAGTTTATATATAGATATATATGTGCGGTTACCATTGTATGATTTCCCCTTCAACAGAGCGGACACCTGAGGATTCACCCATTTCATACTGACCCTCTGGCTCATCTGCAAATACTGATCTGTGAGATTGGATTGTGCAAAAGCCACAGGTGAGGGAGATTCTCTGGAAATCACCGTTTGAACAGGTGGAGAGATCCTTCTTGGAGGTACGAGGGAAGCTTTAGAGGAACAAACTACAACACATCTAACGCTACTTTGATAAAAGGCAGAATGGGAAATGGAGCCTGCAAGAATACACAAGGACAACCAGAGATTCCACAAAAAGGGACTTGTACACATCATATGTACGACCGTTATGGTGCCGAAGCTATAAGGCAGGTCGAGAATTGGTATTTGTGGACAAAGGGACATGATGAGGAGTTTCCAAGAGATGGTACATTTGAGCGAAGTCGATTGGAAAGATTGGAACAAAGATTGAAAGCCAGGAAGAGACAGAATCTAACGGTAGACTGGCTTGCATTCCATCTTTGGGATGGTGAATCCAGACAACGGGAACAGCAAGAACGGATAACGGATCTAGAACTTAAAATAAACAAGGATACAGGATACAGTGGAGGAGACAAATGCACAACTGCCCTCGAAATTAGGAATGAAAGGGACAGTTGTCCCATCTGATTTCCAGTTGTCTCCCCAAAAAGGACGGTACAGAGAATTTTTTCGTGTTTCGGGAGATAACGAGAGATTGCAGTGGCAACTCAGGGATGTAGAGATGCAGCCCAGCAATACAAGTGCACAGGTGCACAGACCAGGCAACGACAGAAACCGGTGTTTCAAGTGTGGACAGATGGGACATTGGAAAAGAAGATGTCCGTATACCAAAAGGAAGACAAGTTCATAGGGTAAACCAAGATCAAGGGTACCAGGGCTGACCGATACCTCAGACAATGATTAGGCCTTCATTGCGACAAATCCCAAATGACGATTGGCCTCAACAAATTAGATTACTGGACAAACATGAATAACTGTCGATGATTCTTGGGTCTGAAAAGTTTTCGGAGCAAGAATTATTCATTTTTCTTTTGCTTGTAAGCAAATTGATAATTAATTGATCAAATGCCAAAATTGGATCTTTTATGTTGGGCACAAAATTTTAAATTTACAAAGTTTGGAACAATTGCTTTGCAATTTTTTGGCAAACCAAGTGACAAGAGTCACATCATGATCAGGTGGGAATTTCCGACTATTGTTCCACACGATTGATAGGTCAGTGGTCGACTGACATACAAATGGGTGGGTAGTCAAATTTGGATAAATTATTGTGGGAACTGAAAGGGTAATGTCAATGTGACGTCATAGGGGTTTTCTAAGAATAAACTTTTTGGTCCATTTGTGTATTAGCGCTTATAAAATTGAAGGACAAATTTTGAGAAATTGAAATAAAGTTGACACCCATCCGGATCTGTAAATAAGGGTTCCAACGCAAACAAATACGCATAATGCATGTGTGTGTGGGTATTTTGTGTGTCAATGTTAGTGTTTTTGTGTATCAATCTTACAAGATTGTTGACACCGACAGTGGGCCTTGTCTGAAAAATAGATAGTTCCATGGGGATGGGATCGCATATCGAGAGAATTCGTAAAATAAAAAATAGAAATATAATTTGGTTATGAAAATTATCACTTTTGTCAAGGGAGATGGAGAATAAAGATTTGATTTGCTGAGTTATGAGCAGCTATTCATTAATAGTAAAAATTGGGAGTAATCTTGGGATTCCATTGTGATCGAATTTATATGAGAATCAAAGCTATTTATGGATATGAGCTTCATAAAAATGTGGGAGTACAAAATTAGCCAAATTTTGGAGAGGTCTTACACTGACTTCCCAGAGTACTCTGCTCATGGATTTTTATATATATAAACTTGAATTTTATCAGCATATAAATTGTGCTGTATGTATGGATGTGTTTTAGGCATAGATGATATGGGAAAATAGTAAAGAAAATTTTGCTGGTTTGAACTATTATGAGTTTTTCAGTTCTGGAGTTCAAACAAAGTCACTGGTTAACAGATGAGAAAGGATAGTAAATAAATTATTCGATGCTGGGTAAATTAAGTACGATATTACTAAGACTTATGAGAGCTATTGTTCTTCCTTACAGCAGTGGAAAATTATTGGGAAAAATTAGATCCAACATCATGAATCTATAAAAGAATGTGATAGGGATAATATCATCAATTTGTACTAATTATTTGATTGTGGGTAAAGGAATTAGTTTATCGTAGTGGATTGTTAACAGCAGCCTGAAAATGTCCTGAGAGTGTGCATCCATGTAATCAGAAACCCCAGATTTGTTTTTACAAACAACATTTTGGTAGAGGTCTTGTGTGGACGAGCACTTCCTTGGTAGATAAAAAACGGTACTGCATGCTGGCAGCCACTTTTGCGGCCAGTTAGGCCAAACAAATTGAGAGGAAATTGTAGTTAAATACGTAAGTTACACATGGCTATTTGTAAAAAAGGAAATTTGTTGAGATGGGAAACATTTTTCGAAGGTTTATTAAAGTGTTATAATATGACATGTGGCAAGGCAAACTATTGGATGGGAAAATTAGATCTGGTTATAGAATAAATTTATTGACCCCTTGAAGTTAATTCTTCGAATCATTGTTTCACTGGCATTTTTTGTTCAAATTGGAAATAGTTTGGTAGAGCTTTGGTTAAAACCTTTGGTTGCGGTATCTTGGAACGAAATGATAAACCATAGGAGATTGATAAGAATAGGAAAAATATGGACCCAAAATAGAAAGTTGGATTCATGCCCCTCATTGCAAACAAGCACATGGGGCTAAGGTGGACGATCCCAAAAAAAAATGAGGCTGCACCTAGCAGCCCAGCAGAACATTCAGTGGCAGATAAATGATAGTCGTGATTTACAGTCATTTGAATTACATTTTAACACCCCTTGCATTGATAAACATTACATTTTCAACATGTGATATTCCTACTTGGGATAGTGACATTTAGTTGCCTACATGACATACAATTACCTGCTGATATTAATACAACATGAGTGAAAAAATGTATCACAACTACACTCATGATCAGGGGATTGAGTTCAACCCCGGGAGATAGGGGGATCAGGGTAAGACAAATAATCTGATTTATGTTACATATTAAGGGATTTTCTTTATTTACCTTTTAGGAAGCTTGTTAGTTTGGTATATAATGTTGAATGTCATCGACATATAATTATGTCATAGGTATGAATATATACAAGGAGTAGCAGACTTGTTTGTTGGTTTAGTAGTTATATTGGCAATTGTTTTAGTGGTGGCTTGCTTGAAAGCCTTAGTGACGGTGTGTTTGAATAAGGTAACCAACAACACGATGATAACGCATGAAGTGACAAATGAGGAAAGAAATGTGGAACCAGAAAAGGAAGACTTTTATGGCGACATAAATACTGAGATTAAAAGATTAAATCAAGTGATGTTGCAAATGAATACAGTAGAATTAAGATAATGGCATAACGACAATGTTATGAGTTGTGTCAATCACAATATCAGTGAACTCATATCACCACGAGTGACACACTGTTAGAGAAAAAAAAAGGGGAAAAGAAAAAGTGGAGAGGAATTATGGTAATAATACATTATGCTTAATTTGTTGGTTTGGGAAAATTTTTGTTTGGAATTAGATATTCCTGTTTGTGATTGTAATCATATACAATTTATTTTCTTAGAGTAGTGCTAAAATACCTGCACAAGCTAATTTTTGAACTATATTAACCTGAAAGCAATTGTGGATGCTATTCTTAGTTTAGTAGTAAAATACATACCTGATTGAATATTATTTGTGTGACGCATATAAATGAATATAACTTTTTGAATGTTGTAAGGTAAAACAACAAATTGTTGAATGTGAAACTGTCGGAAGATATACATGATTATGCTGATTTCATGGTAAGATGTACCCTATCGGATTCAGTGTGTGTGGAAAGCAGATTCAGATGTGACTGAGCATAAGGATAAGACGAGATCACATTTTGAAGGGAGTGCTAACGGAATTGGGAAGAAGTTCGAGAAAGAAAATTTGTGGCTAAAAAATGAAGTTAATCGTGGCATACACCCTCTTTCTCAAAGAATGATGAAGACATTCTCCCGTGTAACTTGGAGATGAATGCTTACCTTCACCAAGGAAATTTATGTGACCATTTGCCTGGATCACACTGCAACATATGAAAGAAAGGCGATCACTTACTCTTGTTCGAAGGCTTCGAACATTCATCACATCAGAAGTTGCAGGACAACGACATTTTACCTGCAACCTCTGTGAAATGCGAGGACATATGTTATTACTTCACCAACGTCGGGGGAACCAGCATGGAGCTGCAAAAAACGGCTGTGCCCTTGTCACAACAGCTGTACACGATTCTGCTGGTTGCTCCTGGTAAGGACCATGAATGACCTGAACACCATGGTCCCAACATCATTGTGGATGCATCCGGCATCCCTGTTCCACATCTTGCTGGCCAATCAACATTACACCAACACTTGCTGCCCACTCATAATGAGGGAGGAGGCAAGTCGACTACAACTGGGCGAAGGCCTTGTTCAAGGAATCATTATGGTTCACAGCAAGAGTGGCAAGAATGCTACATGGAGAGCAGGGTCAGTCTATGACTCCGCACCGTTACCACAACAGCGAAATCCTACACGAAGTAGTGCAGGTGTTCATAAAGACAGAAGAAAATGTTTCATACCTGAATTCAAACACAAGTGATCAGCCCTTCCTTTCAAACAAAGTCAACATTTGTGTGGAGGCAAACGTTTTTGCCAGATGGTGCAGATGCTTTACAAAACTTGAAAATGAAGTGAAATTGTTGTATCTTGGTGATGGTGAAGTGTTGTTTTGAAAAGATATTTGTGATGCAAATGCAATAGATTGAACAATATGAAAGGAGCCATGACCAACGAAATGTTTTGTGATTCTTGCAGGATGACGGTTTATGCCTAAGGGAATTTGATTACTTGCAGTGATTGATTATTTACTTATACTTGTAATGATGTTTACTTGCAGTGATTGATTATTTACTTATACTTGTAATGATGTTTACTTGCAGTGATTGATTATTTACTTATACTTGTATTGATGTTTACTTGTAGTGATTGATTGTTTACTTACATTGATGTTTAGATTAATGGTTAATATAAACAAAAACAAAAAGATGAGGGAATTGTGGAAGTGTAACTCAGTGTAACTTATTGATTGGCACTGGTAACTCATTGATTAAGACTGGTAACGAAGCAGATAGACGATTTCGTAAATGAATGCCAAGAATGTGCACGAACATGGTAATCTCTTGAAACACCTGGTCACTGCCCCAGGCTGGAGCACCCCCCTATTGTTTGGTAAATGGAACTCGCAGCAGGAGGGGAGCTAGCTGGTGCCAGGGAGGCGACCAGTAACGTCAGCGGAGAAGGGATTACGATTTCAGCGGACAGAGGATTAACTGAAGTGTGCCGATATAAACAGAAGGGACTTTGAGCCAAATGAGCACTTGCCACGATAACCCCTGCCCGACGGAACGAACGAGCACTCACCATCAGAACCTCTGCCCGACGGGAATGGCGGAGGAACATCGGCCGAACGAGAAGGACCATGCGAATAGAGTTAACCTGGTCCATTGAGTTAAACGGTATTATTTGGTAATGGAATGAAGTGAATAACCAGTTAATAAACCAGACCTTTTGTAAAACCTGTTTCCGACCATTGGCGTCTTGAGTCTCACCCACCACTTCCACGACAATACAATCCGCAAGCTTCCCGAAGTAATATATCATGTGTGCTGTTTCAAGGTTTCCATGGTGGAATGATAACGTAAAGTGTTCACACCATGTGGTGGCTCTTAAAAGAGCTTTTTTATGATTTATACTTAAAAAATAACTCCAAAGAAAAAGAGAAGTAAGCCTCGACGTTTCAGGCAGCATGCTCTGCCCATCGACTGGAGGATTAAGTAACCGGAACAAATTTTAAGAACTCCACGCCCCATTGGCTGATCATGGTGGGGTGCTGATTGGCTGGTCATTGTGTGTTTCTGATTATCCAGTGCCATCTTCGGTGTGTGCTGATAGTTATGATTGTAGGTGCCTTCTTCTTAATGAGGAAGAGCCTTCGGAGAGAGACGGCAGCATTAGATATTAGATATCGCTAATGAGTTAGCATTAGATAATTAGCATTAGATATCGCTAATGAGTAGCCCATTCTCTTGGGGACCGAATGATACAGATACATGTCCATCACGCTCTGATTCTCTCTATGGGGTCTATTTCCACAACCATAACATATATATATATATATATATATATATATATATATATATATATATATATATATATATATATATATATATATATATATATATATATACGACGATAAATCAGCCGTTCTCTGCAAAAGACACCATGGGATCTTTAATATCAATCGGCAACCAGTACTAGCACATGCTTCCTTTGGATTAATGTCCATGTGAGGGATGGTGCACACACTTTTATGCCTTGCCCTGCATGGGAAACACCAGGATGACAGTTTATAGCTGGGGCAATATTCCAATCCTGGCTAAATAGGCCAAAGGTGAATTCACATATCTCTAGGCTATCCTACCAGCCCATAGTTTACAAATACAAAGCACCAAAAATATGTTACTTTACTCTTTCATTCCCCTTTTCTCCCGCCTCTGGAACAAACTCCCCCACTCCCTTGAATCCCACTCCTCCCTCCAGGTCTTTAAAACAGCTGTTCACCACCATCTCTTATCTTCCCCCATCCAAAACCTTAATCTTTTTCTACCCCCGTTAATACACCCCAAATCTACCTTTTTCAAATTCCGTTCTTTCCTGAAAGTCCCAGTATTGCCCATTTGTTTTATACTGTGTACCCATCCCAGCCCTCTCCCTTCCACAGATCTTCTGCTATCCCTGTTCCCGACTGTTGATGTGCCTTCCTCTGTCTCCTCGTCTTGTCTCCCGCTCCCTTTATTATATGTTTCATGTGTGCTCCTGTTTATGTTATTATGTGTTTTATGTATTAGCTCCTGCACGAGCCTCGACTTTGTATACAACAAAAAAAAACCCAAAAGTACCCGATTATTCTATCCTCAAGTCATGTAAAAAATACTGAAGTTCATAAGGGCAGGAAGTTCAGTTTTGTGAATTTGCTGTGTAATGATAAACTCGTAGGTGTTGGAGATCCTCAAAATCAAAATACAAAAATACACAAATCTCAGTTCAGATAAAACAAGAAGGCATCTCAAAATGCAAAGCTCATCCACATCCATTTTGCACTCAAACTGAACTTGATGAAAACAACAGCTAAAAAAGTATCAATTTCTGTTCTGCATATTCTCATAATAAAGGTTTGTTGAAAATTCGATGAAAAAGCTCAAATGGTAAATAAAGAAAGATGGAAGCGATTACAAAACCTGGCCGTTTCACGCTGTGCAGTGGACGGGCTAATAAGATCATAGCCACGTGCCCATAAATACAAGGTTAACGACAAAAACGGACAGCATATAAATCAACCTAGATAAAACAATGCAAGAGTGAGAAAACAAAGCATCATACAAATACCTTAGAGTAGAAAAGGGCCACCAAATATGTCACAAACAAATGTGCAAAGCAATTACCAAAGAATATCTGCATAGAATGAAGCTGATCCTGAAAACACATCTCTCCCCAACAAACAAAATCAAAGCCATAAACCACTCGAATGACCAGTATTCCAATACAGTTGGGCAATAAAAACTGGGCACATTTGGAAATCAATAAACTAGATGTAAAAACAAGGAAACCCCGCACCATCCACAAAATGTTCCACAAAAATCAATGGCTCCCGGAATGTACTTCCCAGGACGAGAAGGAGTCAGCAGCCTGAATGAACTCAACCAAATGCACAGAATGACAATGTCAGATTGGCTGAGTATGTGTAAAGCTAAACAGGTGGCTGATTCCAATTTGTATACAAACATGAAGACAACAAGCCAGAAAAGGTAAGCCTAACCAACCTTGAATTTTTTTTCCCACAGATAGGTGCGAAGAGAAGATCCACTGATCTGGGCTTTGTGGCAGAGTGGCCAGACGGAAGCCTCTCCTCAGTGAAAGACACATGAAAACCCGCTTGAAGTTTGCAAAAAAGCACCTAAAGGACTCTCAGACTGTGAGAAATAAGATTCTGTGGTCTGATGAAACCAAGATTGAACTGTTTGGCTTCCGTCTGGCCACTCTGCCATAAAGCCCAGATCGGTGGAGTGCTGCAGTGATGGTTGTCCTTCTGGAAGTTTCTCTCATCTTCACACAGGATCACTGGGGCTCAGCCAGAGTGACCATCGGGTTCTTGGTCACCTCTCTTACCAAGGGCCTTCTCCCCCGATTGCTCAGTTTGGCCGGGCGGCCAGCTCTAGGAGGAGTCCTGGTTGTTCCAAACTTCTTCCATTTAAGAATTATGGAGGCCGCTGTGCTCTTGGGAACCTTCAATGCAGCAGAATTTTTTTGTAGGCTTCCCCAGATCTGTGCCTCGACACAGTCCTGTCTATGAGCTCTACAGGCAGTTCCTTCGACCTCATGGGTTGGTTTTTGCTCTGATATGCATTGTCAGCTGTGAGACAGTATATGGACAGGTGTGTGCCTTTCCAAATCATGTCCAATCGATTGAATTTACCATAGGTGGACTCCAATCAAGGTGCAGAAACATCTCAAAGATGATCAAGAGAAATGGAAGGCACCTGAGCTAAATTTCAAATGTCATAGCAAAGGGCATGAATACTTATGTCAATGTGATATTTCAGTTTTCTCTTTTTAATAAATTTGCAAAACTTTCGAAAATCCTGTTTTCTCTTTGTCATTTTGGGGTATTGAGTGTAGATTGATGAGGGAAAAAATGAATTTAAACGATTTCAGCATAAGGCTGTAACATAACAAAATGTGAAAAAAGTGAAGGGGTCTGAATACTTTCTGAATGCACTGTACACACCGACTAATTGGGGAACGACAAAAGAGCAGGAAGATGTTGAAAAAAGAGTTGAACAGATTGGACATAGACGAAGAAAGCTCATTGGAATGACGAAGAAGAGGTCAGCACAATTGGGATGCAGAAAATGTCCCAGACCAAGGACACTATGTCAATGGCTTTAAGAAAATGGTGAGACTGAGTCAATTGAACATTTGCAGGTTCTCCAAAGTCGAAAAAGAAAGGACAAATCACCTCCTACCGGGATGTAAAAACTTTTTTTTAAATGTCAGAACAGCTATACACACAAAGGCACAACAAAGTATGTGGAGCAATCTACTGGTATATCCGCAAAAAAAATCAATACCCCAGTTTCAGAAAACTCGTGGAAACATGAATCAAACACAGTCACTGTAAACAAGAAAGTAACGCTCACGTACGACCTGATGATCTCATCAAGCGTGAACATAGAAAACCAAGTATTGCGATCGGATATCATACTTATGTACAAAAAGGAAAGAAGGCATTGCTAATTGAGGTATCAGTACCCAGCCATTTTTGCCTAAAGAAAACACAGAAATCAAGAAAATGATCAAATACCAGGATCTCAAAAATGAAGTCAAAAGAGGCTGGAAGATGAAAAGCACATTTAGCACAAATGAAAGCACAAAAGCACATTTATCACATTGTATCAGTGATAAATATAATTAGAGCAATGGGAATAATAGCATAAATAAGAATATCATGGGAAATGGGAAACTAAAAAAACCATCCCTGGGAATATTACTACAAACGGACTACAGTTTGAATCTGGCTGGGGCAAGGTGATGATGCCGAAAAGAGCCCTCAAAACAAAACTTTGAGAACAAGAAAACATCACAGCTTAGTCCATCAATTGTCATGCCTTACCAAAACAGAGGTGGATAATTTGAGTCTTTGGGGGACTCCGTTCCACCTTCTGAAACCTGCATATGGAGATAGCAATCAACAGCACACACCCGCACACACCCATCTCACACACCGGAGGATCTTTCTGTGTCTTCATTTAAATATTAGAGCTAAAGGTATGCGCACTTGCCTTTGAGCTGTCTAGCCTAAGATTAAATCTCGACAAGGAAATAACCGGTCCCCCTGATGCTTCACATGCTGAGTGAGGCATCAATGTGTGCACGAGCCATCGGAAGGGAATGAGCGGAAGACTGTTCTGCCAGCACTTAACGATCCTGGTGGAAGTTAAACATTAAAATAAAGTCTTATGCACCTATGTAAACACCGATCCTACAAAAATACATCATTCACAGTGTCTATCATGAAAAGTAGGCAAGTTAATGCCGGTGTCACGAAACAGATCCGCCGCCGAAACAGATCCACCCCCCGGCGATTCTGTACCGGTACAGATTCGCCCCCCTCGAAAGAGATTCGCCCCCCTGCCACGAAATAGACTCTCCCCCGTGACAAAATCGCCCCCTCATAATATATATGTACATGTTTCAGCAGATATTCAAACTTGGAAAAAAGTGTAACAATTGTATGGCTCTTGGTGATTGTGGAAGAGTTATTTTCCAATTAATCTACAACTAGAGCAACTGAATATTGGTGTAAACTTGTACAACTAAACAATACTAGACTACCTTATGAATGTTATAACATGTTAAAATATCTTGATGATGCTGGTAAGGTTACATGGGCGACTCATATAAAAACTATATTATATCAGTATGGATATGGCTTTGTGTGGTTGTCACAACTAACCCTAACCCTAACAACCCTAACTCTAACCCTAACAACCCGAACCCTAACAACCCTAACCCTAACTCTAACAACCCTAACCCTAACAATCCTAACCCTAGCAACCCTAACCCTAACAACCCTAACCCTAACCCTAACAACCCTAACCCTAACAACCCTAACCCTAGCAACCCTAACCCTAACAACCCTAACCCTAACCCTAACAACCCTAACCCTAGCAACCCTAACCCTAACAACCCTAACCCTAACCCTAACAACCCTAACCCTAACAACCCTAACCTTAACCCCAACCCTAACCCCAACCCTAACCCTAACCCCAACCCCAACCCAATAACCCTAACCCTAACCCTAACAATATTAGTAGTACTTTTATCACGTCCCCTCTTGTAAACCAATATTTCCATATGCATATTTATATATCCGCAAACGAGAATGGGGGGCGATTCTATTCTGATGGGGGCGAGAAACGTATCCGCCGGGGCGATTCTGTACCGGTACAGATTCGCCGGGGGGAGAGTTTATACGGGGGCGGATTTATTTCGCAACACCGGCATCAATATAAGAATTCCAAATTCCTCCCACAGTCAACCACCAGGCCCAGCCAGCAAGTTTGTGAGACTTGGACCAAAAATGTTTGCTGGCTTACCCCACAAGGATGGAAGAATAAATGGGTCTGTTAAAGAAGTACCTGTACTATTGTTGCTTGTGCACCTGATATTTATTTCGTGTCCTTGACCTACCTTTTTGGATTGCGACCTAATTAGCAAAAAACACATTTTTGATCATAACTTGAATAGTTTTCCTCCAATTTTCATGATGTGAGTTTTGTGGATAGATTGTAGATGGGGACACATTTTCTTCATTTATACTCTATCCATAAATGTCGAAGTTCAAGTCATATGGTGGTTCGAAAAGCTTTCATCATAACCAAGGTAAAACTCATGGGATAAACAGGTTCACACTTTTTGTCAAGGTTGTTGTACCCTTGAAAGTACAGTCAGCATGATCACAACTGCATTATAAATTGAAACACTTCACCCACAGGCATAATGGTGCAGAAATAGCAGACTTACCTCTGAGCTGTCTGGCCAAGCTCTCTTGATGTTTTGAGTTACAACCTGTACGATTGGTGCGTCCCGACCAATCACAAGGTGTGCCATCCCTCAGATGGAGGTTGAAGCAGGATGTTCCATCTGTTAATATTAGCTGGTGGATGGAAAATATATCGGTGTCTTGAACGAAGAGTAGGTGAGTTACTGCAGCACCTGGAACAAATTCCAAATTCCTGCAGCATTCCGACAAACGTCAGGCCTGGCCAGCTGGTTCATGAGACCTTTTTCTCAATAAGAGTGAATCTCAAATAAGAGGAAGATTAAATTCACATTGGGGTAGCAGAGCAACAACTTGACACAAACAGCAATGAAATAAATGAGAAGGAAAGGAAGAAAGAGAGAGAATGGGAGGAAATAGTGAAATTAGCAAGTAACAGGGTTGGGTTGGGCCTAGAAGTATTACATGGAAATATATATATATATTGATAGATATATATATATATTGATAGATATATATATATATTGATAGATATATATTATGTGGATATATATGGAAATAGAAATACATACATGGAAATAAATAGAATAAGTATAAATTATTACAGTAGCTTCGTTTTGCTATGTGGTTGGCACAGGAAAGGTCATGGCTTATGGTTAGGCCTAGAAGTTTGAAATCCTGTGGCTTCCAATGGAAATAGACATGTGGTTAGTGTGATGTTCATTCAGAAACGACATGGTGACATGGTGAGATAGTGAGATTTTCCAGGATTGAAGGACGTTTCAATTATCAGACCAGCATCTCATCTAATTCCAGATCAGCAGGGGTTGACATACCTGCAATGGGACCGACCAGGTTTGGGACGACACGATGTGTATTAATCTGCAAAAAGGGAAGAGATGGTTTTCCAGAGCATCAGGGGTCATTAATATTGGTGAGGAACAAGACTGGGCCCAACACACTGCCTTGGGGAGTTCCAGCCTGCACTGGGACAGGGAAGGAAATGATTCCATGACAGAAACACATAAACTGCGTGAGTGGAGGAAGTTTAAAATCCAGGAATGAAGGCGGCATTGAATGCACAGGCAGGATGCTTGCAAAGCAAAGCAGAATAACTGACGAGCTAAAATGCTTTCCCACAAGATGGTGGAGATAAATGAGCCATTAAAGTAGTAGTAGTAGTTGTAGTTGTAGCAGTAGTCGTAGTAGTAGTAGTTGTAGTAGTTGTAGTAGTACTAGTACTAGTAGTAGTAGTAGTTGTAGTAGTAGTAGTAGTAGTACTAGTACTAGTAGTAGTAGTAGTTGTAGTAGTAGTAGTACTAGTAGTTGTAGTAGTTGTAGTAGTACTAGTACTAGTAGTAGTTGTAGTAGTAGTAGTACTAGTAGTAGTAGTACTAGTAGTAGTTGTAGTAGTACTAGTAGTAGTAGTAGTAGTTGTAGTAGTAGTAGTAGTTGTAGTAGTACTAGTAGTAGTAGTATAGTAGTACTAGTACTAGTAGTAGTAGTAGTTGTAGTAGTAGTAGTACTAGTACTAGTAGTAGTAGTAGTAGTTGTAGTAGTAGTAGTACTAGTAGTAGTTGTAGTAGGAGTAGTAGTAGTACTAGTAGTAGTAGTACTAGTAGTAGTTGTAGTAGTACTAGTAGTAGTAGTAGTAGTTGTAGTAGTAGTAGTTGTAGTAGTAGTAGTAGGAGTAGTAGTAGTACTAGTAGTAGTAGTACTAGTAGTAGTTGTAGTAGTACTAGTAGTAGTAGTAGTAGTTGTAGTAGTAGTAGTAGTTGTAGTAGTACTAGTAGTAGTAGGAGTAGTAGTAGTACTAGTAGTAGTAGTAGTTGTAGTACTAGTAGGAGTAGTAGTAGTACTAGTAGTAGTAGTACTAGTAGTAGTTGTAGTAGTACTAGTAGTAGTAGTACTAGTAGTAGTTGTAGTAGTACTAGTAGTAGTAGTAGTAGTTGTAGTAGTAGTAGTAGTTGTAGTAGTACTAGTGGTAGTAGTAGGAGTAATCTTTCAGGTAGAAATAAGGCTGTGGTTGATATTGTAAAGAAGAGAGAGACAGCCAGAGACAGACATGTAATACTTTTACATCTATATATCACATAAGCTAATTAAAAATATTGCCAATGCTTTCTGCTATCCACTGAACCAAAACATCGTGCTGATACATACTAATTAATTCGCTGTGTTAAAGGCTTGTCGAATGTGTTCCTAATGAACGCCCATTACAACTAATTGGCATTAGTTTTGCATGAGGTAAATGTTAGTTATGCATAGATGAATGCTAAGCTATGTCATACCCTCTCAATAGAAAAGATGTACTCAAATCACGTTTGATGGTCCAAAGGGATAATCATTTCATAAAATGCTCCTCTGCAAAGTTTCACATTCCCAAAGATTCTGCAAAGCATAAAAAATATATAAATCATTGCTGAGCAAAATGCAATGAAGGTGAACATAAAACTCATTACTCCACAGACCTAAGCTCCTTCACTGCAGGAGAGAAACTGACAGTTTAGTGGTCATTATGGCATTTCCCAGTTTCATTGGCTGCATGTGTACATGGTTGCAGCAATTCTGCTATGATTAAACCAAGAGGATTTGAGCCACTTCTGATTTCAATGATGGCCAAACTCGTTTTTTTTCATGTTCTCCCAACCATGTCCCATGGTCCTTGTTTGGCAAATCTGCAGAACTATTTAGTATGATTCTGTCTCGTGCATCATTACTTCTCGTTGTTACATGTCCTTCCACCTTATTTCACAACAAACACCTGCCTTAATCTTTGCAGTACTATGTTTCGTATATCCATATTCTTGAGTTTAAATGTTTAATCGTTAAAGGCAACAATATACAGTCACGTGAAAAAGTAAGTACACCCCATGTATAGATTTGACTTTTTCAACATATTTCAACATACAGCGATTTGATCTTCATTTCAACAATATTGCTACATAAAGGTGATATAATATAACAAATATCATGAAACGTTTACATTTTGTAGTCCATTGTATAATTTAAATAAACATAAATGCAAATTTCGCATGTGGAAAAAGTAAGTACACCCTTGGCTCGAATAGGTGGTATTGCCCCCTTTGGCAGAAACAACCTCAAGTAGATGTTTCTTATAACTGTGTATCAGTCTCTGACATCGACTGGGAGAAATTTTTGCCAAATCCTCCATGCAGAATTCATTCAGCTGTGCGATGTCTGGGGGGTTTCTTGCATGCACAGCTCGTTTCAAATCCCCCCACAACATCTCAATGGGATTTATATCCGGGCTTTGGCCATTCCAGAACCCTCCATTTCTTTCTTTTCAGCCATTCCTTGGTGGAATTACTGGTATGTTTAGGGTCATTGTCATGTTGCAAGGTCCACCTTCGGTTGAGCTTCAACTTTCTGACAGATGGCCTCACATTATCCTCAAGCACCCTCTGGTAGAATGAAGAATTCATATTGGATTCTATGATGGTGAGCTGCCCAGGCCCTGATGCAGCAAAGCTGCCCCAAACCATAATATTTCCACCACCATGCTTTACAGTTGGTATCAGGTTCTTGTGGTGAAATGCTGTCTTTGGTTTTCGCCAAACATGTCTTCTGGTACTGTGGACAAATAGCTCTACCTTTGACTCATCTGTCCAGAGCACATTGTTCCAGAAGTGCAGGTCTTTGTCTAGGTGTTCATTGGCAAACTTCAGTCTTGCCCTGATGTTCTTTCTGGACAGCAAAGGTTTCCTCCTGGCACACCTCCTATGTAGATCAAATTTGTGCAGCCTCTTTCTAATGGTAGACTCGTGCACGTTGACATCAACAGTAGCAAGAGCTACCTGTAGGACCCGTGATGACATTCTGGGGGTTCTTAGAGACTTCTTTCAGCATATTGCGGTCTCCTCTCGGGCTGAACTTGCTGGGGTGGCCTGGCCTGAACAAGTTGGCAGTTGTTTGGAATCTTCTCCACTTGTAGATGATCTTCCGGACAGTCGAATGATTGATTTCAAATTGTTTGGAGATCTTTTTAAATCCCTTCCCAGACTCGTAGGCATCTATAACCTTCTTTCTGAAGGCCTCAGAGAGCTCTTTTTATCTAGCGATGGTGACGCCACACACTTCAACAATAAAGAGCGAACCAAACTAAATGTCTGAGGTTTAAATAAGACAGGTTCCTCCAAGATTCTCTCGAACGATGTTCTAATCATTTGCATCTGAGCTCGTGCACCTGATTCTAATTTTAGGTATTTGAAGTATTAATAAATGTAGGGGTGTACTTACTTTTTCCACATGCAAAATTTGCATTTATGTTTATTTAAATTATACAATGGACTACAAAATGTAAATGTTTCATGATATTTGTTATATTATATCACCTTTATCTATCAATATTGTTGAAATGAAGATCAAATAGCTGTATGTTGAAATATGTTTGAAAAAGTCAAAACTTTACATGGGGTGTACTTACTTTTTCATGTGACTGTGTTTTTTATATATATATATATATATATATATATATATATATATATATATTATATATAGTTGCAGCCCGGGGTTCAAGTCTAATATGAAGGGGTTAGCCTCCGTTCCCTCCAGAACTTACCAGACCTGAGGCTGCTGCGCACGAATAGCTTTGTTCTTAGGCAGGTTGCGAACCAGCAACTACGAACACCAATTGGACCATCGAGTGGTAGCAGGGTCTGTCGTCTATCTCTCCTTACCTGTACCATGTGACTGTTTCAATCGGGGAACATACCTTCCCTCTGGCAGTGTACCACTTTCTTTTGTTCCTGGATGGAAATTTAGATGGCCAAGCAACCGTTGGTACCCGCCGGTCTAATGCTAATTTTGTTACGGCCGATCGTTACTCTGGGTGCGAGCAATGACGGACCAATGAAAGAAAAGACATGCACGGACAGAGGGAAAGGAAACGTTGAACGATTTGATTAATTTACAAATATTTACAGTGAAACTTATCAATAGGAAAGAAAAAGGGACAAGAGGCAGAAACTTAGTTTAATTTACGTCTTATGACGATTACTACGAATAAACACAACAAGCGTGCCCATCACAAAGACATACTAACCCGAAATAATGGGAAGGGGCTAAGATAATGGTCTGCTATGAAACACTATTCGAAGGGGCCTGTATGTGGTGGTTGCCATTACTTCTCAGTGGTTTTCCAAAACCGCAACTATATATACTAGGGCATGCCCGTACTATATATATATATCTAAAATTATATCCCCCCCCCTCTATTTACATGAAATGGTTTGGTCCAAAGCGAACGGCTTGCGAGTGGTGACAATCCCCCCCCTCTATTTACATGCAATGGTTCGGTCCAAAGCGAACGGCTTCCGGAGTTTGGTAAAGAAATCGCCATCGCGTACACAAACGCGCAGGAAAGCGAATGAATCGCAAATTCGTTTTTATTAGTTGTAAAACATAGTTTAACGCCAACATAGTTTGCAAACGTGAAATAAATGAATACGCTCTCAAATGTGCCATCCGAGGCAGAGTGTGCCCGCCACGTTCGGCACACGCGATCGTTCGCTGCTCTCTGATTGGTTGAATCGTTTTTTGGACATAGCTCGGTAAGTAATTGTCCGATTAATATGAAACCTTGAAAAGGCACATCCTCGGGTCCCCAGCAATATACCTGGCAAGTTAAAAGTATATCGGACCCGTGGTTGTCGAGAAACAGCGGTCACAGACAGACAAACGTACAAACGTACAAACGTACAGACAGAGATTACTGGAATTATAGATAGATATTACATATATATATATATATATATATATATATATATATATATATATATATATATATATATATATATATATATATATATATATATATATATATATATATATTGTTATAGATCGCGGTTAGGATGTTATAGACCGAGCGGTGGTTTAAAACCGCGACCTAACAAAACTCACCCGATTCCACCCGAACGTTGGTTGTATCGCACCCTAGCTGCTCAATGAGGGAAAAGACAAAAGCGACGCAATGCAAGAGGAAAACGGAGACAAAAAAAAGGTTTGAAATATTACTACTGAATTTATTTCTACTATTTACACACAAGCAACAAAAAGCAATTCAGTTTATTTACAAGTACAAGACGCAGGTGACACAGTGCAAATTTAGCTTATCTACAGACTTAACTTATTACCCAGGACAGAACAAACAAAGACGACTCACACGGGGAATGCCAGGGATGGCAGAAGGTGGATGGCTGGCGGGAGAGGAAAGGTCCAAGGGGGGGTCTTGCAGCACAACCGGCGCGTTCAGCAGCCGCCGTTCCGTTTCGGCCCTGCTCCGAACCGCCGTTCAGGCCCCCTTTGGCGGTGGGGTGGCGCGGCTGCGGCGGCCTCCGTCCGCTGCGTTCCCAGGACTTGTCTCACTGGTCTGGTCCCTCAACCCTCAACTCTTTCTTGCTTCTCTCACTTCTCACCACCGACTCCTCTCTCTGGCAACCGACTGTGACCAACTCCTTGCAACCAACTCCTCCTCTCTTCACAACCCTTCTTTTTCCAACCCAGAGTGCATCTCTCTTTCTTCTTCTTTTCCCCACTTCCGGTTGCGCCCTTTTATAGCGCCCCCAGCGATCACGCCCCCGGCGCCTTGGACACGCCCATCGGGGCGCTCACCTCGGCCCTGGCTGGTCGCACGACCCTCGGGCTCCGCCCCGGACGACGACGGGCGGGCGCGCCCCTCCCCTCCTCTGACGAGGTGGAGACACGCCTTTCTTCCCTGACTCGAGCCTCGTGGTCAATGGCGGTTATTGGAGGGGAGGTGATTGGGAATCGAGGGCTCAGCAATCACGAAAGGGGGATGTGAAGGAAATGGGGATTTTTGGGGATGGGAATGGAAGGGGATCTATTCTCTTTCACTGGTGCAATGGAGTATTTCAATTAATGGGAGACACAGCCTTATCCTAAAACACAGAATAAGATATAACTATCGAACATGAATATCCTATGATTGGCTGACGTGTATGCTTGTGGACTATGGGACGCCCTTTTGATCTTACACAGCTCCGGAGGCAGGAGGCACAGCACAACAACAATAATAATAATCATACAGCACACAATAAAAAATATATATATACAGTCCTCATATCCACAACAATATATATATATATATTGTTACGGACGCGGTTTAGATGTTATTTACCGAGCGGTGGTATTGCCACGACCTAACAGTTCCCCCCGATTCTTCCCCAACTCACCCGATTCACCCAGACGTTGACCAAATCGCGCTATGCCAAATCAATGATGGAAAGGACACGACGACTGGGAAAGAGGAAACGACGCAATGGGTACAGTTCTCAAGACCTCCGGAGGAGGGTATAATTACAGTGGTGGAGAAAAGGGGGTAGATTACACGGCAGAGTGAGGTAAAAGACACAGAAGAGATGGGCACTTAAATACAATCTTATCTATTCCCGGACAGACCACAGACAAACGGAACAAGGCTGACTTACACAGGGATTGATGGCAGGGAGGGACAGGTAGTTCGATGGCACAAGGTGCACCTTGGCTCGGGGACAGGATAAAGCACGGTCCAGTCCAGAAGATGCGGGGAGGCCTCACAGCGCTCGGAGGTCGTCTTGCTTGCTCCAAGCTCAGCGCGCATCTGACGTCACCTCCCTCTCCCTGCGCATGCTCAGCGGGGAGTGACACGCCCTCGGCTGGTTGGCTCCGCCCTACTGGGGCCGGTCCGCCGCTTCCATTGGGTGTGGAGGTTACCGGGCTCCGCCCTTGATGAGGAGCTGACAGGGAGCCCCTATTTGGTAACCCCGTCGAGCACATGTTCGATGGCGGCTCGTTGGGGAGGCCTGGTGCCCTCCCAACACCCCCTACCAACCAAGCCGGAGTGAGGACGCGCACTCCCCGCGCCCGCCGCTGCCGTTGCTGTTGTTGTTGTTGTTGTTGCTGAACCGTGAGGAAGAGCTGCGGGGAGGTATTGGGAGGTCCTAAACTTCCTAACGGTGCCATACAATCACATTCTGGTGCAACGAAGGGTCAGAATTAATGGAAACGAGTCCTTAACTGACATAGACGAAGAATAACTAGCAAGATGTCCTATAGTTGTCTTACATGAGATGCGGTGAACCTGGGCACGACATTTAATGGGGGAAATAGGGGGAGGTCGGGTCTACAGAGTGTTGTTTACAGAAAATGGGACTAGGGAATGGGGGATTGGGGATAGTTGGGAAGTATTGAGGAAATAGGGGAATATTTACAAGCGGATATGGATGGATGCAAATCCCATATCCGCAACATTGCACCCTTCTCTACCTCGGGGCGTCCCGACCCGATAAATCTTTACCTACATTAGTGTGGCACTCAGATGTAGTTCCCTCTACTATTAACTCAACCCTGAGTGCGACAGTTTTACAGATGTTCACAAATGAGTAAATATGTCCCCCTGCGACGTTGCACCCTTCTCCTAACAGAAACACACCCACAGGATAACCGAATCGCGGAAAGCATCCTCAAACTAAACATACAGCCGGTAGGGAGCATTATTTATACAACACTGATATTTACACTACGATCCAGGACCTGTTCTTTGAGGAACACATGCAGATGTTATGCATAGGGAGAGCACGCATGCCAGCATCGATACACCAACCCACGAGTGCCCTGTGGCCCTATGGCCTTTAATAATGTGCAGAGCATCCCGTCCAAGCACCAAAAGCACCACCCCATTACGCACAGTCAGCACCATCCGGTGCACCAATAAAGTGTTCAATAAAAATGCACAATTAAGTGTCCATGGTCACCGGTGGTGTCGCAGCCGGCCGATGTTCTGCCGCTGGTCTTCTCATGGAGTGCACTTGGCCTTCTGGCTTCTTTCGAAATAAAGAAAGGCGCCAACCGCATCCATTTCTTAATTGTGGCCGTCAGGGGGCCAAATAAAAGTGGTTCACCTGTATGGCATAGGTGCCACGTTGACCCAGAGGTCCATCCACGGGTGGTGCTTGACCGCAAAAGAACTGCGGTCCATTGTGGGCGGCCACAAAAATTGCGGTCCATATGGTGTATCGATCCAGGCAGCAAGCAGCGGAAGTACAGGTCCACAACTGCGGAGCCAGCACCTCTCTCTCCTCTCTCTCTGCCCCAAAGCCAGATCCTCGGAGGTGGGAGACAAAAGAAGACAAGTGAGTAAGGTGGTAAGGGCGCAAAAGTGCACGCATTACAAGGTAATGCACACTGGGGGCACATGGGAACCAGGTGAGACAGGTACGTTCCTACCGTACGCCTTCCCCCCCCACCAGGTAACCTACATTGCCCCTCCCTTACCCCTTACTGTATCCACAAAACACAACACTACCCCTAAACATCTACTTTACACATCAACAAACGTCCCTACTGTCTTCCCCGTTCCTCCCATAAACCAAATTCGTCTTCTCTCCCTCCTAACCAATCAAATTTGCCATTTCCAACTCTCATCAAAATCTGCCATCACCAATTCATCATCAGTCCCTCCTAAGGAGGGAGAGATGGAATCACCCCAATGTCTTATCCACGTCGTGATGCGTCTCACAAATCCGAACAGCAATTCTCATTTCCTGCAACACAAAACAAAGAAAACACAGGTGTGGAGTCATCATCATCACCTCAGGTAAGTGGCTGCGTATGGTGCGACAGGTTCATCAATCCTAACTATTTCCTAAATGACTTTAACAACTTTACATTACCCGGGGTCTTTCTAATGCCAAACCATTGGCCCTCATTACTCTATGTGGTTCGAAGAACCAAAATCCCATTGACCATCTGTGGTGCACACCATCAATTTGGGTCTCACTCCCCGATTCAACACTCGGTGCCCCCGCACAATTTCGGTGGCTGGGTCGTGTGACACTCCCAGCTGGTCCGCCCACCTGCACACCTCCACCACTGTTGTTGCCTACCGAGCTCACCTGCTCCTCACCCTAACCTAACTAACTGGGGAAGGCCCTCTCGCACTCTCACCCCCTCAGTGCCCTCTCTGGCACGGGCTGCCCGATCCACACCCGGGATCCTCAGGCACCCACTGACACTAACGGCTCCCAGAGCCCACCTGCGGCTTCACCTGGCCGACATCTAACAGTGGCGGAGTGCCCAACCATTCACACTCATACTAACAGGCCACACGACCAGCCAATTTCACCACACCAATGCACCCATCCACAATACCATTCTGCAACCGCACCACAAATGCCAATATCCAACCACAATTTACCTATACCTTCTGTCGTGAAAATCGAACTCTGACACGACTGGACCTCTAGGTAGGCTTTAATATCATTTAGATCCAAAGGCATTCCTAAAAGAATACATTCAAGCAACAGGCATTAAATCAGCATCACATGAGTAGCAACGGTTGCGTACAGGTGCGTACAGGTAGTATAACTATAAGCGAGCTTGTGATATTTATAGCAGAGTCGTTACCTTTCTAGGGAAGCCCAGAGTAGCGAGAGAGAGTTACATTTCGATTATGGATGTACATCTCCTGTCCGCGCTGATATATATAGGAACCGCGAAAGGGTCGCGTAGCGGCCATGAGGCGAACAACATCCGTGTCGTAACTTGGATGACGATTGCATATGACGATTTCATCACATTCTCCCCGCGCTTAGATCTTAACTCGGCGGTGAAGAACAGCAGACTCATACAGAGGAACACGTAGGAATGCAAAGAACGAAATACATTTGAAAGATGTCACGGCCGGTCGGACGTCCAAGGGGCCATCAATCCCGATGGCAGGGCTACTGCGTTTCAGCCTGTTAGCCTGGTTAGCAATCAATCCCCAGCTATAGATGTGTCGAGGAGGAAGTCCCAGTCAAGAAGATATCGGACCGAGCAAGCAGTGGTCATCCCAGGGAGAAGACGTTGAGCCCGTGGGTAGCAGTAGTCTTCCAGTGGGGTAGTCTGAGTAGATAAGTGTACCCTTTGCGATTCGCAGCTCATAAGGTGTGCCATGACGAAGAGCGGCTGTCCATACGACGCAAAGCAACGCATTTCAGGCTGATGTGTCGGTGTGGAAGATGTGTAATTCAGTAAGTCATGTCTATTCGTCGCAGGGCAACACATTTCAGGAAGAGGTGTCGAAGCGGAAGATGTGTAAATCAGTAAACCTCAACAGTAAATCAGTAAACCTCAACAGTAAGTAAGATTACATAACAGGAGGCCACTACAGGAAGACCATTATAGTAGGTCTGTACCTGCCTTGGCTCCCAAGGGTACATACGCTGTACAAGCTCATGTAGCGGCACGCGAATCTACCGTTGGCAGCGATCGCACGAGACACGAGCGGCCACTGAAGGCTGCCTGGACGACCGGCATTTACGACGCGCCTCTCCAGCGAAACGCGCAGGTCCTCCGGGATGCATATGGCAAGCTTGTCCAGCAGCACAGCGCGCGGAGGATCGGAGAAGATCGGCAGACCGAGAGAGCCCCGGCTGGACAAACCATATTTGTCCCAGCGTCGTCCCGGATCGTTAAGATTGATTGTCATGATTGTCATGATTGTCATGCTAGATGTCCCGGATGGATTGGCCATCCCGGATCCATCCAGTTAACGCCATCGTTGCATGGCACGGATCCAGCCGGACCGCGGAATGGCTCGGATCGACCATCCACGGACGCAAGGTCTCCCCGGATGGGCTGTCCATCCACGGATGTCCGACCAATCCATCCATTCAACACATGGAATGGCTCGGATCGTCCATCCGTTCATCACATGGAATGGCTCGGATCGACCATCCATGGACTCAAAGTCACGCTCAAAGACACAAAGGCATCCATGGTAACACATGGAATGGCTCGGATCGACCATCTATGGTCAACATACCGAAGTCAACAAGAATACCGGACGGCTCCCGGAGCGAGCAACAAGAACTTCCCGAGGTGGCCCGATCTCAGGGGGGGGTCATGTCGAGGAAGGGTCGCAGGGGCCATGGGTCACGGTGTACCCAGAAGACTATCCACCAGCGCGACCTCAAGGAAGCACGGCAGATTAGCAACATGGTCATATCCCTTGGACATACTATCCACAAACCGCAAGAACATCGAGGTAGACAAAACACGAGACAAAACAACTGTTAAGGAGGTGGCTGCAGCGCGCTGCATACCGAAGACAGACGGCCTTCACAGTCTGGGTCAGGATGAGTCACAGTCAGACTGGGGCAGAGGGGAGATTGGAATCAGACGAGGCGTCTCGCAGTCTCGAAATGTACGAGGCAAGAGCTCTGTTCGATAACAACGAGCCCAGAGTCAAGGACGAGCATGCGGTCAAGGGAGTCGGGCGCGACGCTCAATGTCACGAGGTCACCGTGTACACCCTAAATGGTGCTGGCGCGCGACCCTGAGGGAGCGCCGCGTTACGTTGTTCACGTCGTTACGTAAAGGACAATGGGTACGCAGTCACCAAGGTACACGGTAAGGCAAACGAACTCCCGATG
This sequence comes from Myxine glutinosa, assembly GCF_964187855.1. Classification (NCBI taxonomy): domain Eukaryota; kingdom Metazoa; phylum Chordata; class Myxini; order Myxiniformes; family Myxinidae; genus Myxine; species Myxine glutinosa. Next base: position 60,312,494 of record NC_136271.1, read on the forward strand.
AGATCACGGGAAGCACGCCATTACGCTAATGACGCCGCGAAGCGAACGCGTCAAAGATGCTGTAAAGCGAACGCGTGATACAGTCGATGACGTCAACAAGTAGGTCGGGCGGGAGCCGAGCGGCCTCCCCAGACGGAGTCGCGCGCAGCAACACCCGAGCGAGCCCGAGATCGGCACACGGCACACGAACCCGGCCGACGGCGAAAGCAACATCTAGGGCGCAGCAACACCCGAGCGAGCCCGAGATCGGCACACGGCACACGAACCCGGCCGACGGCGAAAGCAACATCTAGGGCGCACCGCGTATGAGGGAAACCGAAAGCCGCGTCTCGGCCCGTTGATCCAGAGCGGGCGAGCCCGCCGAGCCGAGGGGCGAGCAGGCCGAGTCGAGTTGGCGAGCACGCCGAACACATACAACGCCCTGACGTAGCATCTCATTTGGAGGTGCATTGAGCATGAAGGATGAAGAGGGGCCTTTCGGTCCGTCAGGCCTGCTCTACACCACATAAACGCAATCCAACAGCTTATCAAATTAAATTAATTGGGTGAAACGCGGGGTGTGAAAAAGAAGAATGAAAGCATACGGTCCACATACATTCCATGCACAGCATTTTTACAATGGTCGCAGGTGGTTAACGAATACGCCGTTTGAAGATCGGGAACACCAAATCAAGGAAAACAAAGGACGATGACTTATAGAATACACATGGTAGCCAGGTATACGATCAACCATTAGAAGCATATGCCCGTGTGTCGTGAAAGGCTATGAAGGTCCCGCTCGACGTCCATAGAAACTCGTCCGTGCTGCGACGAGTCCTCGCCAGGGCCCAAGCGAGCCTCCATTGAGGCGTTTCCGGGCGATCCCCTACTCAGTGGGGCCGGCGAGAGGAATCCAGCGAAGATGCGGCGCGCGCAACGGGCGCGTCGTGCATAGTAGGGATTCCATCCAGCGACGGTGCGGCGCGTGATTCGCGTGTAAGAGGGGATCCGACGAGCAGCGAGGAATCGCCGGCAACGCAGAGAGGGCCGCGATGGGTGCCACGTGTGGCGAGTAGGAGGTGATTCCGAGCAACGAACGGAATCGAGGGCCACGCCGATCGTCGTGGGCCACGCCGAGTGCGGGAGCAACGTGCGGCGAGGAGGTGCTCAGAATCAGAATGGAGGCCCCGATTCGCGTGGAGGAGGTGGTGGTTCCACCGAGTAACGAGTGGTCGGAGTGAGCCGGTCGTGCCGGCGTGAGTCCGACGAGTAGTGCGCGATCCGCACGGCGGAGATGGGCCACAGAGTAGCGAGTGGTCGGAGTGGAGCCGGTCGTGAGAGAGACGCGGCGTGATTCCGACGAGCAGTGCGTGATTCACGCGGAGGAGAGGGGCCACAGAGTCGCGAGTTGTCGGAGTGGAGCCGGTCGTGAGCTCTATGTTCCGCTGATCTCCGCTCGTCACGGAATCACGATCAGCGGAATGCGTGCCCCGAGCGGCCTTTCTGCAGACCTTTCGCAAAAGGGCCTTAGTGGAGCACAGGTGACACGTCGCCTGTCGGGCCGGCATTCGGAGCGAGGATGCGGCCGATGTCCACACGAGTAACGTTTTGCATACCGGGTAGGCCGGGCAGCGGCGGCTGCGGGGGAGTTCCGGAAGCGGGATGGTTCTCTCGGACGGAGCCGTTAGCGATTCGAGTAACCGAGGCGAGGTTCATACCTTCGGCTCCAAGCGGGTCCGTTGTTCCGACAGGGGGTTGCGGCCCAGGTCATTTCCCAGTGGCCTCCTTCAGCAGGTGCTGTGCCGGAGTCATGCCTGCTCCGGCTTTCGGGCCTACAGGAGAGCAGCCTGCGTTTTGACGACGCGGTCCCGCAGAAGGCTTGCGAGGTCCCCATCGTATCCGGCCCTCGTGAGGCAGACCGGTGGCGAGAGGAGTCGGAGCTCCGTCGCTGGAGCTAGCTCGACGGGTCCTCCGCCGGGCGTTCTTCTCCGTAGCGCCGCAGCGAGCAGTGCGGGAGCGTGGGTTGATTCCGAGCGATGTCAGGAGAAAGTTGGTCTGTAACACGGAGCGGTGGGCTCGGTCTCGTGAGCCGCAAAGTTATTCTGCCGCGCGTTGAGCCAAGGAGCAACTCCGACGCAGATCCCTCCGCTTGAGGGTCGGCTCCGCGAGGCGGTACCACGATCATCATCCGGCGATCTCAAAGATCTAAATGATATTAAATGTCGTGAAAATCGAACTCTGACACGACTGGACCTCTAGGTAGGCTTTAATATCATTTAGATCCAAAGGCATTCCTAAAAGAATACATTCAAGCAACAGGCATTAAATCAGCATCACATGAGTAGCAACGGTTGCGTACAGGTGCGTACAGGTAGTATAACTATAAGCGAGCTTGTGATATTTATAGCAGAGTCGTTACCTTTCTAGGGAAGCCCAGAGTAGCGAGAGAGAGTTACATTTCGATTATGGATGTACATCTCCTGTCCGCGCTGATATATATAGGAACCGCGAAAGGGTCGCGTAGCGGCCATGAGGCGAACAACATCCGTGTCGTAACTTGGATGACGATTGCATATGACGATTTCATCACACCTTCTAACTATTCTTTAAACTACCCTCCCCGGGTACTCGTGAAAAGGGGTCCACTCTTCCCCCATCCACACCTTCGCACCATGCACACCACTCCGTACGACTTACTCCAACTCTCTCCACACCCCTCATTCTCTGCTCCATATATTCCACACACCTGTACTTGCACACCTGTGCTCTCATACTTGGTGCCGCCTGCACCCTTCTCTCCCCCAAGCGCATTCGCGCTGATCCACAACACTCACTACTCATACACTGCTCCACACACCTGTCCAGTTCTCACACAGCATCATCTCATCTAACTACTCCCCTCTGAAACTTGCGCTTCCCAGTCGTCCCTTTAAACTATTGCGCTCCCTCGTCATTATCATCCACTCTACTCTACCTGCGTCCCCACTACAGGTATCAGTCACTATCTAAACCTTAACGTTACCTAATGTCATCTCTAGTCCCTATCAATATAACCTAACCCACCCGGGCTAGTTTTCACTGCCATACACCCCATAATCTATAGCGCATTTGCCCCCTCTGTGAGGGATGGTGGATTGGCCATCCCATCACATGGGGCATCTCCCACGACCAATTTTGCACATCAAATTTCAACAAATCAAAAATTTGCCAATCACTACCCATCATCTGCCAATCATTACTGCCAATCCTTTGCCAATCATCAAATTTTATTTTTCTAATTTCGGGGCCAAAACACTATCCTCGTCATTACAGTCTACTTACTAATGCCTCTCAGTGCGCCAATTCACTTCTAAAGCTCGGCTTAGTACAGCCAAGCCATGAATGCAGGTTGTTTGGTGCCAGCGGCTGGATACGTCCCGCATTCGGTGCAGGGAAGGAGGTTTACCCGGGCCGAGGTCCCACGCACCATCTCGGCACGGAGCCATCCCATGGCCCGATCTCGACCTGCCGGAATGCCTCAACAAAAAGTGGTCGCCATGACGACCCTTCCTATCGGGCTGCCCGCTCCGCCTAGTGGAGCACGGACGCGGCCGTTCAAAGCGAGGCCCAGCGTGGATCGCGTACGGCGGTCCTTTCGAACCCGCCGTGGCTCGGATCCCCGCTGGTTCTCGCGGCACGCGAAGCCCGGCACGCACCGAGAGCCCGATTCGGCTATAAGTCGCTCTAACCGCTAACCCGGTTACCGTCGATGCCTCACCTGCATGCTTACACGCATACGCTACCCCTTTCTTGCTCATACATCCAGCCGTTTCCCTGCTCTTGGTCATTGCACCTTCTCTTACACACCCAGGTACACTCATTCCACTCACAGACTTGGTCACACACCTGACCACCGAACACCTTGGCACACATTCGTCGCTCGCACACCTCACCAACACACCTCTTCGCGCCCCCTCCTCGGTCACCTCCTCTGTGACAATCACAGGTGTGCTCTCACTCGCACACCCAACCACGTGCCTCACGACCAACTCAAGTGTGCATTCCCACACACGCTCTACCATTCCAGGTGTGCTTCCTTCCATTCCAGGTGTACATCCTCTCTCACCTGCCACAACCAACTCACGCTCCGTGTCACTCTTACTACTCTCACCTCCACTCTGGACAGTGCACTCACCCTTACTCTCGACAGCGCACTCTTTCCTCATGCACCTGTCCGTTACACACCTTTCTCGCGCACACTCTTGCGCACACTCTCCCGTTACACCCTCTGTAACACTCACCACAGGCGTGCATTCTTCCTTACTTTTGACAGCGCACTCTTTCCCCATGCACCTGTCCGTTACACACCTTTCTCACGCAAACTCTCCCGTTACACCCTCTGTAACACTCACCACATGTGTGCATTCTTCCTTACTTTTGACAGCGCACTCTTTCCTCATGCGCCCGTCCGTTACACACCTTTCTCGCGCATCCTCTTGCGTACCCTCTCTCGTTACTTCCTCCGTAACACTCATCACACCGCGCTTCCATGTGCTCCCTCGCACACGCGCTACGACCGACTCACTCTCGACAGCACACTCACTCCTTGGCGCGTACTTTTTCCTCACACACCCCAGAGGCGGACTTTCTCGCACACCTCCTTTTTCGCACACCAGACCTGTCGCACACTTCACCAACGGCCTCTCACGAACACCCGGGTCCATCTCGACCCCCAAGCTTATTAAATCACCTGGCGCATCATACGCACGACCATATTGGTCACCACTTACACCGGGTCCTCTTTCTCTTCGCTTCTCCTCCATCACCTGCGAATCCCTCATCCGGTTAATGAGCACCTCATCACGATCCGAACACAGACTTTGGACCAATTCTTTTACTTCCTCTTTGATCTCTTTCTTATCCCCTCTCCGTCGCTTCTTAATTTCGCTTAGCCCTTCTTCCACTTCTTTTAATTTCTGCTTCACCTCTTTTATTTCCCGGTGCGTCTCCTCAAGCTCGTCCTCTAAGGCCACCTTGACCGTTTCTATGTGCGTCCTCACCTGCCGGTCCTTCGTCTCCATTACCTCTGTCACCTCGTCCAACCTCGTTGTCAGTCCCTCACGTACCATCTGACATTCCCTCTTCGTCGCTATCAAGTCATTTTTTAGGTCGTTTTGTGTCGCTTTTAACCCTCCTAGTACCGCAGTGTTCCTTTGAACCTGCTCCGTTAGTTCTTTTTGTCCCTCCGTCAGCTGTTCCACTCCCAGCGTCAACTCCTCTATACCACCTTGCAATTTTACAGTCCCCTTTCTCACCTCCTTCTCCATGCGCTCCTTACAGTGCCTCACCTCCTCGCGCACTCCTCCGACCTCCTCACTCACACCTCTTCTGATCTCCTCTCCCCTCACTTGCATCTCCTGCCCAGATGCCACCCTCATCTGCTCCATTTCCTCCCTGTGAGCATCCAATTTAGTTTCTACCCCCATTCTGACCCCCTCTATCTGCTGCCCCATTTTTTAAACTTCCCTTTCCGCTTGGTCCCTCATGTCCCTCAATTTGCCTTCCATACTGTTTTCTAACCCCTCTAACCCCTTTTTCATCCCTTCCATTTGATTCTCTTGAGCGGCCATTCTGTTTTCTACCCCCGTTAACCCCTCCTGTATTTCCCCTAATCTATTGTCTAATCCCTCAAATTTGTTTCCTAATCCCTCTATTCTACTCCCTAACCCTCCGATCTGGACCTCCATGTCCTCCCTCAATTTCTCGCTATTGGACCCCATGTCCTCCCTCAATTTCTCGCTATTGGACCCCATCCGTTGTTCTAACCGTTGGCTATTGGCCCCCATGTCCTCCCTCAATTTCTCGCAATTGGACCCCATCCTTTGTTCTAACCGTTCGCTATTCTGGGCCATAAGGGCCTTCATTTGTATAAAAAAAAGGTTCAAATCCACCAGCGGCGCTGCTACGGTCGCGGGCGCGGTCGCCGTAGCCATCTGCGAGGCGCCATTTTGCGCGCCCGTAACCTCGTGCGCGAGGACGCCATTTTGCGAACCTGCCACCCTCACTGCTTCGCTCTCCTCATGTCCCTCAATTTGGTCCTGGATCGACCCTGCCTTACTCTCCTCTACCGGAACCCAGCCGTCTTGATCTCCCATAGCGCGACTTTCAAAATTCGGGTTTTTTGTAAAACAAAATCAAATTTCGGTGACTTGTAATTTTGAGCACGTTAAGCGCGCTTCGGGTCCGTATCCCACTCCCAGACACCAATTGTTACGGACGCGGTTTAGATGTTATTTACCGAGCGGTGGTATTGCCGCGACCTAACAGTTCCCCCCGATTCTTCCCCAACTCACCCGATTCACCCAGACGTTGACCAAATCGCGCTATGCCAAATCAATGATAGAAAGGACACGACGACTGGGAAAGAGGAAACGACGCAAGGGGTACAGTTCTCAAGACCTCCGGAGGAGGGTATAATTACAGTGGTGGAGAAAAGGGGGTAGATTACACGGCAGAGTGAGGTAAAAGACACAGAAGAGATGGGCACTTAAATACTATCTTATCTATCCCCGGACAGACCACAGACAAACGGAACAAGGCTGACTTACACAGGGATTGATGGCAGGGAGGGACAGGTAGTTCGATGGCACAAGGTGCACCTTGGCTCGGGGACAGGATAAAGCACGGTCCAGTCCAGAAGATGCGGGGAGGCCTCACAGCGCTCGGAGGTCGTCTTGCTTGCTCCAAGCTCAGCGCGCATCTGACGTCACCTCCCTCTCCCTGCGCATGCTCAGCAGGGAGTGACATGCCCTCGGCTGGTTGGCTCCGCTCCACTGGGGCCGGTCCGCCGCTTCCATTGGGTGCGGGGGTTACCGGGCTCCGCCCTTGACGAGGAGCTGACAGGGAGCCCCTATTTGGTAACCCCGTCGAGCACATGTTCGATGGCGGCTCGTTGGGGAGGCCTAGTGCCCTCCCAACACCCCCTACCAACCAAGCCGGAGTGAGGACGCGCACTCCCCGCGCCCGCCGCTGCCGTTGCTGTTGTTGTTGTTGTTGTTGTTGCTGAACCGTGAGGAAGAGCTGCGGGGAGGTATTGGGAGGTCCTAAACTTCCTAACGGTGCCATACAATCACATTCTGGTGCAACGAAGGGTCAGAATTAATGGAAACGAGTCCTTAACTGACATAGACTAAGAATAACTAGCAAGATGTCCTATAGTTGTCTTACATGAGATGCGGTGAACCTGGGCACGACATTTAATGGGGGAAATAGGGGGAGGTCGGGTCTACAGAGTGTTGTTTACAGAAAATGGGACTAAGGAATGGGGGATTGGGGATAGTTGGGAAGTATTGAGGAAATAGGGGAATATTTACAAGCGGATATGGATGGATGCAAATCCCATATCCGCAACAATATATATATATATATATATATATATATATATATATATATATATATATATATATATATATATATATATATATATATAATATTGTAACTGATTTGGGAAACCCTGCACTTGGTGTAATTATTGTAAATATCACCCTCTGTAAATAGTAATTCTTTGTAAATACCTCCATTTGTGTAAAGGTCAAAGGTCGTCCCCTTTGCTAGTCCATGTACAAGCACGTAGCCAATCAAAGAACCTCTCTATAGTTATGTCTTTATTCTATGTTAGTTTGAGGCTCTGTTTCCCATTAATTGACTCTGCATTGCACCAAATGAAATAAGATAGGTCCCCTTCAAGGATTGCATTTCCCAGCCAAACTCTCCCTCTCTGTGCAAAACCGCTTGACAAGCGTGGGGTGCGCGCCCTCTCAACTGGCCCTGGTTTTGGAAGCGGCGTTCGCCACCATTGTGAATATGTGCTCCGTGCTCTGTTTGGACAAGAAGGGCGGGGTCGCCGAGAAGAGACAAGCCCATGGCGCGCCACGGGGGCGGGGCTGTTCAGCTCCATGCCCAAGTAAGGCTACAAGCCATGGCGCGCCATGGGGGCGGGGCTGTTCAGCTCCATGCCCAAGTAAGGCTACAAGCCCTTGGCTCGCCACGGGGGGCGGGCTGTTCAGCTCCATACGCAAATAAGGTAACAAGACCGTGCCATTGCCATATAAGGCCACAAAACAGAGCACGGGCCGGTACCCAAAACGGCCGAGGGCGTGTCACACCCCCGCTTGAGATATGCGTGCGACAATCGCGAAAAGAGGGTACATGCTACTGGGCTGGTACGAGGGGCTGGTACGAGAAGCTGGTACGTGCTGCTGAACTGATACGAGAGCTGGGCGCATGCTGCTGAGCTGGGTTCGAGGCTGGAGCTGGGTTCGAGGTACTGGAGAGGAGAATCCCAGTGTTACCGACAGAGAGAGAGAGAGAGAGAGAGAGTCGTGGGTCGGAACAGAACCTCGCCAGATGAACGAACCTCCTGCCATTCCTGTCATCATCCCCGTGTAGGTCTGACTGTCGTCTGTCTGTCTGTGTTGTCTGGGGTATCAGTTAAGCCTGTATAGATAAGCTAGAATTGCACTGTGTCTTCTTCTTCTGTAAATTATTTTCGTTTCTTTCCTTCTCCCTTGGTTTCTTTGATTTGTACATAATTGGTTAATAAATTCCTGTTCCTCCTTACTTTGGCTTCTTCTTCCACATCCGATCGTCTTTGTGATTCCCCCATTGAGTACCTGTGGCACGATTTGGCCGACGCATTTGAATCGGGTTTAGTATTTGTTAATAGTTCGAACCGCGGGCTGCTAAAACTGCTCGGCAAAATACCATCTTGTCCGTGGTTTCGAACGGAGTTGCCCACCTGCTTTGTGGAGGGATCGGCGGGGGTGTATGGGAATCCTTTGACCGATCGCCTCGGCCAATCCCACCCCACAAGGGAGCGGGGTAGCTTCAGGAGCGGAGACGGCCAGTACAAATAGAAGAGGGATTAATCCCCCCCGCCCCCCCCCCCCCCGCTAAGGGGAGCGCCGTACTCCGTTTCCGTAACAATTGGTGTCAGGAGCGCGATTCGGACCCGAAGTGCGCTTAACGCACTCAAAATTACGAGCGGCCGAAATTGTTTAATATCCTAAATTTTAAAATCGTGCCATGGATAATCAAGGCAACCAGATGCCGGTAGGGGAGTTAGAAGAAGGGTTAGAAGCAGCTCAGGACCCCAGGGAAGAGGTGGGAATAATGGAGGAGGAGCACAATACGCATTGGGTAGCGGAGGTTTCAGGTGCATGAGGTGGCGGCGCTTCGCACATGGTCGCGGCAGCCGAGCCCGAGATACCAGGGTACATGCGATTTTTTATGGACCAATTAATGTCAAAAGGAGACGAACGGGGGGAGACATTGAAAAAAATGGGTGAGCAATTGAGGGGTACCAGTGCCCAAATTGGAGCAATGAGGGATGAAGCGAGGGGTACCAGTGCCCAAATTGGAGCAATGAGGGACGAAGCAAGGGGTACCAGTGCCCAAATTGGGAAGTTGGACAGTAAATTTGGGGAATTGAGGAATGATATGGGAAATAATTGGAAAACCAAATTCGGGGGGTTGAGTAGGAGGTGGAAAAGATGAATGCAATGCCAAAGAGGGAAGAATTAAGGGCCAACACCAATAACTTGGGAAGCAAATTGGAGGGACTCGGGAGCAAATTGGAGGAACTCGGAAGCAAATTTGAGGGATTCGGAAGCAGATTAGGGGACAAACTGGGGGGCATAATTGGCCAAGCCAAATAAATTAATGAGGGGTTGGCGAGGGACAAGGCCGCATATGAGGTAAGGGAAGCCGAGAGGGAGGTTAGCCGCAGGTTGAGCGAAGAGGTTGCGGGGGTGCACGACGAGGTAAAGCGGGTCGAGAAGCGCTGGTTGAGCGAGGCGGAGCAAAGCGCAGTTAAAATGACGGGTATAGAGATCGCGACCCGGGGTTTAGGGAAGCCGGCGACCGCTGAGGTAGGAGAGAAAATTTTATTAAAGCCAACGGTCGTCGAGGTGAACAAAGAAATAATGGGTATAGTTGAAATTGAAAAGACGACGGAGGTAGCCCGGGAATTGAAGGGAGAAATGGATTATGTGCAAAGTCCGTGTTCACATCCTGATGCCGTACTTGCTAATCCTTATAAAGATTTGCAGGTGTTGGAGCAGGGAGGAAGAAGAACCCCGAAGGTGAGAAGGGCTGTGTATGGTGCTAAGAGGTTTTTCGGCAAAGTGTTTGGCGCGAAAAGAATTGTCACGCAATTGGGGTCGATATGGCACCCGGGCGTTTGTGGGAGGTCCGTGGTGCGTGGTGTACGAAAAAATGGCACTCGTGTGAGAAAAAAGTGTGCGTCGGCGAGTGAATGTGTTATAAAGTGTGGGAGTAAAACCGAGTGCGAGCAGGAATGCACGTCATAGTGTACGGAGTGTGACACAGAGAGTGAGAGTGATACGGAGTGTATGTGCGAGGGTGAGAGTGACCCGGAGAGTGAGTTGGTGGAGGAGCGGGTGCGAGGATGCACGCTTGGGATGGACGGCGAGAGTGTGTGAGAAAGCACACCTGAGTTGGTTGTGGCGCGGGGGTGGGAGAGCCCATTGAAGCGCGTGAGTGGGTGGATGCGAGAGTGCACGCCCATGGTGAGTGTTACGGAGGACATAACGGAGGAGAGGTGTGGAACGAAGTGTGCGAACGACGAGTGTGCGCAAGAGGGTGCACGAGAGGTGTGGTGTGTAACAGGGAGTGCAGTGGTGGAATGGATGGAGTGTGTGGAATGTACGGGCGGCGTTGGAACTTGGTGAGTGTAAAACGGGTCGCGCATGCGTGTGAGCAGGCGAGTAAGGCATCGACGTTAAACGGGGCAGCGTTTATGGCGACGGATAGCCGACACAAGCACTAAGCGCGCGGTGCGCTTTGTTGGATGCGAGGTTCGGCGCGGATCGGTGCTGCGTCGCTTCTCTTCGAAGCGTCGTGCACGATTCGGGCCTGGCCCCGCCCCGCACGGTCGAGTCCGGGCTTTGCCGGGCAAAGCGACTGGTCCGGTTCAAGGGCAGGTAGGAGGGACCGGAGCGGCGCCCCCTTGTGGTTGTGGCGTTCCGGCCGGGCGGGATCGAGCCATCGGGCCAGAGACCGAAAGGTTCCGCGCCGAGATGGTGCGTGGAATCTCGGCCCGAGCATGCCGCCCCCCTTGAACCGAATGCCGGACGGACTCAACCTGCAGGTGACCAAACCACCCGAATTCATTGCTCGGCTTTGCGAAGCCAAGTTTTAATGATGTCATGACGTACTGAAAGGCTCAGATATAGTGGACTGTGATGATGATAGTGTTTTGGATTCAAAATTTTGGAATAGTGAATAGGATTGGCAGTAATGATTGGCAAATTGATGATTGGGAGAATGATTGGCAGTGATTGGCAAATTTTGATTTGCAGGAAATTGGATGGGCAAAAATTGATAGTGAGAGATGTCCGATGTGGAGGGATGGCAAATCCACCATCCCTCACCTGGGGCACATGAGCACTAGTTATGGGGTTATGGCAGTGAAAACTAGCCCGGGAGGGTTAGGATAAAATGATAGGGATCTAGAGAAGATTGACCATAGGTAACTGGAGATTTAAGTAGCGACATTATACCTGTAGTGGGGACGTAGAGAGTAGGGTAGTTGGATTATAACGACGAGGGAGCGCAATAGTATAAGGGGTGACTGGGAAGCGCGAGTTTCAGAGGGGAGTAGTTAGATCAGATGATGCTGTGTGTGTGTAAAAGTGTATTCAGTAGCGTATTGTGAAAAGTGTGGGTGAGTGTATTGTATTGAATGGAGAAGCCTGGGAGGAAGGAGGGTGCAGGAGGCACCACGTGTGATTGCACAGGTGTGCAAGTGAACAGGTGTATGGAGCAGTGTATTTGTGAGTAATGGTGATTGTGTGATGTGTTGACCGAATGGTCCTGGAGGAAGGAGGGTGCAGGAAGCACCAGGTGTAGGAGTGATTGCACATGTGTGCCAATACAGGTGAGCATGGTTGAATGAAATGTATGGTCTGGAATATATGGAGTATGGAATGGATGGTGTGGAGTGAGTATGGTGGAAACTGTGGAGTGGAGTGGATGGTGCGAAGCAGTGTATGGGGAGGATGGACCCTCATCACGAATACCCGGGGAGGGTAGTTTAAGAGTTAGGTAGAGGGTATAGGTAAATTGTGGTTGGATATTGGCATCTGTGGTGCATGTGGAAGAATGGTGTTTGGATGGGTGCATTAGTGACGTGGAAATGGCTGGGCGTGTGGCCTCTTTGTGTGTGTAGTTGAATGGGCACTCCGCCACTGTGTGGATGTCGGCCAGGTGAGGCCACAGGTGGGCTCTGGGAGCCAGTAGAGTTGTTCAGTGGGGCCCGAGGATCCAGAGGACGGACCCGGGTAGCCCATTGCCAGAGAGGGCACTGAGGGGGGTATGTGCCAGAGAGGGCCTTCCCCAGTTAGATAGGTTAGGTAAGGAGCAGGTAAGCTCGGAGGCAACTGCAGTGGTGGAGGTGTGCAGGTGGGTAGACCTGCTGGGAGAGCCACACGACACAGTCCTGAAATTGTGCAAAGGCACAGGGAGTTGAACCGGGGGAGTGAGACCCCAAATTGATGAAGCACCACAGTTTGGTCAATGGGAATTTGGTTCTTAAAACCGCATAGAGTAAGATGGCTAATGGATTGGCAGGGAAAGACCCCGGGTTGTGTAAAGTGTATTAAAGTCATTTAGAGGATAGATAGGATTAAGAATCTCCTCGCACCATCTACATCCACTCACCTGGGGTGACAGAACTCCACACCGTGCCATGTTTTTTTTTTTTTTGTGCAAATGTTTGGATTGTGAGACGCATCATGACGTGGGTGTGACATTGTGCTTTATGTTCCATCTCTTCCTCCTTAAGAGGAATTGATGAGAAATTTGAATTTATGGCAAATTTGGGTAGAGGGATTGTGGTGACGAATTTGGTATTAGGGGAAATATGGGGAAGACGAGACAGTAGTGACGAATTGGTAAGTGTGTAGATTTTGTAAATATGGGGAGGGGCAAGGGGGGCAGTGTAGGTCACATGTGGGGGGTGTACGTAGGGACGAACCTTTCTCAGCTCGCTCCCATGCACCCCTCATTCTGCATTGCCTTGTTTGATGTGTACCCTTGCACCCTGACCCATGACTCACCTGTCTTCTCTGTCTTCCTTCTCCCAACCAAGGATCGTGCTCTCTGGGCACTGAGGGGAGCGTGTGGGAGGCCATGTCTATGTGCCCGAAATTCTCGCAACCAGCTGCCTGCATCCACGCACCACTTATGGACCACAGTCTGTGGCCAAGCACCACTTATGGACACCACGTGTTGGGGCCTAGCCCCTCTGCTGGGACCGGCCACGATGGCCCAAGAAAGATCTTGCTTGCGGACCTCGGTGAGGCGGCACCCAGCCCACAGGTAAACCACCCATAGTCGGCCACTGTGGGCCATAAATAAAAAATGGACGCGTTGTGTGCCTTTTTGTTTCCACCAAATAGGCCGCAAGCAAAGAACACGACAACATCTGGAAGAACGACGGACCAGCAGAGCAGAACGAGGAAGACCAGCATCAGTGTGTTTTTTTTTGTGTGTTTTATTAATATGGTGTGAAATGAGAACTGGATGGTGCTTTCTGGTGCTTTGGTGTTTTGGTGCTCTTTATTGGTGCTGGTGCGTCAATGCAGTGCATGCTGTCTCCTCCCCTCCCACAGGATTTTCCTTTTTGTTCCCAAAAGAAAAATCACAGGTCCTGGGTTGCGTTTTGTAAATAGTCCAAGTAACATGTCTTATAAATAATGCTCCCCACCGTACATGTTTAGTTTGCGAATTAATTCCGCAATTCGGTTATCCTGTGGGCGTGAATCTGTTAGATAGGGTGCAATGCAACAGTGGGACATACTTATTTGTGTTTTTAAACTGTCACACACACGGTCAGATTAATTGTAGAGGGAATTACACCTACGTGCCACATTAAGTAAAGTTTTATAGGCCCGGGCCGTGCCTGGAGGATGAGGGTGCAGTGTAACGGATTTGGGAAACCCTGCACTTGGTGTAATTATTGTAAATATCACCCTCTGTAAATAGTAATTCTTTGTAAATACCTCCATTTGTGTAAAGGTCAAAGGTCGTCCCCTTAGCTAGTCCATGTACAAGCACGTAGCCAATCATAGAACCTCTCTATAGTTATGTCTTTATTCTATGTGAGTTTAAGGCTCTGTTTCCCATTAATTGACTCTGCATTGCACCAAATGAAATAAGATAGGTCCCCTTCAAGGATTGCATTTCCCAGCCAAACTCCCTCTCTGTGCAAAACTGCTTGACAAGCGTGGGGTGCACGCCCTCTCAACTGGCCCTGGTTTTGGAAGCGGCGTTCGCCGCCATTGTGAATATGTGCTCCGTGCTCTGTTTGGACAAGAAGGGCAGGGTCGCCGAGAAGAGACAAGCCCATGGCGCGCCACGGGGGCGGGGCTGTTCAGCTCCATGCCCAAGTAAGGCAACAAGCCATGGCGCGCCATGGGGGCGGGGCTGTTCAGCTCCATGCCCAAGTAAGGCTACAAGCCCGTGGCTCGCCACGGGGGGCGGGCTGTTCAGCTCCATATGCAAATAAGATAACAAGACTGTGGCATTGCCATATAAGGCCACAAAACAGAGCACGGGGGCGGTGCCTAAATGGCCGAGGGCGTGTCACGCCCCCGCTTGAGATATGCGTGCGACAATCGCGAAAAGAGGGTACACCCTACTGGGCTGGTACGAGGGGCTGGTATGAGAAGCTGGTACGTGCTGCTGAACTGATACGAGAGCTGGGTGCGTGCTGCTGAGCTGGGTTCGAGGCTGGAGCTGGGTTCGAGGTACTGGAGAGGAGAATCCCAGTGTTACTGACAGAGAGAGAGAGTCGTGGGTCTGAACGGAACCTCGCCAGATTAACGAACCTCCTGCCATTCCTGTCATCATCCCCGTGTAGGTCTGATTGTCATCTGTCTGTCTTTGTTGTCTGGGGTATAAGTTAAGCCTGTATAGATAAGCTAGAAATTGCTCTGTGTCCTTCTGCTCCTTCCATTTTCTGTATATTACTTTGATTTCTTTTCTTCCTTTAGTCTTCTGTAAATAATAATATATCCTGTTATTTCCTACCTTTGCCTTCTTCTTCTTCCTCGTCCGATCATCCTTGTCTTTTCCATCATTGAACACCTGTGGCACGATTTGGCCATCGCATATGAATTGGGTTGAGTCTTTGTTAATGGCTCGAACGTCGTGTTGCTAAAACCGCTTGGCAACGAGAACATCTAAAACCGGGGTTCGAGCGGTACTTGTCTCCCTGTTCTGCGGAGGGATGGATAAAGGTATTCAGGATAAACACTGGACCCATAACCCTGATCCGTTCCATCCCACGGGAGAGCGTTACAAGTGCCAGGAGCAGAGACGGTCAGATTAACAAGACAAGGAGATAACCACCCCTTGCTAAGGGGGAGAGCCGTACTCCGTATCCTTAACAATATATTGTTGCGGATATGGGATTTGGATCCATCCATATCCACTTGTAAATATTCCCCTATTTCCTCAATACTTCCCAACTATCCCCAATCCCCCATTCCCTAGTCCCATTTTCTGTAAACAACACTCTGTAGACCCGACCTCCCCCTATTTCCCCCATTAAATGTCGCATCCAGGTCCACCGCAGCTCACGTAGACAACTATAGGACATCTTGCTAGTTATTCTTAGTCTATGTCAGTTAAGGATTCGTTTCCATTAATTCTGACTCTTCGTTGCACCAGAATGTGATTGTATGGCACCGTTAGGAAGTTTAGGACCTCCCAATACCTCCCCGCAGCTCTTCCTCACGGTTCAACAACAACAACAACAACAACAACAGCGGCGGTGGCGCGGGGAGTGCGCGTCCTCACTCCGGCTTGGTTGGTAGGGGGTGTTGGGAGGGCACCAGGCCTTTCCAACGAGCCGCCATCGAGCATGTGCTCGACGGGGTTACCAAGTAGGGGCTCGCTGTCAGCTCCTCGTCAAGGGCGGAGCCCGGTAACCCCCACACCCAATAGAAGCGGCGGACCGGTCCCATCTGGGGCGGGGCCAACCAGCCGAGGGCGTGTGACTCCCCGCTGAGCATGCGCAGGAAGAGGGAGGTGACGTCAGATGCGCGCTGAGCTTGGAGAGAGAAGGACGCCACCTCCGAGCGCTGTGACACCTCCCCGCATCTCTGGACTGGACCGTGCTGTATCCTGTCCCTGAGCCAAGGTGCACCTTGTGCTATCGACTGCCTGTCCTTCCCTGCCATCAATCCCTGTGTAAGTCAGTCTTGTTCCGTTTGTCTGTGGTCTGTCTGGGCTAGATAAGACTGCAACTAAGTGCCTATCTCTTCTGTGTCTTTACCTCATTACCTTGTAATCTACCCCTTTTCTCCACCACTAATTATATCCTCCTCCGGAGGTCTTGAGAACTGTACCCCTTGCGTCGTTTCATTTATCCCAGTCGTTGTGTCCTTTCCATCATTGATTTAGCGTAGCGCGATTTGGCCAACGTTCGAGTGGAATCGGGTGAGTTGGGGGTAATCGGGTAAACTGTGCGAACACGGCGGCCATTCCGCTCGGTCAAGCAACATCTTGAGCCGTGTCAGTAACAATTGGTGTCGAGGAGTGAGATTGGACCCGAAGCGCGCTTCACGCACTCGAAATTATTAACGGTGAAATTTGTTTTGTTTTAAAATAAAAACCCGAATTTTGAAAGTCGCGCTATGGCAGATCAAGACGGCTGGGTTCCGATAGAGGAGAGTGAGGCAGGGTCGATCCAGGACCAAATTGAGGGACAAGAGGAGAGCGAAGCAGTGAGGGCGGCAGGTTCGCAAAATGGCGTCCTCGCGCACGAGGTTTCGGGCACACAAGATGGCGTCCTCGCGCACATGGTTGTTGCGGCACCAAATTTAGCCGCGCCCATGGACGCGGTAGCCGAACCCGAGATGCCAATGAATTGGAACCTGTTTATGAAACAGATGATGGCCTTTATGGTAAAAACAGACGATAATTTCAAAGGGATGGATGCTCAGGGTGAGCGATTGGAGGGCCAAATGGGGGTAATGGGGAACCGGATGGATGCTCAGGGTGAGCGATTGGAGGACCAAATGGGGGTAATGGGGAACCGGATGGATGCTCAGGGTGAGCGATTGGAGGGCCAAATGGGGGTAATGGGGAACCGGATGGATGCTCAGGGTGAGCAATTGTGGGTAATGAGGGACGAAGCGAGGGGTACCGGTGAGGGGTTAGACATGAAATTTGGGAAATTAGACAATAGATTAGGGGAAATACAGGAGGGGTTAACGGGGGTAGAAAACAGAATGGCCGCTCAAGAGAATCAAATGGAAGGGATGAAAAAGGGGTTAGAGGGGTTAGAAAACAGTATGGAAGGCAAATTGAGGGACATGAGGGACCAAGCGGAAAGGGAAGTTAAAAAAATGGGGCAGCAGATAGAGGGGGTCAGAATGGGGGTAGAAACTAAATTGGATGCTCACAGGGAGGAAATGGAGCAGATGAGGGTGGCATCTGGGCAGGAGATGCAAGTGATGGGAGAAGATATCAGAAGAGGTGTGAGTGAGGAGGTCGGAGGAGTGCGCGAGGAGGTGAGGCACTGTAAGGAGCGCATGGAGAAGGAGGTGAGAAAGGGGACTGTAAAATTGCAAGGTGGTATAGAGGAGTTGACGCTGGGAGTAGAACAGCTGACAGTGGGACAAAAGGAGTTGGGGGACCAGGTAAAGAAGAACACAGCGGTAATAGAGGGTTTAAAATCGACACAGAAGGAGATGAAAAAGGACGTAGGGGTAATTAAAAAAGAGTGTCAGACGGTACATGAGGACCTGACGAGGAAAATGAACAAGGTGGTAGAGGTGATGGAGGTTAAAGAGCGGGAGGTGCGGGAGCACATAGAAAAAAATAAGGTGGAGTTAGAGGAAGAACTTAAGGGGGCGCACGAGGAGATGAAGGAGGTGAAGCAGAAATTAGAAGAAGTGGAAGAAGGGGTGAGCGAAATTAAGAAGCGACGGAGAGAGGATAAGAAAGAGATAAAGGAGGAAGTAAAAGAATTGGTCCAAAGTCTGTGTTCGGATCGTGATGATGTGCTCATTAACCGGATGAGGGATTCGCAGGTGATGGAGGAGAAGCGAAGAGAAAGAGGACCCGGTGTAAGTGGTGACCAATATGGTCGTGCGTATGATGCGCCAGGTGATTTAATGAGCTTGGGGGTCGAGGTGGACCCGGGTGTTCGTGAGAGGCCATTGGTGAAGTGTGTGACAGGTCTGGTGTGCGAAAAAGGAGGTGTGCGAGAAAGTCCGACTCTGGGGTGTGTGAGGAAAAAGTGCGTGCCAAGGAGTGAGGGTGCTGTCAAGAGTGAGTCGGTCGTAGCGCGTGTGCGAGGAAGCACATGGAAGCGCGTAGTGAAGAGTGTTACGGAGGGTGTAAAGGGAGAATGCACGCCTGTGGTGAGTGTTACAGAGGATGTAACGGGAGAGGGTGTGCGAGAAAGATGTGTGACGGACAGGTGCATGGGGAAAGAGTGCGCTGTCAAAAGTAAGGAAGAGTGTACACCTGTGGTGAGTGTTACAGAGGGTGTAACGGGAGAGTGTGTGCGAGAAAGGTGTGTAATGGACGGGTGCATGAGGAAAGAGTGCGCTGTCGAGAGTAAGGGTGAGTGCGCTGTCAAGAGTGGAGGTGAGAGTAGTAAGAGTGACACGGAGCGTGAGTTGGTTGTGACAGGTGAGAAAGGAAGCACACCTGGAATGGTAGAGCATGTGTGGGAATGCACGCTGGAATTGGTAGTGAGGCACGTGGTTGGGTGTGCGAGTGAGAGCACACCTGTGATTGTCACAGAGGAGGTGACCGAGGAGGGGGCGCGAAGAGGTGTGTTGGTGAGGTGTGCGAGCGACGAATGTGTGCCAAGGTGTTCGGTGGTCAGGTGTGTGACCAAGTCTGTGAGTGGAATGAGTGTACCGAGGTGTGTAAGAGAAGGTATGACGAGGAGCATGGAAACGGCTGGAAGTATGAGCAAGAAAGGGGTAGCGTATGCGTGTAAGCATGCAGGTGAGGCATCGACGGTAACCGGGTTAGCGGTTAGAGCGACTTATAGCCGAATCGGGCCCTCGGTGCGTGCCGGGCTTCGCGTGCCGCGAGAACCAGCGGGGATCCGAGCCACGGCGGGTTCGAAAGGACCGCCGTACGCGATCCACGCTGGGCCTCACTTTGAACGGCCGCGTCCGTGCTCCACTAGGCAGAGCGGGCAGCCCGATAGGAAGGGTCATCATGGCAACCACTTTTTGTTGAGGCATTCCGGCAGGTCGAGATCGGGCAATTGGATGGCTCCGCGCCGAGGTGGTGCGTGGGATCTCGGCACGGGTAAGCCCCCGTCCCTGCACCGAGTGCCGGACGCATCCAGCCGCTGGCAAAAACAACCCGCATTCATTGCTCGGCTGTACGAAGCCGAGCTTTAGAAGGGAATTGGCGCACCGAGAGGATCTAATAAGTAGACGGGTGATGAGGTTAGTGTTTTGGACCCAAAATTAGAAAAAAAACAAAATTTGATGATTGGCAAAGGATTGGCAGTAATGATTGGCAGATGATGAGTAGTGATTGGCAAATTTTTGATTTGTTGAAATTTGATGTGCAAAATTGGTCGTGGGAGATGCCCGATGTGGTCGGATGGCAACTCTGTCATCCCTCACAAACGGGGGGCAAAGGAGCACTAGATTAGGGGGTGTATGGCAGTGAAAACTAGCCCGGGTGGGTTAGGATATTGTGTGTAGGGATCTAGCGAAGATGACATTAGGTAACGTTAAGGTTAGTTAGTGACAAGGATACCTGTAGAGGGGACGCAGGTAGATTAGAGTGGATGATAATGACGAGGGAGCGCAATAGTTTAAAGGGACGACTGGGAAGCGCAAGTTTCAGAGGGGAGTAGCCAGAGTAGATGATGCTGTGTGAGAACTGGACAGGTGTGTGGAGCAGTGTATGAGTAGTGAGTGTTGTGGATCAGCGCGAATGCGCTTGGGGGAGAGAAGGGTGCAGGCGGCACCAAGTATGAGAGCACAGGTGTGCAAGTACAGGTGTGTGGAATACATGGAGTATTGGAATGAGTGGTGTGGAGAGAGTTGGAGTAAGTGGTACGGAGTGGTGTGCATGGTGCGAAGGTGTGGATGGGGGAAGAGTGGACCCCTTTCACGAGTACCCGGGGCGGGTAGTGTAAGTGTTAGGTAGAGGGTATAGGTAAATTGTGGTTGGATATTGGCATTTGTGGTGCGGTTGCAGAATGGTATTGTGGATGGGTGCATTAGTGTTGTGGAAATGGCTGGGCGTGTAGCCTGTTAGTGTGTGTAGTTGGTTTGGGCACTCCACCACTGTGAGGATGTCGGCCAGGTGAGGCCGCAGGTGGGCTCTGGGAGCCATTAGTGTCAGTGGGTGCCTGAAGATCCCGGGTGTGGATCGGGCAGCCCGTGCCAGAGAGGGCACTGAGGGGGTGAGAGTGCGCGAGGGCCTTCCCCAGTTAGTTAGGTTAGGGTGAGGAGCAGGTAAGCTCGGGTGGCAACTACATTGGTGGAGGTGTGCAGGTGGGTAGACCTGCTGGGAGAGCTACACGTCACAGCCCAGAAATTGTGCGAGGGCACCGGGAGATGAATCGGGGGAGTGAGACCCCAAATTGAGAAGCACCACAGTTTGGTCAATGGGAATTGGTTTTTAGAACCCATAGTGTAAGTAGGCCAATGGATTGGCAGGGAAAGACCCCGGGTAATGTAAAGTTGTTAAAGTCATTTAGGAAATAGTTAGGATTGATGAACCTGTCGCACCATACGCAGCCACTTACCTGAGGTGATGATGATGACTCCACACCTGTGTTTCTTTGTTTTGTGTTGCAGGAAAGGAGAATTGCTGTGTGGATTTGTGAGACGCATCACGACGTGGATGAGACATTGGGGTGATTCCATCTCTCCCTCCTTAGGAGGGACTGATGATGAATTGGTGATGGCAAATTTTGATGTTGAGTTGGAGATGGCAAATTTTGATGAGAGTTGGAAATGGCAAATTTGATTGGTTAGGAGGGAGAGAAGACGAATCTGGTTTATGGGAGGAACGGGGAAGACAGTAGGGACGTTTGTTGATGTGTAAAGTAGATGTTTATGGGTAGTGTTGTGTTTTGTGGATACAGTAAGGGGTAAGGGAGGGGCAATGTAGGTTACCTGGTGGGGGGGGGGGGGCGTACGGTAGGAACGTACCTGTCTCACCTGGTTCCCATGTGCCCCCAGTGTGCATTACCTTGAATTGCGTGCACTTTTGCGCCCTTACCACCTTACTCACTTGTCTTCTTTTGTCTCCCACCTCCGAGGATCTGGCTTTGGGGCAGAGAGAGAGGAGAGAGAGGTGCTGGCTCCGCAGTTGTGGGCCTGTACTTCCGCTGCTTGCTGCCTGGATCGATACACCATATGGACCGCAATTTTTGTGGCCGCCCACCATGGACCGCAGTTCTTTTGCGGGCAAGCACCACCCGTTGATGGACCTCTGGGTCAACGTGGCACCTATGCCATACAGGTGAACCACTTTTAGTTGGCCCCCTGACGGCCACAATTTAGAAATGGACGTGGTTGGCGCCTTTCTTTATTTCTAAAGAAGCCAGAAGGCTAAGTGCACTCCAAGAAGGCAAGACCAGCGGCAGAACATCGGCCGGCTGCGACACCACCGGTGACCATGGACACTTGATTGTGCATTTATTATTGAACACTTTATTGGTGCACCGGATGGTGCTGACTGTACATAATGGGGTGGTGCTTTTGGTGCTTGGAAGGGGTGCTCTGCACATTATTAAAGGCCGTAGGGCCACAGGGCACTCGTGGGTTGGTGTATCGATGCTGGCATGCGTGCTCTCTCTATGCATAACATCTGCATGTGTTCCTCAAAGAACAGGTCCTGGATCATAGTGTAAATATCAGTGTAGTCTTGTATAAATGATGCTCCCTACCGGCTGTATGTTTAGTTTGAGGATTCTTTCCGCGATTCGGTTATCCTGTGGGTGTGTTTCTGTTAGGAGAAGGGTGCAACGTCGCAGGGGGACATATTTACTCATTTGTGAACATCTGTAAAACTGTCGCACTCAGGGTTGAGTTAATAGTAGAGGGAACTACATCTGAGTGCCACACTAACGTAGGTAAAAATTTATCGGGTCGGGATGCCCCGAGGTAGAGAAGGGTGCAATGTTGCGGATATGGGATTTGGATCCATCCATATCCGCTTGTAAATATTCCCCTATTTCCTCAATACTTCCCAACTATCCCCAATCCCCCATTCCCTAGTCCCATTTTCTGTAAACAACACTCTGTACACCCGACCTCCCCCTATTTCCCCCATTAAATGTCGCATCCAGGTCCACCGCAGCTCACGTAGACAACTATAGGACATCTTGCTAGTTATTCTTAGTCTATGTCAGTTAAGGATTCGTTTCCATTAATTCTGACTCTTCGTTGCACCAGAATGTGATTGTATGGCACCGTTAGGAAGTTTAGGACCTCCCAATACCTCCCCGCAGCTCTTCCTCACGGTTCAACAACAACAACAACAACAACAGCGGCGGCGGCGCGGGGAGTGCGCGTCCTCACTCCGGCTTGGTTGGTAGGGGGTGTTGGGAGGGCACCAGGCCTTTCCAACGAGCCGCCATCGAGCATGTGCTCGACGGGGTTACCAAGTAGGGGCTCGCTGTCAGCTCCTCGTCAAGGGCGGAGCCCGGTAACCCCCGCACCCAATAGAAGCGGCGGACCGGTCCCATCTGGGGCGGGGCCAACCAGCCGAGGGCGTGTGACTCCCCGCTGAGCATGCGCAGGAAGAGGGAGGTGACGTCAGATGCGCGCTGAGCTTGGAGAGAGAAGGACGCCACCTCCGAGCGCTGTGACACCTCCCCGCATCTCTGGACTGGACCGTGCTGTATCCTGTCCCTGAGCCAAGGTGCACCTTGTGCTATCGACTGCCTGTCCTTCCCTGCCATCAATCCCTGTGTAAGTCAGTCTTGTTCCGTTTGTCTGTGGTCTGTCTGGGCTAGATAAGACTGCAACTAAGTGCCTATCTCTTCTGTGTCTTTACCTCATTACCTTGTAATCTACCCCTTTTCTCCACCACTAATTATATCCTCCTCCGGAGGTCTTGAGAACTGTACCCCTTGCGTCATTTCATTTATCCCAGTCGTTGTGTCCTTTCCATCATTGATTTAGCGTAGCGCGATTTGGCCAACGTTCGAGTGGAATCGGGTGAGTTGGGGGTAATCGGGTAAACTGTGCGAACACGGCGGCCATTCCGCTCGGTCAAGCAACATCTTGAGCCGTGTCCGTAACAATATATATATATATATATATATATATATATATATATATATATATACATTAAAAAAAGAAAGATAAGACTGTTTTGAACTGTTCTGTGTCACAAAAAATTGAACATAATATTTTACTGTTAGAAGAATGTATTTAAAGATCTGCAATGCATTTTTAGGGTGTTGTCCTGTTTTTTGACTGTTTAGTGCATATGTAGTGCCTAAATTGCTCTAATTTATGACTTGTACAGTTAGTGTAGACCATGTTTTTTGTGTTTCCATTTAGAAATGCCTCCAAAGAAAGAGAAGTTCCATGCTGATGGGGTTATTAAAAATCGAATTGCTTATCTTCGTCATGCAGGCAAGACTTATTCTGAAATCCACAAGCTCCTGAAGGAGAAAATCCAGATTTCTCTGCCTACCAGAAAGAGAATAGGTCTACCGTTCCAGAAAACAGATTCCACTGCAAGGAAGAAGGGATGTGGCAGGTCTAGAGCCACGACAAGTAAAGATGACAGACGACTGAAATTCCTAGTTCTCCAGGAAAGAAAGAAAAGCCTGCAGAAACTGTCAGAGGAGTTCAGAACTGCGAAAACAGACTGTTTCCAGAAGGATCATCACAAGAAGGTTGACTGAGGCTGGTTTTGCCTCAAGAAGATGTGCTAAGAACTTACCAGCCTCTGTATCTAAGAAAACATTCAGGGAAGATTGCACTTTTTGGCTGAATATGGGAACTGTGATTCAGACTAGTTTCAGAGAGTTCTGTGGAGTGATGAATCAAGATTTCAGCTTTGCAGTGATGTCCCCAGAACGTTTCCTTCGCAGATCTGGTGAGAGATTCAACCCTGAGATTCAACCTAATATATATTTCAACAACTGTGAAGCATTGAGGAGGTGGAATCATGGTCTGGGGTGCATTTTCATCTGCCGGTGTTGGTGAGCTGATAAGGTGTGAACAAGTCAATTACTGCCAAGGAAAACCAGAAAATATTAGAGAAAGGATTACTCCCCAGCCTCCAAAAATTATTTCCTGAAGAGAAAAGCAAATAAGTTATTTTTCAACAAGATAATGCCCCTGCCCATACTGCAAAAGCCACCAAAAAGTGTTTGGAGAAAAAAAAAAATCCCTGAAACTTATGTTCTAGCCTGGTCAGAGTCCAGATTTGAACCCCATGGAGAATCATTGGGCCTATATTCTGCACAAACTTATTGGAAGGAAATTTACAAATTCTGTTCAACCTTGGGAAGCTGTCAAACATGAATAGGACAATATTAACATTTCTGGGTGCAAGAAACTTTGTGAGCATTTAACCAAAAGACTGCATTATTTAAAGAAAGCCAAGTGACAAGATATTCCATGCTGATTTGTACAGTTATTTCTGCATGTTCGGGTGTTTTTTAATGTACAGTAAAATAGTTAGGACAAAAGAAATGCAAAAAGATTGACTTGACTTTTTTTTTGCCCCGGATTGTGTGTATATATATATATTGTTGCGGATCTGCCGCCGGCCTTCTCCCCTTACCAAGGGGGGATTAGTCCCCTTGTCTTGACTGACCTGGCGCAACCGGGGACCTATTACGTCCCTTCCGGACAGCGCTAAATAGGGTTGCAGGACCAAATTCGCTGTTACCTAAGTACTAGCGCTGCCCTGGAAGCGAGTAAATAAGCCCTGCACTAACCACGTGTGATGATCATACGCTGAGCGGTTTGCGTACACGTGATCCGCGCTATTATTACTTACTAGACCCGATTGGAGCGATCAAGTTCGTACCATGCTTAGCCAATGGAGAAATCACAGGTACGATCGAATCAGAAGGTAGAACAGAATAAATTTACACTATACAATGGCAGAAGGAAAGGGACACAGAGCAGCTTATACAGTCTTATTCTTAATACCCCTGGACAAACGGGCCCGTCTCACACACACACTCACACGGGGATTGCTGATGGGCAGGATGATGTTCACAAGCGCATCCAGGGATGGCTCCTGTGCAGCTCTCTCCAGCCACCGGCACGTCCCTTGGAGATGGAAGTAGGTGAAAGCAGGAGCTCGCTAATCAGTTATTTCGTCTGAACGGAGCGGGTTATCACGGGGTGAATGGTAGGGAGCGGACTTTGGCGCGGCTGGCGGTTATTCACTTGCGGCTACGGCCGCGCTTACTCGGGTGTCTGGAAATGTGCTATATTCATTACCGGCGCGTCTGGCTGCGCCCGCGTACTGATACAGTTCAACGCCTCTTCTTCTCTCTCTCTGCGCAAGTCCTCAAACAAATGCTTTACGAGCAGGTCCTTTTGCCACTGCCGTGTGCATGCGAGTCCTCTTATCAAGCTCCCTTTCTGGAAGTCCTTTGCAACGCGCTTATCCTCTGCAAGTCCTTTGCAACGCACTTATCCTCTGCAAGTCCTTTCGCCACTGGTACAAGTCCTGTCGCCACTGGTACAAGTACAAGTCCTTTCGCCACTGGTACAAGTACAACTCCTTTCGAGGGCTTTGCGCAGCGGGTTATATACGCACGCCCCGCGAACCTTCTGGAACTCACCAGACGCGCTTTACCACGCCCTCTCACGCCATGCTGCTAGAGCTCTGATTGGCTGGTGGCTCTTACCATCATCGCCTCTACCGCTCCCGACCTCAACGCCGCCCCCACCTTTTTAGGCCTACCTCGTGTTAGCTTGACTAGGGGACAGCCAAATGGGGCGCGGGATGGATTACGCCCATAGAGGTAAAATTGGAGGGTGGACGCAAAATGAATGGGGCCTACTCTCCTGTCTTTACCCAACGCAGGTACTAAGAGGGGAAATGGCCAATTCTTACACATACTAAGACATAACTATACTACAAATGGGCCTATATGTTGCTCGTGTGACTAACTATGGGGGGGCAAACCTTTAACCTTTAATGCCTTCAATGTGCAAATCTCAAAACCGTAGCACTGCCCCCCTCCCTTGCCAGGCTCGTCCCCGAGTCGAACCCACACAAGTGAGAACGACCGGTTTTGAGAAAGGTTTGGGACTAGTTTTTAAATCACGTGTGACACTTAGCTGTGGTTCCCCTCTAACATTTAATTTAACTCCCTGTATGTGACAGTTTTACAACACTAGATATGTCCCACCTACTGAGTTGTGTAACTAACTCCAACCGACTCACACCCACAGCTAACCGAATTGCGGAATTGTTTTGAAATTAAACATAAAGCCGGTGGGTAGCATCTTATTTACAACACTAAACCTAATTATTTACATTTCTATAACCCAGGCCCTGTTCTTTTGGAAAGAAGTTTGGAGGGGAGAAAACACAGCAATGCACCAATGCACCAATACACATTCCACAAAAAGTTCACATTTCAAATGTCATATTAAAATGTCACATTTGCTGCTTGGCTGCATCTTCTTGCTTCCTGCTTCATCTTCGGTGTGCAATAAAGAAAAAAATTTTTTAAGGTCTTCTTTCCTAGCACACCAGAATACAATGTACAAACCGTGTCCACTTTTATTGCCAGCAGGGCCAATCTCATGTGGTCCGACTGCGTGACATCGACGCCACTTAAAACCAGTGGTCCGCAGGTGCAAGGTAAGTTTGCAGCCAATGACTGCTCAGCAAAAAGGCAAGGCCACAGAATGTGTGGTCCATAAGGTGTATTGTCATGCAGCAAAATGCAGCAGGGGTGCCGCACAGGTGTAGCCAGTTGCAACTGCACAGTTCAGTGTTCCTGCACACTTCACTCCAAAATGGGTCCATGGGTGGGGAGGAAAGACAAAGCACAGTTAGCAGAGGAAAGGGCGCAAGGGTACACATCAATACGAGGCAATGCAACATGAGGGGCGCGGGAGAGCGAGCAGAGCAAGCTCGTCCCTAACCGTTCAACCCCCACCCCCCCCCCCCCCCATGTCATCTTACACTACCCTTGCCCCTCCCTGCATTTACAATTTACAAATCCGTCTCTACGTCTTGTCTCCCATATCCCCCTCTAATCCAAATTCGTCTTCCAATCCCTCCCAAGAAGAAAGAGATGGAATTACACACAATGTCACACTTCCACGTCATGATGCGTCTCACTTACTCAACAGTTCACAAAACCCGGTGTGGAGTTCCGTCTCCTTGGTGAGTGGTTGTGGATGGTGCGAAGAGACTTCCTCATCCTAACTATACTCTAATAACATTAACTCAGTTACGTTACCTGGGGTCATGCCCTGCCAATTGGCATCTTTAAACTATGTGGTTCTAAAAACCAATTCCCATTGACCATCCTGTGATGCCATCCAATTTGGGTCTCACTCCCCAATTTTTCACTACTGTGCCTTTGCACAATTTCGGGGCTGGGTCGTGTGGCTCCACTAGCAGGTCCAACTACCTGCGCACCTCCGCCACTGAAGTCACCACCCGAGCTTACCTTGCTCCTTGCGACTACCCTAAATCGGGGAAGGCCCCTCCTGGCTCTCTCACCCCTCTGATGCCCTCTCTGGCATTGGGCTAACCGGGTCCTTCTCCTGGATCCTCGGGCCCCACTGAACACTACTCATAACCCTAACTGGCTCCCAGAGCCTCCCTGCGGCCTCACCTGGCCGACAGACTACCAGTGGCGGAGTGCCCCAATAACCATACGCACCAACAAAGCCCACACGCCCAGCCATTCCACAGACTCATGCACCCTCCAAAGCAATACCTTGCCACTACCTGAACGACAGGTGTCAATATCCAACAATTTACCTAAGCCCTCTACCTGGCTTTACACTACCCACCCCGGGTATTCGTGAAGGGGTCCATCTCCCCCCATTCACTCCTTCGCACCATGCATTCCACACCAATTATTCCACACACCAATCATTCCACACCAAATAATCTCACCATTTATTCCACAAACCAAGCTCTCTTGCACACCTCTTGTGCTCTTACACCTTTCTCCACTTGCACCCCATGCAAGTCAATTCACTTCAACACACTCCATTCGTCCTCAATACACCACTCATACACCACCACTGGTTATACCCAACCAATGCCTCATTTGCGCCTCATTCTCAAGCTCAATACACACAGTGATTGTCATTCAATTCCTCATTTGCGCCTCATTCTCAAGCTCATACTCACACACAATTTCTCCACACTACTACACACACACAGCATCATCTAACTAACTACTTCCCTCTAATACTCGTGCTTTCCTGTCTTCCCTTACACTAAGCACTCCCTCGTCATTATCATCCTTCTAATCTCTCTACGTCCTCTCTAACTGTACAAATGTCACTACTTAAATCTCATGTCCTCTACCGTCATTTCTAAATCCCTAACAATTATCCTAGCCCAACCCTCGGCTAGTTTACACTGCCACCCCATAATCTATTGCTCATGTGCCCCAAAAGGTGTGAGGAATGGCGAAATCACCACTCCCCTACGCCGGGTACCACTAGGGCTAATCGTCCGCTATGCTTGAGCCTCTTGGTGCGGAAATACATTTTCACCGCTCGGCTTCGAAAAGCCGAGCAATGCATACGGGTGGTTGGTCTCCTGTTTGTTGGGTCCGTCCTGCATTTTAGATTCAGGGGAGGAGGTTTTGTTCGGCCAAGGTTCCAGGCGCCATCCCTTGTGCTCTCCGGGTGTCCGGGTGTCATTTCAATCTCCGGGTGGTTGGTCTCCTGTTGGTTGGGTCCGTCCGGCATTTTCGATTCAGGGGAGGAGGTTTTGTTGGGCCAAGGTTCCAGGCGCCATCCCTGCGCGTCTATAAACCCCGCAGTCTATTACTGCACTCTCCTGTGCATTCTCTTCCCTTACACACTCAGGTGCACACCACCAAGGTGCACTCATACCGTTCGCACACTCCATTATTACACATCCTTGCGCACACCCTGGCGCACTCATACTACTCGCGCACTCCGTTACACACCCGGTAACAACCACGGGTGTGCACTCTCCCGGTACACACCCAATCAGCGCACACTTACCCACGGGTGTGCAATCTTCTGTTGCACACCCAATCACACGCTCTGGTGTGCACTCCCGCACACTCTCTACCACACGCTCCGGTGTGCATTCGCTCTCACTCTTGGCCATCACACACTCTGTTTCACACTCTTCCCACATACACTCCATCATATACCCGCGCTTTGGTGCACACTTCTTTTGCACACACGCGCCATTCGCTTTCACACATCGCACCACGGACCTTCCACGAGCGCCCGTGTTTCGTCGCGATCCCAAGCGCGCCAAAAATGTTTTCCTGCCAAACACTTTCGCGCCATACACGCTCCTACTCACCTTCGGGATTCTCTTCTCCGCCAGCACCTGCAAACCTTTATTGGGGTTAGGCAGCACAACATCACGATGCAGATGCAGACTTTGAGTACATTCCATTTCAATCTCCGATTTAATTTCTGATTCTATCTCTGCCGTCTCTTCGGCCCTAATTTCAATTATAACCATTTCCTTTTCTTTTCCCTCGACGACCGCTGGTGCACATAAAACTTTGTTTTCCAATCCGGCGGCCGTCGGCTTTTCCATACCCCAAGTCGCGATCTCTATAGCCCCCATCAATTTGGCTGCACTCTGCCCAAACTCGCTCTTCCTGCGTTCCTCACATTGCGTTACCTCGTCGTGTCCCTTTGCGACCTCTTCGCTCAACATGCGCCTTATGTCCTTCCTATCTCTTTTGTTTCCTTTTTCGATGCCACCCTCATTTTTTCCAATTCATTCTTTTGGGTGTCCATTTTGTTTTCCAGCCCCTTTTTCGCCTCTTCCAATTGATCACCCATCTGTTTTATGTCCCGGGTGGATTTGTCCCCCATTTCCTTCAATTGGCCCCCCATTTCTTCCAATTGGCCACCCATTTTGTTTTCCAATTCATCACCCTTTTTTTTTATGTCCCAGGTGGATTTGTCCCCCAACTCTTTCAATTGCCCACTTTGAGCATCCATCTTTTTCTCTTGGATGTCCATTTTCCCATTTAGTTTATTTATGTCATTCCTTTGGGCGCCCATCATTTCTTTCATTTCCCGGGTTTCTTTGGTGGATTTGTTACCCTGGGCGTCCAATTTCCTCATTATCTGGGCCAGGTATAACCCAATGTCATGCCCGGTCCACTCAGCGGGCTCGGCCTCCGCCGCCATGTGCGAGGCGCCACCATTTTCTACCCCTACGGCCAGCCCCTCATCACTGTCCTCCTCTTCTCCCAATTCTTCCCGTGGGTCCTGGGTTATTGATTCTTCTATCTCCTCATCTTCTACCCCCACCGGCATCCGATCACTTTGGCTAGCCATGGCACGAATTTAATTTTGGTTCTTAAAAAATAAATATCGGTCGCTCGTAATTTTGGGCCAAATTTGTCCAAAAAAATTTGGTTGGGTTCCAAATCCCACTCCTGGACACCAATTGTTGCGAGTCTGCCACCGGCCTTCTCCCCTTACCAAGGGGGGATGAGTCCCCTTGTCTTTGACTGACCTGGCGCGACCCGGGACCTATTATGTCCCTTCCGGACAGCGCTAAATAGGGTTCCAGGACCAAATTCGCTGTTACCTAAGTACTAGCGCTGCCCTGGAAGCGAGGAAATAAGTCCCGCACGAACCACGTGTGTTGGTGATACGCCGAGCGGTGTGCGTATACGTGATTCGCGCTATTATTAATTACTAGACCCCGATTCAAGCGGTTCTATTCGTACCACGCTTAGTCAATGGCGAAATCACAAAGACTATCCAATTGGAAAGAAAGGAAGAACAAATGGTTTAATTACTATCACACGTATGTACTGTACAGGATGAAGAGACACAGAGCAGCTTATACAGTCTTATTCTTAATACCCAGGACAAACGGGCCCGTCTCACACACACTCACACGGGGATTGCTGATGGGCAGGTTGATGTTCACCAGCGCATCCAGGGATGGCTCCCGTGCAGCTATCTCCGGCCCCTGGCACGTCCCTTGAAGATGGAAGTAGGTGAAAGCAGGAGCTCGCCGCGTGTCGTCTGAACGGAGCAGGTTATCACGGGGCGAATGGTAGGGAGCGGACTTTGGCGTGGCTGGCGGTTATTCACTTGCGGCTATGGCCGTGCTTACTCGCGTGGCTGGAAATGCGCTATATGCGTTACCAGCGCGTCTGGCTGTGCCCGCGTACTTGTACGGTTCAACGCCTCTTCTTCTCTCTCTCTGCGCAAGTCCTCAAACAAATCCTTTACGAGCAGGTCCTTTTGCCACTGCCGTGTGCATGCGAGTCCTCTTATCATGCTCCCTTTCTGCAAGTCATTTGCAACGCGCTTATCCTCTGCAAGTCCTTTGCAACGCGCTTATCCTCTGCAAGTCATTTTGCCACTGGTACAAGTCCTGTCGCCACTGGTACAAGTACAAGTCCTTTCGCCACTGGTACAAGTACAAGTCCTTTCGAGGGCTTTGCGCAGCTGGTTATATAGGCATGCCCCGCGAACCTTCTGGAACTCACCAGACGCGCTTTACCACGCCCTCTCACGCCATGCCGCTAGAGCTCTGATTGGCTGGTGGCTCTTACCATCATCGCCTCTGCCGCTCCCGATCTCAATGCCGCCCCCACCTTTTTAGGCCTACCTCGTGTTAGCTTGACTAGGGGACAGCCAAATGGGGCGCGGGATGGATTACGCCCATAGAGGTAGAATTGGAGGGTGGACGCAAAATGAATGGGGCCTACTCTCCTGTCTTTACACAACGCAGGTACTAAGAGGGGAAATGGCCTATTCTTACACATACTAAGACATAACTATACTACAAATGGGCCTATATGTTGCTCGTGTGACTGACACTGACTGACTGACACTGACACAAAGGGGGGCAAACCTTTAACCTTTAATGCCTTCAATGTGCAAATCTCAAAACCATATATATATATACATATACACACGTATATACACAAAACCATATATATATATATATATATATATATATATATATATATATATATATATATATATATATATATATATATATATATATACATATACACACGTATATACACACGTATATATATATACATGTGTATATGTATATACATACACCATAAAAGGCAAGTATCTCTATCTCTATCTCTATCTCTCTATCTCTCTCTGATTGTTTGTACTAGTGCACCCACTCACTACGGGAGGGGCAGGAAGGGTCACCTCTTTGGGGTATATAGATTACAGTCGATCTATGGTCGGGTCTCAAGAACATTGGGTGTGTGTCAATTTACTGAATTTCTTGTGGAGAGATCGCCACGTGGTTTAAGCATTCGAGCAAGCACTCCATTCAAAACCGTTAAGGAATGGCTGTCTTGACAAGCGCTAGCTAGCTGCTTGGCAAATGATAACAACCCGGGCTTCCTCCCTTTCAGTTTTGTGTTAAACAGCAGAAGCGCGTTTCAAAAGTTCGCTATGAAAAACGCCACGTTAGCGGCAGGAAGTGTCATGTTATTAACCCAACCATTGTGGGGTATATAGAGTACAGTAGATCTTCACTCAGTTCTGTCAGTAAAACGTACTTCACGGATGTCAGGATTCCTAATAATTTCTTCATTTAGTGTTAAAACAGCGTTAGCGACTTTAAAAAGTGAATCATACGTGTTTATGGTTTTACTGCTGGTAGAGGCTGTTGGGCCGTTGCCCCCACGAAAACGCCGTGATAGGATATTTATAAATGTTGACTCGACATTTGTTCAAGGAAGAAAAACCCCTTGGGAGGTGGGATATTATTGGTATTAATATTGTTTTGTAATAACATTAATATTATGCTATTGAAGTGCGATGCTACGCGCACGACTTGCTTACCAAGAAGGGAAGCGGACAACGCAGGTAACAAGAAAGAGTCTTTATTGGAAGAGCTCCACTGTAGCACTGCGGAGCTCGGGGCTGCGAGCCTCGTGTATATCCCGAGGCCACGCCTACCCCTCGGGCGTGGCCGACGCCCACTTGGTGCGCGGAATGATGCCATCACGCCAGTGAGCTTTCGTGTCCGCCACACGTGCCCCCCCAGAATTCCCGCGCACCTGGAGGGTCAGTTTGCGGGGCAAACGGATGACCCGGCCGAAGCGCCCTCTGGCGACTGGCGGTGTCCGGGGTGCAGGGATGCCAGCTGGGATGCCTCCGGCTGCACCCTGGATGGGTGCAGGACCGGGGGGCGGCGTGCCGGCGGGGCTGGGCGGTGCCGGGGGTCCGCCCGCAGGGGGGCGGCCCCAACGCGGGGGCCGAGCCACCGGCGGTGGGTGGTCCACGTCGAGGTGGGCCGGCTCTAGGCGATCCACTGAGACGCGGTCGGGAGTACCGCCGATGTCCAAGGTGAAATGTTTCACCCCGGTCTCCAGCACGCGGAAAGGCCCGTCGTACGGGGGCCGCAGTGGCGTCCGGTGGGCGTCGTGCCGGACGAAGACGTACTCCACGGTGCGAAGGTCCGGGGCGACGTGCATAAGTGGGTGCCGGTGGTGCGCCGTCGGCACCGGGGCGAACCTCTGGGCGGTCTCCTGCAGCACGGAACGCTCCTACGCCGCGGACCATGGTGCCATGGGGTCGGGGAGGAACTCGCCCGGCACCCGCAGCGGTTGCCCGAAGACCAACTCCGCCGTGGATGCGCGCAGGTCGTCCTTGGGCGCCGTCCGAAGGCCCAGCAGGACCCAGGGGAGCCTGTTGACCCAGCCGCCGTCACGGAGGGTGGCCCGGAGCGCGGCCTTCAACGAGCGGTGGAAGCGCTCGCACAGGCCGTTGGCCTGGGGGTTGTAGGCCGTGGTTCGGTGCAGCTGGACCCTGAGCCCCCGCGCGACCGCCCGCCAGAACTCGGAGGTGAACTGGGGGCCGCGGTCCGACGAGATGTCCGAGGGGGCGCCGAACCGGGCGACCCAGGTGGCGATGAATGCCTGCGCGACGTCCGCCGCCGTCGTCGCCGCCAAAGGCACGGCCTCCGGCCACCGGGTGTTGCGGTCCACCATTGTGAGGACATGGGTGAAACCCTGCGAGGGGGGCAGAGGTCCCACCAGGTCCACGTGAACGTGGTCGAACCTACGGTCCGGCACCGTAAACGGGGCCAACGGGGCCTGGGTGTGGCAGTGCACCTTCACGCGCTGGCACGCGAGGCACATCCTGGTCCAACCGCGGACGGCCTTCCCGAGGCCATGCCAGACGAACTTGTCGGCGACCAACCTCAGGGAGGCCCTCGTGCCCGGGTGGGACAGGCCGTGGATGGCGTCAAAAACCCGGCGCTGCCAGCCCGCGGGCACGACGGGGTGGGGCCGCCCGAGGGAGACGTCGCACAAGAGGACCGTGCCCGCACCGTCGAACGGCACCTCGGTGACGCGGAGGCCCGTGACGGCGGTCTACAAGGCCTGGACGGCGGGGTCGGCGGTCTGGTCCGCCGCCATCTGGGCATAGTCGATGTCGAGGTGGACTGCGTCGGCGACGGACCGGGAAAGGCAATCCGCCACTGGGTTGTCCTTCCCGTGTACTCGGACACGGCCGAGAGGTGACGCTGC
This sequence comes from Myxine glutinosa, assembly GCF_964187855.1. NCBI lineage: Eukaryota > Metazoa > Chordata > Myxini > Myxiniformes > Myxinidae > Myxine > Myxine glutinosa. The sequence continues at coordinate 60,347,214 of NC_136271.1, forward strand.
TTCCGGGCCGACCACGGCTCGGCAACCTTGGCCATTGCGAAGACCAGGGGCTTGTGGTCGACGAAGGCCATGAACGCACGGCCCTCGAGCAGATGGCGGAAGTGCCTGACCGCCAGGTGAAGCCCGAGCAACTCGCGGTCAAAGGTACTAAAGCGGCGTTCAGGTGGGCGAAGCTGCCGGCTGAAGAACGCCAGCAGTTGCCAAGCACCGCGCACCCATTGCTCGTGCACCGCGCCCACCGCGTAATCCGACGCGTCGGTGGTGAGGACGATCGGTGCATCGGGCGCCGGGTGCGCGAGCCTGTTGGCGTTAGCCAAGGCGAGCTTTGTGCCCGCGAACGCCGCATCCATCTCCTCGGTCCAAGCAACGTCACCTTTGCCCGGCTTCCCCCGGAGGGCCTCATGCAGGGGGCGCAGGAGCTGGGCGATGCGGGGCAGGAACCGATGGTAAAAGTTCACCATGCCCAGGAACTCCTGGAGCCCCCTGATCGTGCGGGGGCGCGGAAACCCCTTCACCACCTCCACCTTGGCCGGCAGGGGGACGGCCCCGTGCCTGGTGACACGGTGCCCCAAAAAGTCGATTTCGGCGACGCCGAACCGGCACTTGGCGGGGTTCACGATGAGGCCATGCTGGCCCAGGCACTCGAAGAGGGTGCGGAGATGGCGGAGATGCTCTTTGCGGGACACGCTTGCGAGGAGGATGTCGTCCAGGTAGACGTAGACGAATTCCAAGTCGTGCAAGACGCTGTCCATTAACCGCTGGAACGCCTGAGCTGCATTTTTCAGCCCGAAGGGCATCCGAAGGAACTCGAACAGTCCGAATGGCGTGATGACCGCCGTCTTCGGGATGTCCTCCCGCCTGACGGGGACCTGGTGGTATCCGCGTATGAGGTCCACCTTCGAGAAGGACATATTCACCAAACGGGCGGAAATGTCCTGAATGTGGGGGACGGGGTAGCGGTCGGGGGTGGTGGCGTCGTTGAAACGGCGATAGTCCCCGCACGGTCGCCATCCCCCGCCGGGCTTTGGCACGATGTGGAGCGGCGACGCCCAAGCACTCTCGGAGTGCCGCACGATGCCGAGCCGCTCCAGCGTAGCGAACTCTGCCTTAGCTACCGCAAGCTTCGTTGGCTCGAGGCGGCGTGCCCGGGCATAGACCGGTGGCCCGGCGGTGGGGATGTGATGTTCCACCCCGTGCTTGACGGCCCCCGCCGAGAAGGTGGGCCGCGTGAGGGCCGGGAAGCTGGCGAGGAGGCGGGCGAACTTGTCCGCTGCCGGAAGCGTACAGATCAACCTCGCCGGCACCGAACCGTTCAGCAAGCCGCTTGGCGAGCCGCTCGATGAGCCGCTCGGTGAGCTGCTCAACGAGCTAGGCGGCGCGCAAGCGAGTGAGATGAACGTTTCAGCCTGGATGAGGCGTCTGTGCTTTACGTCGACCAACAGCCCATTTGCACACAGGAAGTCCGCGCCAAGCAATGCCATGGGCACGTCGGCGGTGACGAATGACCACCGGAAAACTTGCCCTCTGAATCGCAGGGAGAGGCAACGTTTTCCGTATGTGCGTATGGGCGTACCGTTGGCGGCAAGCAGCGCGGGGCCCCGGCCCGCGGTTTGCTTGTCCGACGTACTGGCGGGGACGATGCTCACCTGCGCTCCTGTCGCATAGGTAATGGCGCCCGGACAAGGTGTCCTTGATGAATAGTAGGCTGTTTGACCGGCCGGCCCTCAGGGACGCTACCGAGCGCCGGCCCAGGCGTTTCCCGACCTGCTGAATGAGCACGGCGGGCGACACTGCCGAGCCTCGTGGCCGAACTTGGTGTGAAACCGGCACCAGGCTTGCGGTTTTTTCCGCGGCGGCGGAGGTGGGCGTGGCGTGGCGGCCGCCATGAGGCGCCCCTCGGAGTAGGGGTGGTCACCCGCAGGAGGTTCAGCGGCCACGCGGTGCATCGCGTAGTAGGGGTGGTCACCCGCAGCAGTATCGGGCTCGGAGTAGGGACGTGCAGCCGCAGCCGCCGCAGCCCCGGGAGCCGCGGCGGCCGCACCGAAACTCACCCGCATGTCCAAAGCCGCGAAGAACTTGTCGGCCTCGGCAGCGAGAGCTCGGGGTTCCGTTATCATGGAACCGGCTAACGCGAGGCGTACTCATGCTGGCAGCTGGCGTTGAAATAGCGCTCGGAATAGAAAATCCGGGGTTTCGTCGCCCAGCAGCGACAGCATATGGTCCATTCGGACCGACGGTCACGTGTTGCCGAGCTCGGGGAGGTCCAGGAGGCAGTCGGCTCTTGCGTCCTCCGTGAGGCCGAACGTGGCGAGGAGGAGACGCTTGATCGCCTCGTACCTGTGGTCGGCTGGTGGGTTCCTCAGGACAGACACGACGCGGGCGGCTGTGCCGGGCCCGAGGGAGGCGAACACGTTGAAGTACATGGTCTCGTCGCTCGTGATGCGCCGAAGCCGAAATTGGGCCTCGGCCTGAACGAACCAGACCTTCGCCTGAGCCTCCCAGAACTCAGGGAGTTTGACCACAACTGCGTTGTTTCCCATTGCTATGGCGTGTTCGGTTGGTCAGCTATGGCTGAGCCAACGTCGAGGTCACCAATGTAGTGCGATGCTACGCGCACGACTTGCTTACCAAGAAGGGAAGCGGACAACGCAGGTAACAAGAAAGAGTCTTTATTGGAAGAGCTCCACTGTAGCACTGCGGAGCTCGGGGCTGTGAGCCCCGTGTATATCCCGAGGCCACGCCTACCCCTCGGGCGTGGCCGACGCCCACTTGGTGCGCGGAATGATGCCATCACGCCAGTGAGCTTTCGTGTCCGCCACACTATTATCATTAGTTTTCTTATGAGAAGTGGCCTTGGAAAAACGACACGATAAAGCTAACTTAACATGAATATACACCTCAACATGCAACCTCATTGATGGTAATGGTGGAAAAACCCGCTTTTGGGAGAAAACCCCCTTGGCGAGGGGGGGAAATGAATGAAATACAACCTTCAATGTGTAACCCTTAGTCCTCCTGTCAGGTTTGGTTGAGATTGGATAAGTATCGATAGAATGTATCGCTGTCAAAAAATCATCAGACAGACACCATATTGCGTATTTAAGTATGATGTGTTCTATGCATGGCCACCTCTTTAAAGTTACAAACTCCAACTCGGGGTGCAAATACAACTTTGTATTTTTTTTTATACAAGATCGAGGCTCGTGTAAGAACTAACTACAATCAATCACCAAAAAAAACAAACGGACAGCTCATACTTGAGGGGTTCTAATTCAAAATTGCTCTGAAACTTAACTGCAAAGGCCTGACGACGATCTCGCTGTTTTTTGGATCCATCCAACACAAACGTCGTTTTGGCTGTTTTACCTTTTTCAAAAATCGTTTTGTGCTAAACTTTGGTGTGTTTTCTCGCTTAATCATTATCGAAAACCGCTTCACACCCTGGTTCTAAGCAACGAACTTTATGTCGTGATGATTTCGCCATGTTGCCCATGGGCGGACTGGCCAGAGGGCATTTGGGCAATGCCCGGTGGGCTGGGACCGCTGGGTAAAAAATGGGCCGCTGGGCTGGATAAAAAAAACTTCTGAAAAAAAATTTGGCATGGAAAACTTCTGCCTCCATTCCCGGGGATTCCCCGCTAAATATCAAAAGTTCAAAAGGTCGCTCCTAACGCCTCATTATAATTAGTAGCAACGGTACCCGCCCAGTAACACGTACCAGAGAAAACAAATCGTTTGCGCAATGGGCTCTCCAATATTCGATGTGTTCACGGTTTGAATTACGTAACGTATCGTTTGTGACGATGTTGTGACTTTTGTGTTGACGGTAGTGTTTGATGTGACGGTGTGAACGTAATTTCGTAATGTTTTTCGTTTTTATTTTCGTAATCGTTTAATGGACGTTTAATGAGCGTAAGAATAATGTTTAATGATCATTAGATGAATGAATGAATGTTATGAATAATGCCATGGCGTCGCGTTGGCAGCAGTGACAATATAAAAATGTTTGCCAAGAACTTCAAAGAGAGAAAAGGAACTTTTATCAGCAATGTTGTGTATCCTGAAGTTCTAAGCTGAAAAAGAGGTACCCTACAAAATCATTCATTTTTTTTTTCCTAAAGAAAAGCGTACAGTTGATATCACTAATCACGATTTGAAACACGATGGAACAATATTTACCGATATGAACAGTGATGTGGTTTTTTTTATTGAAATTCTAAAAATACTGTTTAGATTTTGATGATTTGCGTGTGATATTTAGCGGATGTTAAAATAAATCGCGCCTCCTAATTGAAGCCCAGCCCTTAGGGCGGGTACCGTTGCTCGTCATATATAATGGCGACACAACAATTTTTACCGCTTTGCTTTGAAGAATGGGAATGAAGGGGGAGGAGCATGTTAATATGTCTGGTTGAAGGCTGTGGGCTGTGAGGTGAGGGGGTTTTAAGCCTGATTTTAGTCTTACAGCCGCCATGTTGGTGCTCACTGTCACTGCGATGCGAAGCAAAAGATGCCTCAGAGCTGTTATATTCACAATCACTATGTTGTGTGTACTCCCATACATGTTTCCTTCATTGTAAAAACTACCAAATCAACAGGAAAAAGGATTTTGAGCCGATAGGCCAAGTAAGTTTAGATAGGTCTACTGACTACTGATCTAGTATTGATAACAATGTCGTGAACTGACTTACGATGCTATTTTTTTTTTCAGCATCTGCATCTGTAACCAACAATGGATAAAGCATACCAGAAGAGAGGAAAAGGAGGTGCTGAGAAGAAACGTGATCGAAAGAAAAAGAAACTGTCAGATTGTGCTTCAAAGTGCAGAAACCTTTTGGATCTGTTCAAGAGTACTAATACTGGGCCTGGTGAAGTCAGTGAACATGGGGATAAGGGTACTGAATCGGTAGCTGGACCATCAGCAGCTGAATTGGTAGATGATCAATTGGCAGCTGAATCAGTAGATGACCAATTGGCAGCTCAATCGGCAGAATTGGTGCAAATTGGTGAACACGAACAGGTGCGGTCAGCTGAGAGAGATGTACCTGCTGCAGCTGCTACACTTGCAGAGGACGGATACCCCTCGATTAACTACTTTAAGAAACCATGTAGAGATGAAGATTGTTTGCTATTTTGGAATTACCACCCTAATAAAAAAACTGACAACCGAGTGGTCAAGAGGTGTTTCATGCGAAAAGATGGTACAAACAGATGGTGGTTGTCATACAACAGGGACAATCATTGTCTTCACTGTTCAGTGTGCTTGGAGTTTTCCAGCACCTCAGACTGGTCTACGTTCATCGAGGGAATGACTGACTGGCGACATGTACATACACGTGTTGAAGAACATGAAAGCTCCCACTTTTCATTTGAGATGCTCTACAGCGTACCTGGTAGATCGACAACAGTCCAGCGTTTCTCACCTGCTCGCACGTAGCCATCATGATGAGGTTACGAAGAGACGACAAGTGATGGAAAGAGTTGCGGATGTGGTCAAACTCATTGGTAAGAGGGGACTGAGCTACAAAGGAAGTAATGAAGAAGCAGCATACACACTTGACAATGAGGAGACTGACCATGGTACATTTCTGGAAGTTGTAAAACTACATCGGAAGTACGATTCCTGCACAGCCGATCATCTCTCTCACGTTGTCCAGAACAGCAAGAAGCAACATGAGAAGGCAAAGAGTTCACAAGGTCGAGGCTCCTTGGTAACTTTGCTGTCTAAAACTACAGTGAATTATGTTATCACAGTTATCTGGGATAAGATACGTCAGTGGATTTCTGAAGAAGTAACAGACATGTTTGCTGTGGAAATTGATACCACTCAAGACATCTCAACACAAGACCAGTGCTCTGTTGTTCTTAGATATGTTGATAGCACTGGCACTATCCAAGAAAGATTAGTGAGTGTGGTGAAATGTGAGGAATCTACTGGCGAAGCTTTTGTGCAACTTGTTTCTGAAGTCTTCTTAGGACTGAATCTTGGCCTCAAGAACTGTGTTGGAAACTCAACTGATGGTGCAGCAAACTTGCAGGGGCGTTACAAAGGCTTCAGTACTCTGCTATCAAAGGAAGCTCCAATGCAGATCCATGTTTGATGCCACGCACATGTGTTAAATCTCGTTGTGACCGAAGCTACAAGTGTTGTGGTGACTAGCGCATCACTGTTCTCACTACTGAATGACATTGCAGTATGCTTTCGGGAATCTTATCAGCGAATTAACATCTGGAGTCGACACTCCACTACTGTGAAACGGATGGGAACTATCAGAGAAACTAGATGGTGGTCAAAGGATGCCGCCTTGAAGAAGGTTTTTGGTTCATTCAACAACCCAACTGGAGTGCTTTTCATGGAAGTTATCACCACTCTTAATGCCATACTAGTTGCTGACCAGATCCAAGCAGCTGTTAGGGCCAAGGTGAAGGGATACATTGCCAGTCACCTGCAGTTTGAAACAATTCTGACTGAACAAGTATATCTGCAAGTATTCTCCCGCACTACAGCGCTCTCCAAGTATCTACAAACTGTGCAATTGGATCTGCTGACTGTGCACCGGATGGTGGATGAATTGCTAGAGAATATGCAGATGCTACGGGATGACTTCCAAGCTTGTCATGATGCAGCTGCAAAGTTTGTTCAATGGGCTAATGACCAGCTGGATGAAATGGATGTAGGGGAAGGTGGGGCAAAATGGCACACTTAAGCTTTCTTTGAAATTTTATCCAAAATGATGCAGTATATCTGAAATCAGACAGTGTCTTTACAATCATTATTCCATTATAAATACACAAATTACTTGGTATTAGAATCAAATCAACCATTCACTGGTGAGAACCAAAGACCAAAAATGTGCTAAGTGGGCCATTTTGTACACCACGTTGGGCAAAATGGCCCCCACATATGGGGCAATATGGTCACCCCGTGGGGTAATATGGTCACCCCGTGGGGTAATATGGTCACCCCATTGAAAAACATAATAATTACCCTCAGAGTCACCAATCAAAACACTTTGAACCTGAAATAATATTTATTGTGAAAAATTACAGACTACAAGGTGAGATTATGCACATAATTAGGCACAAAAGTCACAGATGAAATTCACATCTTCTTCATCCACACCTGCACAACCATCATGGGCCCAAAGACGACAGACTGTGCACTTTATCCATCCTTCTCCTATCACACTATAACTTTCCCGGCAGAATAAGCACATTGTTCCATCATCATCCTCAGACTCGCTAGATTCTTCTGGTGCCGTAAATATAGCCCGTTTACCCTTCACTATCTTCTTTTTTGGCTTTTCTGCAACTTTCTTTTGCTTCTGAGGTTTTTTTTCAGCTCTCTGCTTTGCCTTCTCTGCCTTCTGTGCTTCCTGTCTTTTCTTTTCTTCAGCTGCATCAGCAAGTCGTTTCTTGTATGGGCTTGATGTTAAATGCTCTGACATTGACCTTTTTGATTGACGTGTTGTAGGCCTACCCTTAGCAGGAGTAGCCTTAGGTGGGGGACTGATTTGAAAGGGTGAAATGAACTCCCTACTGGTGCTTGCAACAGCAGGTCTTGGAACAGCAGCATGTCTTTGAGTGTTACCAATGGGTCTCACAGCATTTTCGGGGCCTCTTGCAGCATTACCATTAGGTGCAGGACCATCAACAGGTCTCACAGCATTTCCAGGGCCTCTCGCAGCGTTACCATTAGGTGCAGGACCATCAACAGGTCTCACAGCATTTGCAGGGCCTCTCGCAGCATTACCATTAGGTGCAGGACCATCAACAGGTCTCACAGCATTAACATCAGGTGCAGGACCACCAACAGGTCTCACAGCATCTTCAGGGCCTCTTGCAGCATTAACACCAGGAGCAGGAACATCAGCATCTCTATGGGCATCTTCAAGGGGTCTCTGGTTATCATCCATGGGTCTTGGTTCATTTTGGTTGAGGTCTGTAACTGTCGCTGGAGCAAACTCGTGATCTTGGAAGATGTTGCGGTTCACTGGGAAGATACCAGTTTTCCTAAACCCATTTGCTGCATTCTCGGCTGTAGCGGACTTGCGATATGCAGTCCCAAACAGGCTGGCCAGTTGAAATACTGTCACACATCGTCCCGGGTGCTGCCTCAACCACCTCTCCACCTCCTGCGTGTAATATGTAGATAGTGGCGTCATAAATGAGACATCTAATGGCTGGATCTTGTGTGAACAATGTGGTGGAATGCTCAACATGTATACCCCATTGTCTTTAGCCATGGTGATGACGATGTTCTGGGATGACTGGATAACCCCACGGGCCATTTTACCCCAGGGAAATGGACCGTTTTGCCCCATGAACGACCTCCATGAAAACCTGACATCATTGGAAACCACATGTACTGGGCAGAATGTTTCAAAGGTCAATTTTAGTGACTGACTTATACTCTAAAAGCATGCAGTAACACTAGGAAATATGAGTCACTCTGTCACCACAAACACAATTTTCTCACATACCTACCGATAGATCCTAGTAGGTGTCAAAATGTTGGATGGTTCAGCTCGAGTTCAAGACTGGATAGGGATGGCCACCATGTTGTTACTTTCTGCTAATCCACAAAGGAATGTTTTAACATGAACAGCCACAAGATGGCAGCAGCTGCTGGTGTAATATACCAAGGGGTCCATATGACCCAAGGGGTCCATTTTGTACCACTTTCCCCTAAATCTTGTTATGGAAGAGTCCCTTCCTATAAAACGGCAAAGACAGCACAAACGTATTGATGGCGAACTGTCCATAGATGAGGCTACATCAGCTTCTGACCCAGTAAAGAAGTATCGCATTGAAGTGTACGACCGAATAGTGGACACTATTGTGAGCAGCATTGAGCAGCGGTTTGACAGATCAGCAACATCAACATTGTATCCTGATCTCTCACTTCTTCACCCAAGGAACTTTGATCAAGTGCCATTCGGAGCTATGGAAGAGCTGCATAAACATTTGCTGAGATTTAATGATGGTGTCACTGCGGAACAACTAGGAAAAGAACTGCGAAGCCTTGGAGAACAATGGTCAACACTGAAACAATCAGTAGCAGATGCTTATACAGTGCAGGAGGACAGTGAGTCTGAACAGGACAGGAAGACTCTGCCATGTACATGTAAGTCATGTAAAGCCTGTCCTCTCTGCTGCAACAAGGTGCTCCTCAAGTTGAACCTCTTCACTAATGCCTACAAGAGCATTGGGCTTGCCTACAAGCTGCTGCTAATGCTGCCTGTGTCACAAGTGGCATGTGAACGGTCTTTCTCTGCTTTGAAGAGAATCAAAAGCCATCTGCGAAGTACAATGACACAAGAATATCTTGAGGCGTTCATGTTGATGTCTGTGGAAAAAGGGATCCTGGCCAAACTTGAAACTAAGGATATCATTGATGGTGTGGCTGCCAGAAGCAGCAAACTGCGCAGGCACCTAATCTCTTAAACATGACATGTGCTTGTGTTACTGAAAATAAATTTATTTTTCGTGGATTTTATTTAGTTTTTTTTTTCCAAGCATTTCGTCTATTTTCTCAGATAAGCAACATATAAATGAATAATGGGCCGACCTAGGTGAAGGATGCTCGGGCCGGTTTTAAGACCCAGTCCGCTACTGATGTTGCCCGACGAATAAGACAAGAAACACGCATGCGGCGCATCCCATGTGCGTTTAATTAAATTGGGCGGATGTGACGTAATAACTGTCATCAAACTTGAAGATCGATCGATGTGACCCGAGTACATGTAACATGTTATGCCGGGGAATCCGAATTTTTCCCGATCGGGTGTTTTTATCTTGTCGGGGAATACGATTTATGATGTGGCGGGCACAAGGGGCAATAATTCCGCGCACCAGTGGGTGGAGCGAGCGTCCAGGTGGGGAACAAAAGCACATGCCCCGCCTTTCGACCGATCGGCCACGCCCGGGGACTAGGCGTGGCCTCGGGACATATATGCGGGCTCTAAGTTCGAGCCCGCCCAGTGCTGAAGTACGAGCTTTGAATAAAGACTCTTTGTTATACCAACGCGTTGTGGCCTACCTCTCTGGCAATCGAGTCGTGTGTGCGCAGCACCACACTGGTGACCCCGATTGGTTCAGCCGTTGCTGACCACCGAACGCGCCATGGCTACCAACGCCATCGCAGTTAAACTCCCGGAGTTTTGGGAAGCACAAGCTGACGTTTGGTTCGTGCAGGCCGAAGCTCAATTTCAGCTCCGAGACATAACGGCGGACGAGACCCGGTACTACCACGTGGTCGCTGCCCTCAGGCCCGGCACTGCCGCCCGATTTGTGTCCATCCTTCGGCGCCCGCCAGGCGACAACAAGTACGAGGCGCTCAAACGTCTTCTCCTCGCCACGTTCGGGCTCACGGAGATCGAACGGGCCGACCGCCTCCTGCACCTTCCTGCCCTCGGCGACACACGACCATCTGTCCGGATGGATTTTATGCTGTCGCTGCTTGGAGACCAGCCCCCGGATTTCTTATTCCGGGCGCTTTTCCTACGCCAGCTACCTCTACAGGTACACCTCACGCTGGCCGGTTCCAAAATAAAGGAACCCCGCGCTCTGGCCGTAGAGGCCGACAAGTTTTTCGCGGCCTGCGACACGCGGTCGGTTTACGGTGCTGCCGCCGTGGATCCCGGGGCAGAGGCTACAGCGCCCCCCGGCTATCCTCGTGGCCGCTGCTGCGCCCCGCCCACCACCGCCGCCGCCACCACCACGACCGCCGTGGCCGCCGCCGCCGCAAACCTGGTGCTACTACCACGCCAGGTTCGGCCGCAAGGCTAAAACGTGTCGCCCGCCGTGCTCTTTTGACAGGTAGGGAAACGACCGGGCCGGCGCTCATTAGCGGCCTTGAGCGTCGGCCATTCCGGCAGCCTCCTATTCATCATGGACACCTTGTCCGGGCGCTGTTTTCTTTGCGACACAGGAGCGCAGGTAAGCGTCCTCCCCGCCTCCACGTCCGACAAGCAAACCGCGGGCCGGGGCCCCACTTTGCTTGCCGCCAACGGTACACACATCCGCACATTCGGGAAGCGTTGCCTCTCACTGCAGTTTGGAGGGCAGCGCTTTCAATGGTCGTTCGTGACCGCCAGCATGCCAATGGCACTGCTCGGTGCGGACTTCCTATGCACGAATGGGCCGTTGGTCGACGTGAAGCGCAGACGGCTCGTCCAGGCCGAAACCTGCAGCTCGCTCGCTTGTTCGCTGAGCGGCTCGTTGAGCGGCTCACTGAGCGACTCACCGAGCGGCTTGCCAAGCGGCTTGCTGGAAGGTTCCGTCCTGGCGAGTTTAGTTTGCATGCTTCCAGCAGCGGACGACTTTACCCGCCTCCTCGCCAGTTTCCCGGCCCTCACGCGGCCCACCTTCTCAGCGGTGGCCGTTAAACATGGGGTGGAGCACCATATACCCACGGTCGGGCCGCCGGTCTATTATTTGGTGAGAATTTGATGACAATAGCTCAAATGGTAGAAAAGTTATGGCCCGGAAACAAACACACAAACATACACAAACATACACACGCAAACAAACAAACACACACAAACATACACAAACAAACACAAACACATACACATACAAACACACACAAACATACACACACCCAGCACACACACAAACACATACAAACACACACAAACATACACAAACACACAAACATACACACAAGCACACACAAACTTACACAAACATACATACAAACACACACAAACATACATACAAACACACACAAACATACACAAACACACACACATACACACACATACACACAGAAACACACACACATACACACACATATACAAACATACACACACACAGAGAGAAACACACACACATATACATATACACACACACACACACACAGACACACACACGCACACAGACACACACACACACACACAGAAACACACACACACACACACACACACACACACAGAAACACACACACACACACAGAAACACACACATACACAGAAACACACACACACACACACAAACACAGAAGTGATTGCAAAACCCCGTCTCCTGCCGTGCAGAGGACGGGCTAATTATTTATTAACTTTAACTATTGTGCATGTTTTCCCATTTCCCCTCAAAGCAACATTTTTCGCATTGTGGCGTCAAATCTGATGTTTCCCAATCAACAGACCAACAGGAAGTGTTAACACGATAAGGTTAAATAAGTTTCCCCTTCATCCATCCTCCTTATTTATGGTCTTGCTCTTGCACTTGTTTGGATCCAGAAGTACCTCGCAGAGAAGAGGTTAAAAAGACGTTTTCCATTACAGTATGTAAGACATCCATCTCATCCAGATGCCGCATTCATTTTTCACTTCCAACTACGAATCGTGCCATCAGCCTAATCGATGGCCCGGATAACATTTCAGCTCCGGAGTTTAATCCAACATTCATTTGGCCATTATACAACTATCCGTGGCCTACTTTAAGCTACTGCCCTATTAACTTTTTAGGATATTCCATTCCAGCCTCGATATCGGACTCAACATGTCGGGATTGAGCGACATAACCGGTACATAAATTCCCTGCCTTATTACACTGAACATAATCCTCGATGATAATAATAAAAAACTGACTTCAAGCCAGGATCTGTGCACGTGACTTCAACAAGATGATCGCATGTGATCGCAAGCATTATCTTACGATGATTCACCAAATGTCTGTCTGTCTGTTCCCAGGTACCGCAAAAACGGCCGAACCTATCGCAACGAAATTTTGGGTGGGTAATCCTGGGACCCCCTGGAGTAAAATAAGCTATATTGTTTTTCCATTTTTTTTCCCCAATTTCCAATTTTCAAGTTTTTTCAAACACGATGGAATAATATTTACCGATATGAAGAGTGATGCGGCTTTTATTGAAATTCTACAAATGCTGTTTATATTTTGACGATTTGCATGTGATATGATTTAACGGATGTTTATATAAATCGTTTAAAATAAAATAAAAAGCTTTCAATTTCAGATATTTTGCCTTTTCATTTGGGCCTCCCAATTGAAGCCCCGCCCAGTAGGGCGGGTACCGTTGCTGGTTGTCCAAATCGAGAATCCAAATCGACAGATGTCCAAATCCAAATCCTGCCAGTACATCAGGTATGTGTATACAGGTGCATTTCGGCATGAATCGTGTGAAAAGTTTCCCCAAAAAGTTTGCCGCTCTTTTGTCCGATGATTTCCATCATCGAGACACCTTTCGCGGAAATGTTTGCGAAGAAGAATTGCACTGCCTTGGCATTGTGCAAAATGGCAAAGAAGTGGAAGAGTTTGCCTTTTTAAGTCAATTGAACAGTCAGGTTGTCTGCTATATACAGATAAAATTGTACTTCTCATTTGCGGTTATTGCTTTCTTTAGAGCCAACCTTCAAAACTCATATCAAACTTGGTGGATAAGGTGACATGAACTGATGAACCTGAATCATTGTGGACCAAATGTATCTTGGAAGCAAGCTGTGCTGTCATTGTGAATGCATTTACCTTTTGGCATAGGTATAGAAAACATATATTTTGCTTTATTGTGCTCCCAAATTTTGCTTGATTCCAGGAGGCTGGCAGGATAGTTCAGAGGTTGCATATTCACCTTTGAGGGTTGGATTCCAAACCCGACTATCAGCTCTTACTTGGGTTTTTTCAGGTAGGGGTTCCATATTCACCTTTGACGGTTTGATTCCAAACCCGACTATCAGCTCTTACCTGGGTTTTTGTTCAGGTAGGGGTTCCATATTCACCTTTGACGGTTGGATTCTAAACCCGACTATCCGCTCTTACCTGGGTTTTTTTCAGGTAGGGGTTCCATATTCACCTTTGAGGGTTGGATTCCAAACCCGACTCTCAGCTCTTACCTGGGTTTTTTTCAGGTAGGGGTTCCATATTCACCTTTGAGGGTTGAATTCCAAACCCGACTATCAGCTCTTACCTGGGTTTTTTTTTCAGGTAGGGGTTCTATTTGGATTCCAAACCCGACTATCAGCTCTTACCTGGGTTTTTTTCAGGTAGGGGTTCCATATTCACCTTTGACGGTTGGATTCCAAACCCGACTATCAGCTCTTACCTGGGTTTTTTTCAGGTAGGGGTTCCATATTCACCTTTGACGGTTGGATTCCCAACCCGACTATCAGCTCTTACCTGGGTTTTTTCAGGTAGGGGTTCCATATTCACCTTTGGCAGTTGGATTCCAAACCCGACTATCAGCTCTTACCTGGGTTTTTTTTCAGGCAGGGGCGTCACAAGACCCTCGGACGTCCGCTAGGAGCGTTGAGCCAGGTTCCACCTGCCAGCATTTGTTGCCGGTGGATGTTAAGTATCCCAAGGTGTATTTTCCAAGGAGTACGCCATTTTGTGCCGGCACCGTGGCCAACTTGCAAATTGCTTCACCGACTCTCAATGAGAAGGCAATGGCAAACCACCCAGTGTAATCCTTGGAACAGACGACATGAAGATTCATCCAGTTGCTGCATCGAGAAAAATTCCTGCTGATATGAAAACAGAAAAGAAACATCTAGTGCTGTTCAATAATAATTGCCTCAACGCTCCTTAATTTCCACTAAAATTTTGCCGAATATCAAGATGAATGGAAGTATGATGAGAGACACCAGAGCTTGGCGGTCTGTGAGCAAATGGCTGAAGAAAAATGCTTCTGCGTGCAGGAAATGAATTCACATTTGTGAGCGAAAAAGCCAACGCATTTTTAGTTGTTGGAGTGAGTTAATATGCATTGCCTTCATTCTCCGCATTGTCCGTAGTCCATTAACCATCCACCCCTCAAGTCTTGCCTTCAGTTTTACTGACCCACAAATATTCTACAGCTGAGGAGGTGTGTGCTGCAACGCATGTGATAACATGCACCCATGCTGTGCCGTGCTAACGTTGTTTGATGGATATACACAGCTACAAGATCGACACAGCTACAAAGCATATCGCGCCACCTTCCAGTCTCCATATTCCGCTCCCCCAAACCACAACCCCTCTCCCTCTCTCACCCCACTATCACTCTCTCATCCCCATTTTTTTCCTTCTCTACTCCTTCCCTTCTCCCTCCCCCCAAACCTCTCCTCCTTTTTGGTGCTCTGTCCAAGGCCATGCTTGGTGCCGCCAAAGCAGCCCCATGGCAAGGATTATATTGAGTATTTTGTTCCTTTATTGTCTTTTTGTAATGGTTGACTGTCATATTTGGCCTTATAAAATAAATAAATAAATAAGAAGACGTCACGCAGAGCACGACACTTGCAAAATCCCCCCCCCCCCCAACCCCCCAAGAAAAAGGTTTCCATTGATCCAGCAAATTGTCCATTTCATCATGATTAAAATTGACGATCTTGATCAAAGCTCAGTCAATAGGATGAAAAGTGACGAATTTTCAGATGAGAATTGATGATTTTATAAGTTTCACCCTGAGTTGACCTTTGACCTCAAAAATAGTTGGTTTCCCTATTTAGTGACTCAATATACAAATGCTGTTCAATTTTCAAGTCAATGGGATGAAAAATGATGCTTTTTGAAGTTTGACCTTTAACCTTTTGACCTCAAAAATAGTTGGCTCCCCTATTTAGTGACTCAATGTGTAAATGCTGTTCAATTTTCAAGTCAATCGGATGAAAATTGATGATTTTGGAAGTTTGACCTTTAACCTTTTGACCTCAAAAATAGTTGGTTTCCCTATTTAGTGACTCAATATACAAATGCTGTTCAATTTTCAAGTCAATTGGATGAAAATTTATGATTTTGGAAGTTTGACCTTTAACCTTTTGACCTCAAAAATAGTTGGTTTCCCTATTTAGTGACTCAATATACAAATGCTGTTCAATTTTCAAGTCAATCAGATGAAAATTTATGATTTTTGAAGTTTGACCTTTAACCTTTTGACCTCAAAAATAGTTGGTTTCCCTATTTAGAGTCTCAATATACAAATGCTGTTCAATCTTCAAGTCAATCGGATGAAAAGTGATGATTTTTGAAGTTTGACCTTTAACCTTTTGACCTCAAAAATAGTTGGTTTCCCTATTTAGAGACTCAATATACAAATGCTGTTCAATCTTCAAGTCAATCGGATGAAAAGTGATGATTTTTGAAGTTTGACCTTCAACCCTTTGACCTCAAAAATAGTTGGTTTCCCTATTTAGTGACTCAATGTGCAAATGCTGTTCAATTTTCAAGTCAATCAGATGAAAATTTATGATTTTGGAAGTTTGACCTTTAACCTTTTGACCTCAAAAATAGTTGGTTTCCCTATTTAGAGTCTCAATATACAAATGCTGTTCAATCTTCAAGTCAATCGGATGAAAAGTGATGATTTTTGAAGTTTGACCTTTAACCTTTTGACCTCAAAAATAGTTGGTTTCCCTATTTAGAGACTCAATATACAAATGCTGTTCAATCTTCAAGTCAATCGGATGAAAAGTGATGATTTTTGAAGTTTGACCTTCAACCCTTTGACCTCAAAAATAGTTGGTTTCCCTATTTAGTGACTCAATGTGCAAATGCTGTTCAATTTTCAAGTCAATCGGATGAAAATTGATGATTTTGGAAGTTTGACCTTTAACCTTTTGACCTCAAAATTAGTTGGTTTCCCCATTTAGTGACAATATACAAATGCTGTTCAATTTTCAAGTCAATCAGATGAAAATTTATGATTTTGGAAGTTTGACCTTTAACCTTTTGACCTCAAAAATAGTTGGTTTCCCTATTTAGAGACTCAATATACAAATGCTGTTCAATTTTCAAGTCAATCGGATGAAAAGTGATGATTTTTGAAGTTTGACCATTAACCTTTTGACCTCAAAATAGTGGTTTCCGTATTTAATGACTCAATATACAAATGCTGTTCAATTTTCAAGTCAATCGGATGAAAAATTGTGATTTTAGAAATTTGACCTTTGACCTCAAAATCAACAGGCTTCTCAATTGTGACGACCTCTACAACTTGGTGAAGTTTCATGACGATCAGTTTAGAGTTGTGACCTGTAGGCGAGTGACAAACAAACAGACAGACAGAATAACAAACAACCAACCAATATACTTGTAAAATCTTCGATTTTGCAAGTTGCAAAACACATCCTACTTTTTCCTACTTTCCCCAAGAGGCCCTGCGGCCTTGGCTCTCTGTCCCTCTGAGCAGTTGTGCCAATAAGATAAATGTTGGTTGACGTGGATGTTGGTTGATGGACACTCCAAAGTTGCTTTGCCTTTACCTGCGCAGCAGTGGTCGGGGCAAGAATTTGAAATTAGTTCAGGATGCCTGTGATAACTTGCAAAACCTCAACAGAAGAAAGCGTGTGATCTTCACTGCCCACCAGCTAATGTCATCAGACAGGACACCAGGCATAATGCCCATCAATGGGACGCTTCAGCTTGCGATGCAATTCCCTGCCTGCAGCACCAATCCGGCAGTTTACAATGGAGTTGGGAATAAACTGAAGACTAGACAGTTTATCTCATCCTGACAGACAATCTATAAAAGTCAGACAAGACCATGAAAGTCAAAACAAAAAATGGAAATCCTGACATTTCTACAACTTGATGACTTCTAAACATTGATCTTCGAAGAGAAATACAACAAAAATCCCATTTCTCCCCATTTTTCAATCTCCCCGTTTTCAAGGATTCAAGCAAATACAGTTGCAGCCACATAGCAATCTGTCCACGACTCCTGCCAAATGTTTAGGGCGCAGATGTATGACCCACTATGTGCAATAATGCATGGCATGGGACATACATTGGGAACCCGAGAAAATAATGTTCCACCGTGGAAAATATAGACTCATTTCCCCGAAGAATGTTCATAACGGTAGAATCACTGGTTTCCTGAGCTGATGGTTTAAGCTGGGAAGAAATGGAAACGGATCTGCATGAAGAAAGGTTCGTCATTCCCAAGCTTGGTCGATCTCACAAATTGAATTTTAAGCAAAATGTATCGACAAAGATGCTCTTTTTTTGTAACACATCTTCGGAGGGCTGGCAGGATGGCCTGCAGGTACACACACACTCAGCACGAAGCCGTCTAGCCTGGGTTTGAATCCCGACCCAGCTATAAACTGTGAGTCCCGTCTGCCCGCATTCCTGGGTGGACGTGAAGATCCCCCATTCCCACGGTGTCCTTCACGAAGAGTAGGCAAGCTATCACCGGCACCCTGAACAAATTCAAAAGTCCTGCTCTAACTGCTGCTGGAAAGGAAGGCAACAGAAAACACAAAGCACAACTCCAGACAAGAAACTGCTGCGGTAGCACCGATGCTCCGCAAAGGAGTACGGTACATCGGTACATCGGTACATCGGTACATCGGTACATCGGTACATCGGTACATCGGTATCAGAATATTTTCGAAAGGGGACTGTTGAATCTGTAAATAGATTTGAGTTTGTAAAGCCGTTTACGAAGCTTTGTTCCCCAAGGGTGATATTTGAACAATAATTAAAATCCATAAACATAAGGACTTTGTGCACGAAAGAGCAGAAGCACGGAAGGGCAATTCTGTCGATGCAGTGTGGAATTTCATAATAATCTTTTCAAAATAACTGGTGTTTTCTGCAGTCTTGAGCTTATGTATCAGCTTGACTTCCTGGGCTTCTGCAATTGAAGGTTCAGGAATTGACCCACTCTGAATGCCAAACTGCCCACTTTCATTCCATTGACCAGAAAAGCTGCTTTGACAGCAATCTCAGGAGTATGGTACTTGGATTTGGGTGTTTGAATTTTATCATCTCGTGCTTTATTAATAATAGATGTGTGGAACCATTCAGAAACTATGTGGATGGGTGTATATGCCTCTGCAGCTGACCCAAACAGCAGACCATAATGGGGGTGAAAGGGACAAAACGGGACGACACTGTGGACTTCGATTGAAGACACGGTCAGCGAGGCTTGCTTGTGGCCTAGGTGTTTTGAACGTGTCTGTGTGTGTGCGTGTGTGTGTGTGTATGTGTGTGTGTGTGTACGTGTGTGTGTATGTATGTGTGTGTATGTGTGTGTGTGTGTGTGTGTGTGTGTGTGTGTGTGTGTGTGTGTGTATATGTTTGTGTGTGTGTGTGTATATATTCATTCCTTCATTCATGTATATATATATATATATATATATATATACAGTCACGTGAAAAAGTAAGTACACCCCATTTAAAGTTTTGACTTTTTCAACATATTTCAACATACAGCTATTTGATCTTCATTTCAACAATATTGATAGATAAAGGCGATATAATATAACAAATATCATGAAACATTTACATTTTGTAGTCCATTGTATAATTTAAATAAACATAAATGCAAATTTCGCATATGGAAAAAGTAAGTACACCCCTACATTTAACACTACTTCCAATACCTAAAATTAGAATCAGGTGCACCAGCTCAGGTGCAAATGATTAGAACATTGTTAGAGAGGATCTTGGAGGAACCTGTCTTATTTAAACCTCAGACATTTAGTTTGGTTTGCTCTTTGTTGTTGAAGTGTGCGGCGTCACCATGCCTAGATCAAAAGAGCTCTCTTAGGCCTTCAGAAAGAAGGTTATAGTTGCCTACGAGTCTGGGAAGGGATTTAACAAGATCTCCAAACAATTTGAAATCAATCACTCGACTGTCCGGAAGATCATCTACAAGTGGAGAAGATTCCAAACAACTGCCAACTTGTTCAGGCCAGGCCGCCCCAGCAAGTTCAGTCCGAGAGCAGACTGCAAGATGCTGAAAGAAGTCTCTAAGAACCCCAGAATGTCATCACGGGACCTACAGGTAGCTCTTGCCACTGTTGATGTCAAAGTGCACGAGTCTACCGTAAAGTGGGGTGACTTTGAATGCTGGGGTGACTTTGAACACTTGTTACAAGGTTCATTCGGATGATTTTTTACGGGAACAAAATCATCCGAATGAACCTTGTAACAGTGTTCAAAGTCACCCCGGCAGTGTACAAAGTCACCCCACTTTACGGTACCATTAGAAAGAGGCTGCACAAATTTGATCTGCATGGGAGGTGTGCCAGGAGGAAACCTTTGCTGTCCAGAAAGAACAAAGGGCAAAACTAAAGTTTGCCAATGAACACCTAGGCAAAGACCAGCACTTCTGGAACAATGTGCTCTGGACAGATGAGTCAAATGTAGAGCTATTTGGCCACAGTACCAGAAGACATGTTTGGCGAAAACCAAAGACAGCATTTGACCACAAGAACCTGATACCAACTGTAAAGCATGGTGGTGGAAATATTATGGTTTGGGGCAGCTTTGCTGCATCAGGGCCTAAGCAGCTCACCATCATAGAATCCACAATGAATTCTTCATTGTACCAGAGGATGCTTGAGGATAATGTGAGGCCTTCTGTCGGAACGTTGAAGCTCAACCAAAGGTGGACCTTGCAACATGACAATGACCCAAAACATACCAGTAAATCCACCAAGGAATGGCTGAAAAGAAAAAAATGGAGGGTTCTGGAATGGCCAAGTCAAAGCCCGGATCTAAATCCCATCGAGATGTTGTGTGGGGATTTGAAACGACCTGTGCATGCAAGAAACCCCTCAAACATCGCACAGCTGAAAGAATTCTGCATGGAGGAGTGGGCAAAAATTTCTCCCAGTCGATGTCAGAGACTGGTAGACAGTTATAAGAAACGCCTACTTGAGGTTGTTTCTGCCAAAGGGGGCAATACCACCTATTAGAGCCAAGGGTGTACTTACTTTTTCCACATGTGAAATTTGCATTGTTGTTTATTTAAATTATACAATGGACTAGAAAATATAAATGTTTCATGATATTTGTTATATTATATTGAAGGAGCTGTGCTCCAACGCGAGTCGAAAGAATTGACGCGACCAAAGACGGAATTCGTCCGAGTTGCTTTATTGAAACAAAACAGCTCAGGTATTCTCACAAGCCCGTTTATCGGGCAGCAATATATATACACATTTATGCCGGGGCGTTTGCCTGGGAAAACCGAGACCGGGCATGCCCGGGTGTCAAGGGCGAGTCCTGGAAAGGCGAGTCTGGACATGCCCGGGCGTCCTGGACGCGGCCTGGCAAGTCGAGGCTGGGCGTGCCCGAGCGCTCTGGGCGAGCCCTGGAAAGGCGAGAGCGGGCATGCCCGGACGCTCTGGGCGAGCCCTGGAAAGGCGAGTCTGGACATGCCCGGGCGTCCTGGACGCGGCCTGGCAAGTCGAGGCTAGGCGTGCCCGGGCGCTCTGGGCGAGCCCTGGAAAGGCGAGAGCGGGCATGCCCGGGAAAGGCGAGACAGGGCATGCCCAGGAGAGGCGCGTCTGGGCCCGTCCGGACGAGCCCGGCATGGCGATCGCGCCCTGGCCGCGTCCTGGCAGGTGCAAGGCGATTGTGTACATTCAGCGGGAACCGCTACAATATCACCTTTATCTATCAATATTGTTGAAATGAAGATCAAATAGCTGTATGTTGAAATATGTTGAAAAAGTCAAAACTTCACATGGGGTTTACTTACTTTTTCACATGACTGTATATTCCTCCTTATAACATTCCTTCTTATTTTGGATCATCCTGTCCAAGAGTCACCATGTCCTTATGAAGGGTATTCATGACATTATATGAATGAGTACAAACAACGACAGTCCAATAAACACCAAGGTTGTGTTTAGTTCTTCAATATGCAATCTACCATACTCTTCCATGGAGCGTTGGTGCTACTGAAGCATTTTCTTGGCAATGGTCCTACTCTTCGTGAAGGACACCATGGGTGGGATCTTTAACATCCACCAACGAATGCTGGCAGATGGGACAACCAGTGTAGCGTCCATCGGAGAGATGGCACACACATTCTTGAATCACCCTGCCTTTGAAACACCGAAATGTCGGGTTTCGATCCCAGGTGAGATTGCTTTGAGAGTTTGCATACCTCTAGGCCATCCATTTAATAGGTATGCAGGTGAATTAAAAAATATATGTAGATGTTAATTTTAATCATAATGGGATTAGTATAGTCATATATATGTAACCGGGTGGCAAAAAAAACCCATAATTCTCACCGGAAGGTAACATATTCCCACGAGAGATGGAGTTGGCTATGCCCATTGGGAGCAGAAATTACTATTACGTTTGTGGGGGGTAGGCAATGGTTACCTTAGTCCAGATAGAAGTGTATCGATTACCATGCTCCGTATGTCATGAAACCCCCATGTACTTAAGTAGGGATCCGGTAGACCGTATGTCGTGGATGTGTATAGGTGTCCCCATGAGAGGGGTGGGGTTATGTTAATTAGTTAGGGATTATGGGTAATGAATCCCCTGTATGTAATTGCCTCTGTTACTTTCCCTCTGTTCCTTATGACAATACAGCACACACACAAAGCCAGGCAATAGCACATTAAAAGACACTAAATAAAAGCTAACCAAAAACAGGACTTTGAGCACCAACAATGATACCGCCGACGTGTTATAACATCAATCAGGCAGGCCCGGGAGGCAACGCCCCGGAGAGCAGTGATTGGTGAGATTTGTTGAGCAACGAAGAGAGGGACTGGCTGATAGGAGCAGGCACGGGTGGTGTTGGATGACATCAGAGCCTTGAGTACAAAGGAGTTGGAGGGCCGACATTTTCTCTCTCTCGTTTTCTGGATTTGGAGGTGAACGGTCGCCGATAAGCTCTCTTGCAGTGGGACAGTCTCAACGAACGGTCAAAGTTTACGAGCTCTTGGCTGTGGGGCTTGGTGGTGAACGGTCATGTTCCGACATAATCATCGTAATCGTGAGGACGAGTAAACTGCGTGCCGAGGCCTGCCATTTCCCATGCACGGACTGTAGACCGAGGCCTGCGTTTCCTGTGAGCAAACTGTGCACAGAGGCCTGTGCTGCTCCCATCAAGGGCGCGGGGGTTTTGACGATTCCCGAGGGGGTTCAGGAGATGCTCAGAGCTAAGTACCTAAAAACACACACACATTTGTTTTCACTTTTATTGTTCCCTTTGTCTGTATACGAGTCTGTATGGGGATGTCCCATTTAGGTAAGTTCAGCATTCTCCTTTCCCTCGTGTGTAAAGAACATCCTCATTTTTGATTGAACGCCTCGGCGTGTAAGCTCGCTCGGCTATCCGTTTCCTTGGAGGATTTTAATCCCGAGGAACAGGACATTACGTCGGCTGTGTGGGCGTGACGTTTGAGACTGAGAGGACGTTGGCCATGCTTTTGTGAAAAGCTTGTATGAGAGGCTCGTGTGGTGCCATCCCAGTGGTAAAAATAGTCGCGTTATTCGTCGAAAAAACAGGATAATGTATAAAGTTAGTACAGTGTAGTGTTTTATTGAGAACATGTTGGGCAAAATGTTATATGTAATGTATGGCTGGTTTTGGATTCGGGGGCTGAGTTCATATTCTGCAATGTTCCAGGGGGAGATCTCCGGAGGAGATTGGTGTCGGTTTGGTACGAGAAACCACGCATGTTTTGTGATGATTGGTGTGCCAAGAAGCGCTGCCTGATGCGTGCGCCTGGAGGTTGGTTTTTGACCCAGGGATTGTGCCCCCTTCCCTTGTTTCAGGCCACCAGCACTTTTGACCTTTGCCACATTTGTTTATTTATTGTTTTGCCGATTTTGCCTTGTCTAGTTACCACAGTGTGATGGCGACTTTGCTTGTAAATTGCTGATTCAAATTCCAAAGTTTCAATTTTGTGACTCTACAGCAAAATCATTCCAGTTGAGTAACCCTGAGTGAATTTACTGGGCAACATATTATATATATATATATATATATATACTGTATATATATATATATATAAATATAAATATATATATATATATATATTATAAACAGGAATTAAATGCCTGCGTGGGGCTAAGTGTTAAAAACTCTGACTCAACACGGGACTCGAACCAAGGACCTCCATCACTTTCGTGGTGACCGCCCACTGAACCATTGAGCCAACCAAAATCTCCTCAGAAATTTTCCTCAGAAATGTGAGCGTAAGTATATGTATGCATATGTATGTGCATGCAAGTATATGTAGAAGTGCATTGGAGATTTATAACTCATCTACAATTTTTTATAAACAGGAATTAAATTTGCTTGTATGTTTTCGACTTTGCTTGTAAATTGCTGATTAAAATTCCAAAGTTTCAATTTTTTGGCTCTACAGCAAAATCATTCCAGTTGAGTAACCCTGAGTGAATTTGTGAGTCCAAGTTTACCGGGCAACATATTATACATTGTAGCGGTTACCGCTGGATGCACACAATCGCCTTGCTGGATGCACACAACCGCTGGATGCACACAATCGCTGGATGCAACCGGCCAGAACACGGCCAGACGCGCCTCTCCCGGGCATGCCCGGACTCACTGTTCCCGGGCACGCCCGAACCTCCCGGGCACGCCCGGTCTCATCTTTCCCGGGCATGCCCGCTCTCGCCTTTCCAGGGCTCGCCCAGAGCGTCCGGGCATGCCCGCTATCGCCTTTCCAGGGCTCGCCCAGAGCGTCCGGGCATGCCCGCTATCGCCTTTCCAGGGCTCGCCCAGAGCGTCCGGGCATGCCCGCTATCGCCTTTCCAGGGCTCGACCAGAGTGTCCGGGCATGCCCGCTCTCGCCTTTCCAGTGCTCATCCAGAGCGCCCGGGCACACCCAGCCTCGACTTGCCAGGCCGCAGCCAAACACGCCCGGGCAGGTCCAGACTCGCCTTTCCAAGGCTCGCCCTTGACACCCGGGCATGCCCGGTATAGCTTTTGCCGGGCAAACTTCCCGACATAAATGTGCATATATATATTGCTGCCCGATAAACGGGCTTTTGTCAGAATACCTGAGCTGTTTTGTTTCAATAAAGCAACTCGGACGAATTCCGTCTTTGGTTGCGTCACTTCTTTCGACTCGCGTTGGAGCGCAGCTCCTTCACTGGTGACCTACCGACATGGACACGGCAGTGACTCTTAAACTGCCTACCTTCTGGGAGGCTCACGCAGCTGTTTGGTTCGCCCAGGCGGACTCCCAGTTCGCCCTGCGAGGCATCACCGCGGACGACACCCGCTTCCACCACATCGTGGCAGCGCTCGGTTCCGCCACCGCGGCCCGCGCCCTGAGCCTCCTCGAGCACCCGCCGGCTGCCGACAAGTATGACGCGCTGAAGACGCTCCTCCTCGACGCTTTCGCCCTCTCACCGGCGGCACGCGCACGGCGCCTGCTCGACCTGCCCGAGCTCGGCGACACGCGCCCGTCCGAGCGCATGGAATATATGCTCTCGTTGCTCGGTGAGCACTCTCCGGATTTTCTGTTCCGCAGGTTGTTCCTTCGCCAGCTGCCTCACCCGGTACGCCTCGCCCTGGCTGGCACGTCGATCACCGATCCCCGCGCCCTCGCCAGGGATGCCGATAAGATCTCCTCGGTGGGCCAACACATCGGCGCGGCTACCTGGAGCCTGCCACCGTCCGAGGCGACGCCCACTACGCCCGAGCGCCCTGCGCGGTTGGAGGCCGAACTGCCGGTGAAACTGGCGGCCGCCACGCCGCACCGACCGCTTCCGACACGACGGCCGGGGCCTCCACCTGACCAGGCGTGGTGTTATTACCACGCCAGGTTCGGACACAAGGCTCGGACGTGCCGACCCCCGTGCACTTTCGGCAAGTCGGGAAACGGCCGGGCCGGCGTTCATTCCCAGCCATGAGCGCCGGCCACTCGGGCAACTTGCTTTTTATTCGGGACAAAGCGTCCGGGCGGCGTTTCCTTTGTGACACCGGCGCCCAACTGAGCGTCATACCCGCCTCCGAGCAGGACAGGCGGGACGCCGTTTGCGGCCCCTCTTTGGTCGCTGCTAATGGCTCGGCCATACACACTTTCGGCCCGCGCAACGTCACCCTCTGCTTCGGCAGCCAGCGCTTTCAGTGGACCTTTGTGACCGCCTGCGTCCCCATGGCTTTGCTGGGCGCCGACTTCCTCTGCGCGCACGGGCTGCTGGTCGACGTCAAACGTCGTCGCCTTGTCAACGCCGAGACCTTCAGCTCCCTGGCATGCACGATGAGCAGCTCCGCGCCGACCGAAATGGCGTGCGCCCTCCCGACGGCGAACGAGTTCGCTCACCTGCTCGCGGAATTCCCGGCCCTCACACGGCCGACGTTTTCGGCCGTCGCAGTGCGGCATGGGATCGAGCACCACATACCCACTACGGGCCCGCCGGTCTACGCCAGGGCCCACCGCCTCGACCCGGCCAAGCTCGCCGTGGCAAAGGCCGAGTTCGACGCGTTGGAGCACCTTGGCATCGTGCGGCGCTCCAATAGCGCGTGGGCCTCACCACTGCACATCGTGCCAAAGCCGGGGGTTGGATGGCGCCCGTGTGGCGACTACCGCCGCCTCAATGACGCTACCACACCCGACAGGTACCCGATCCCGCACATCCAGGACTTTTCCGCCCGTTTGGCGGGACGGGTCATATTTTCCAAAATTGACCTGATACGGGGATACCACCAGGTACCTGTCCGGGCGGCCGACGTCCCGAAGACGGCCGTCATCACGCCGTTCGGCCTGTTCGAATTTTTGAGGATGCCGTTTGGCCTCAAGAACGCGGCCCAGGCGTTCCAGCGCTTAATGGACGGCGTGCTGCGCTATCTGGACGACATCCTCGTCGCCAGCACGTCCCGCGCCGAGCACCTCCTCCACCTCCGAACACTGTTCGGTCGCCTCAGCGAGCACGGCTTAATTGTCAACCCGGCCAAATGCCACTTCGGCACGACGACCGTTGACTTTTTGGGCCACCGCATCACCAAGACCGGGGCCGTGCCGCTGCCGACCAAGGTCGAGGCCATCACCACGTTCCCGCGTCCCCGTTCCATCAAGGCCCTACAAGAGTTCCTCGGCATGGTGAATTTTTATCACCGATTCGTGCCCCGCGCTGCTCAGCTCATGCGGCCCCTTTACGAGGCCCTCCAGGGCAAGCCGGCCAAGCATGACATAGTTTGGTCCGCGGCCATGGACGCGGCCTTCGCAAGCGCAAAACGGGCCCTCGCCGACGCAACGCTGCTGGCTCACCCGGTGCTCAACGCGCCCATCGCCCTCACTAAGGACGCCTCCAACTACGCGGTGGGTGCCGTCCATGAACAATGGGTGGACGGGGTTTGGCAGCCACTCGCTTTTTTCATCCGGCAGCTCCGGCCGAACGAGTTAAAATACAGCACGTTCGACCGCGAGCTGCTCGGTCTATTCCTGGCTGTTCGCCATTTCCGACACCTCCTGGAGGGCCGCCCGTTCACGGCTTTCGTCGACCACAAGCCGTTGGTCTACGCAATGGCCAAAGTCACGGAGCCGTGGTCGGCCCGCCAGCAGCGCCACCTCTCCGCCGTGTCGGAATTCACCACGGACATCTGGCACGTCGCCGGCAAAGACAACGCTGTGGCCGACTGTCTTTCTCGGGCCAGCGTGAACGCGGTCCACCTCGGCGTGGACTTCGCGCTCATGGCGGCCGACCAGACCACTGACACCTCGGTGCAGGCCCTCCAGGCGGCGGACACGGGCCTCCGCCTGGCCGACATCCCCTTCGCGGGCACCGTCCTGCTCTGCGACATCTCCCAGGGCCAGCCTCGCCCCATCGTGCCCTTTTCCTGGCAGCGCCGCATCTTCGCCTCCATCCACGGCCTTTCTTACCCGGGCCGGAAAGCTTCTCAGAAGCTGGGGTCGGCGCGTTTCTTCTGGCACGGCCTTCGACGGAACGTCCGCGACTGGGCCAATGCCTGCACGGCCTGCCAGCGGGCCAAGGTCCACCGCCACACCCAGGCCCTGCTGGCACCTTTCACTGTGCCTGCACGGTGTTTCGACCACGTCCATGTGGACCTGGTGGGTCCCCTGCCCCCATCGCGGGGGTTCACCCACCTGCTCACCATGGTGGACAGGACCACCAGGTGGCCGGAGGCCGTGCCCCTCACCTCCACCACCACCGCCGACGTGGCGCAGGCGTTCATCGCCACCTGGGTCACGCGCTTCGGCGCACCGGCGGACATCTCGTCCGACCGCGGCCCACAGTTCACGTCCGAACTTTGGGGCGCGGTCGCCCGCTCGTTGGGGGTCACGCTGCACCGCACCACGGCCTACCACCCCCAAGCCAACGGGTTGTGTGAGCGGTTTCACCGCTCCATGAAGGCCGCACTCATGGCCGGCCTTCAGGACGACGGTTGGACCAACCGGCTGCCGTGGGTCCTTTTGGGCCTCCGCACGGCCCCCAAGGAGGACCTCCGGGCGTCAGCCACCGAGCTCGTCTACGGCCAGCCGCTCCGCGTCCCGGGCGAGTTCGTGCCCGACGCTACCAGTCCCTGGTCCGCCGCACACCAGCGCTCGGACCTCCAGGAGGCCGCCCGCCGATTTGCCCCCGTGCCAACATCCCGCCACGGTGGCCCCCAGTCCTACGTCCCCCCGGCGCTTCGCACAGCGGAGTACGTCTTTGTGCGTCATGACGCGCACCGGGGGCCACTCCGGCCGCCGTACGACGGGCCCTTCCGGGTCCTGCGACGGGGCGACAAGTCCTTTGTCGTCGACGTTGGCGGCCGGTCGAACCGGATCTCTGTGGACCGCCTCAAACCGGCGCACATGGACGTCGACCGACCACCACGGTTGGCCCTTCCTCCGCGGCGAGGCCGCCCCCCGTCCACAGTTCCCCCCGCTCGACCACCCACCACCACGTCGGACCCCTCCCCACGACCCTCCAGGGGTCGCTTCGGCCGGGTCATCCGGACCCCCCTTAAATTGACCCTGCCGGTGCAGGTCGATTCTGGAGGGGCGTGTGTAGCGGTTACCGCTGGATGCACACAATCGCCTTGCACCGGCCAGAACACGGCCAGACGCGCCTCTCCCGGGCATGTCCGGACTCACTGTTCCCGGGCACGCCCGAACCTCCCGGGCACGCCCGGTCTCGTCTTTCCCGGGCATGCCCGCTCTCGCCTTTCCAGGGCTCGCCCAGAGCGTCCGGGCATGCCTGCTATCGCCTTTCCAGGGCTCGCCCAGAGCGTCCGGGCATGCCCGCTATCGCCTTTCCAGGGCTCGCCCAGAGCGTCCGGGCATGCCCGCTCTCACCTTTCCAGGGCTCGCCCAGAGCGTCCGGGCATGCCCGCTATCGCCTTTCCAGGGCTCGCCCAGAGCGTCCGGGCATGCCCGCTCTCGCCTTTCCAGTGCTCGTCCAGAGCGCCCGGGCACGCCCAGCCTCGACTTGCCAGGCCGCAGCCAAACACGCCCGGGCAGGTCCAGACTCGCCTTTCCAAGGCTCGCCCTTGACACCCGGGCATGCCCGGTATAGCTTTTGCTGGGCAAACTTCCCGACATAAATGTGCATATATATATTGCTGCCCGATAAACGGGCTTTTGTCAGAATACCTGAGCTGTTTTGTTTCAATAAAGCAACTCGGACGAATTCCGTCTTTGGTCGCGTCACTTCTTTCGACTCGCGTTGGAGCGCAGCTCCTTCACTGGTGACCTACCGACATGGACACGGCAGTGACTCTTAAACTGTCTACCTTCTGGGAGGCTCACGCAGCTGTTTGGTTCGCCCAGGCGGACTCCCAGTTCGCCCTGCGAGGCATCACCGCGGACGACACCCGCTTCCACCACGTCGTGGCAGCGCTCGGTTCCGCCACCGCGGCCCGCGCCCTGAGCCTCCTCGAGCACCCGCCGGCTGCCGACAAGTATGACGCGCTGAAGACGCTCCTCCTCGACGCTTTCGCCCTCTCACCAGCGGCACGCTCACGGCGCCTGCTCGACCTGCCCGAGCTCGGCGACACGCGCCCGTCCGAGCGCATGGACTATATGCTCTCGTTGCTCGGTGAGCACTCTCCGGATTTTCTGTTCCGCGAGTTGTTCCTTCGCCAGCTGCCTCACCCGGTACGCCTCGCCCTGGCTGGCACGTCGATCACCGATCCCCGCGCCCTCGCCAGGGAAGCCGATAAGATCTCCTCGGTGGGCCAACACATCGGCGCGGCTACCTGGAGCCTGCCGCCGTCCGAGGCGATGCCCACGACGCCCGAGCGCCCTGCGCGGTTGGAGGCCGAACTGCCGGTGAAACTGGCGGCCGCCACGCCGCACCGACCGCTTCCGACACGACGGCCGGGGCCTCCACCTGACCAGGCGTGGTGTTATTACCACGCCAGGTTCGGACACAAGGCTCGGACGTGCCGACCCC
Organism: Myxine glutinosa; assembly: GCF_964187855.1. Classification (NCBI taxonomy): domain Eukaryota; kingdom Metazoa; phylum Chordata; class Myxini; order Myxiniformes; family Myxinidae; genus Myxine; species Myxine glutinosa. The sequence continues at coordinate 60,377,292 of NC_136271.1, forward strand.
CGTGCACTTTCGGCAAGTCGGGAAACGGCCGGGCCGGCGTTCATTCCCAGCCATGAGCGCCGGCCACTCGGGCAACTTGCTTTTTATTCGGGACAAAGCGTCCGGGCGGCGTTTCCTTTGTGACACCGGCGCCCAACTGAGCGTCATACCCGCCTCCGAGCAGGACAGGCGGGACGCCGTTTGCGGCCCCTCTTTGGTCGCTGCTAATGGCTCGGCCATACACACTTTCGGCCCGCGCAACGTCACCCTCTGCTTCGGCAGCCAGCGCTTTCAGTGGACCTTTGTGACCGCCTGCGTCCCCATGGCTTTGCTGGGCGCCGACTTCCTCTGCGCGCACGGGCTGCTGATCGACGTCAAACGTCGTCGCCTTGTCAACGCCGAGACCTTCAGCTCCCTGGCGTGCACGATGAGCAGCTCCGTGCCGACCGAACTGGCGTGCGCCCTCCCGACGGCGAACGAGTTCGCTCACCTGCTCGCGGAATTCCCGGCCCTCACACGGCCGACGTTTTCGGCCGTCGCAGTGCGGCATGGGATCGAGCACCACATACCCACTACGGGCCCGCCGGTCTATGCCAGGGCCCGCCGCCTCGACCCGGCCAAGCTCGCCGTGGTAAAGGCCGAGTTCGACGCGTTGGAGCACCTTGGCATCGTGCGGCGCTCCAATAGCGTGTGGGCCTCACCACTGCACATCGTGCCAAAGCCGGGGAGCGGATGGCGCCCGTGTGGTGACTACCGCCGCCTCAATGACGCTAACCCCCCCGACAGGTACCCGATCCCGCACATCCAGGACTTTTCCGCCCGTTTGGCGGGACGGGTCATATTTTCCAAAATTGACCTGATACGGGGATACCACCAGGTACCTGTCCGGGCGGCCGATGTCCCGAAGACGGCCGTCATCACGCCGTTCGGCCTGTTCGAATTTTTGAGGATGCCGTTTGGCCTCAAGAATGCGGCCCAGGCGTTCCAGCGCTTAATGGATGGCGTGCTGCGCAACCTGCCATTTCTTTTCGTCTATCTGGACGACATCCTCGTCGCCAGCACGTCCCGCGCCGAGCACCTCCTCCACCTCCGAACACTGTTCGGTCGCCTCAGCGAGCACGGCTTAATTGTCAACCCGGCCAAATGCAACTTCGGCACGACGACCGTTGACTTTTTGGGCCACCACATCACCAAGACCGGGGCCGTGCCGCTGCCGACCAAGGTCGAGGCCATCACCACGTTCCCGCGTCCCCGTTCCATCAAGGCCCGACAAGAGTTCCTCGGCATGGTGAATTTTTATCACCGATTCGTGCCCCGCGCTGCTCAGCTCATGCGGCCCCTTTACGAGGCCCTCCAGGGCAAGCCGGCCAAGCATGACATAGTTTGGTCCGCGGCCATGGACGCGGCCTTCGCGAGCGCAAAACGGGCCCTCGCCGACGCAACGCTGCTGGCTCACCCGGTGCTCAACGCGCCCATCGCCCTCACTACGGACGCCTCCAACTACGCGGTGGGCGCCGTCCATGAACAATGGGTGGACGGGGTTTGGCAGCCACTCGCTTTTTTCAGCCGGCAGCTCCGGCCGAACGAGTTAAAATACAGCACGTTCGACCGCGAGCTGCTCGGTCTATTCCTGGCTGTTCGCCATTTCCGACACCTCCTGGAGGGCCGCCCGTTCACGGCTTTCGTCGACCACAAGCCGTTGGTCTACGCAATGGCCAAAGTCATGGAGCCGTGGTCGGCCCGCCAGCAGCGCCACCTCTCCGCCGTGTCGGAATTCACCACGGACATCTGGCACGTCGCCGGCAAAGACAATGCTGTGGCCGACTGTCTTTCTCGGGCCAGCGCGAACGCGGTCCACCTCGGCGTGGACTTCGCGCTCATGGCGGCCGACCAGACCACCGACACCTCGGTGCAGGCCCTCCAGGCGGCGGACACGGGCCTCCGCCTGGCCGACATCCCCTTCGCGGGCACCGTCCTGCTCTGCGACGTCTGCCAGGGCCAGCCACGCCCCATCGTGCCCGTTTCCTGGCAGCGCCGCATCTTCGCCTCCATCCACGGCCTTTCTCACCCGGGCTGGAAAGCTTCTCAGAAGCTGGTGTCGGCGCGTTTCTTCTGGCACGGCCTTCGACGGAACGTCCGCGACTGGGCCAATGCCTGCACGGCCTGCCAGCGGGCCAAGGTCCACCGCCACACCCAGGCCCCGCTGGCACCTTTCACTGTGCCTGCACGGCGTTTCGACCACGTCCACGTGGACCTGGTGGGTCCCCTGCCCCCATCGCGGGGGTTCACCCACCTGCTCACCATGGTGGACAGGACCACCAGGTGGCCGGAGGCCGTGCCCCTCACCTCCACCACCACCGCCGACGTGGCGCAGGCGTTCATCGCCACCTGGGTCACGCGCTTCGGCGCACCGGCGGACATCTCGTCCGACCGCGGCCCACAGTTCACGTCCGAACTTTGGGGCGCGGTCGCCCGCTTGTTGGGGGTCACGCTGCACAGCACCACGGCCTACCACCCCCAAGCCAACGGGTTGTGTGAGCGGTTTCACCGCTCCATGAAGGCCCACTCATGGCCGGCCTTCAGGACGACGGTTGGACCAACCGGCTGCCGTGGGTCCTTTTGGGCCTCCGCACGGCCCCCAAGGAGGACCTCCGGGCGTCAGCCGCCGAGCTCGTCTACGGCCAGCCGCTCCGCGTCCCGGGCGAGTTCGTGCCCGACGCTACCAGTCCCTGGTCCGCCGCACACCAGCGCTCGGACCTCCAGGAGGCCGCCCGCCGATTTGCCCCCGTGCCAACGTCCCGCCACGGTGGCCCCCAGTCCTTCATCCCCCCGGCGCTTCGCACAGCGGAGTACGTCTTTGTGCATCATGACGCGCACCGGGGGCCACTCCGGCCGCCGTACGACGGGCCCTTCTGGGTCCTGCGACGGGGCGACAAGTCCTTTGTCGTCGACGTTGGCGGCCGGTCGGACCGGATCTCTGTGGACCGCCTCAAACCGGCGCACATGGACGTCGACCGACCACCACGGTTGGCCCTTCCTCCGCGGCGAGGCCACCCCCCGTCCACAGTTCCCCCCGCTCGACCACCCACCACCACGTCGGACCCCTCCCCACGACCCTCCAGGGGTCGCTTCGGCCGGGTCATCCGGACCCCCCTTAAATTGACCCTGCCGGTGCAGGTCGATTCTGGAGGGGCGTGTGTAGCGGTTACCGCTGGATGCACACAATCGCCTTGCATCGGCCAGAACACGGCCAGACGCGCCTCTCCCGGGCATGTCCGGACTCACTGTTCCCGGGCACGCCCGAACCTCCCGGGCACGCCCGGTCTCGTCTTTCCCGGGCATGCCCGCTCTCGCCTTTCCAGGGCTCGCCCAGAGCATCCGGGCATGCCCGCTATCGCCTTTCCAGGGCTCGCCCAGAGCGTCCGGGCATGCCCGCTATCGCCTTTCCAGGGCTCGCCCAGAGCGTCCGGGCATGCCCGCTCTCGCCTTTCCAGTGCTCGTCCAGAGCGCCCGGGCACGCCCAGCCTCGACTTGCCAGGCCGCAGCCAAACACGCCCGGGCAGGTCCAGACTCGCCTTTCCAAGGCTCGCCCTTGACACCCGGGCATGCCCGGTATAGCTTTTGCCGGGCAAACTTCCCGACATAAATGTGCATATATATATTGCTGCCCAATAAACGGGCTTTTGTCAGAATACCTGAGCTGTTTTGTTTCAATAAAGCAACTTGGGCGAATTCCGTCTTTGGTCGCGTCACTTCTTTCGACTCGCGTTGGAGCGCAGCTCCTTCACTGGTGACCTACCGACATGGACACGGCAGTGACTCTTAAACTGCCTACCTTCTGGGAGGCTCACGCAGCTGTTTGGTTCGCCCAGGCGGACTCCCAGTTCGCCCTGCGAGGCATCACCGCGGACGACACCCGCTTCCACCACGTCGTGGCAGCGCTCGGTTCCGCCACCGCGGCCCGCGCCCTGAGCCTCCTCGAGCACCCGCCGGCTGCCGACAAGTATGACGCGCTGAAGACGCTCCTCCTCGACGCTTTCGCCCTCTCACCGGCGGCACGCGCACGGCGCCTGCTCGACCTGCCCGAGCTCGGCGACACGCGCCCGTCCGAGCGCATGGACTATATGCTCTCGTTGCTCGGTGAGCACTCTCCGGATTTTCTGTTCCGCGAGTTGTTCCTTCGCCAGCTGCCTCACCCGGTACGCCTCGCCCTGGCTGGCACGTCGATCACCGATCCCCGCGCCCTCGCCAGGGAAGCCGATAAGATCTCCTCGGTGGGCCAACACATCGGCGCGGCTACCTGGAGCCTGCCGCCGTCCGAGGCGACGCCCACGACGCCCGAGCGCCCTGCGCGGTTGGAGGCCGAACTGCCGGTGAAACTGGCGGCCGCCACGCCGCACCGACCGCTTCCGACACGACGGCCGGGGCCTCCACCTGACCAGGCGTGGTGTTATTACCACGCCAGGTTCGGACACAAGGCTCGGACGTGCCGACCCCCGTGCACTTTCGGCAAGTCGGGAAACGGCCGGGCCGGCGTTCATTGCCAGCCATGAGCGCCGGCCACTCGGGCAACTTGCTTTTTATTCGGGACAAAGCGTCCGGGCGGCGTTTCCTTTGTGACACCGGCGCCCAACTGAGCGTCATACCCGCCTCCGAGCAGGACAGGCGGGACGCCGTTTGCGGCCCCTCTTTGGTCGCTGCTAATGGCTCGGCCATACACACTTTCGGCCCACGCAACGTCACCCTCTGCTTCGGCAGCCAGCGCTTTCAGTGGACCTTTGTGACCGCCTGCGTCCCCATGGCTTTGCTGGGTGCCGACTTCCTCTGCGCGCACGGGCTGCTGGTCGACGTCAAATGTCGTCGCCTTGTCAACGCCGAGACCTTCAGCTCCCTGGCGTGCACGATGAGCAGCTCCGCGCCGACCGAACTGGCGTGCGCCCTCCCGACGGCGAACGAGTTCGCTCACCTGCTCGCGGAATTCCCGGCCCTCACACGGCCGACGTTTTCGGCCGTCGCAGTGCGGCATGGGATCGAGCACCACATACCCACTACGGGCCCGCCGGTCTACGCCAGGGCCCGCCACCTCGACCCGGCCAAGCTCGCCGTGGCAAAGGCCGAGTTCGACGCGTTGGAGCACCTTGGCATCGTGCGGCGCTCCAATAGCGCGTGGGCCTCACCACTGCACATCGTGCCAAAGCCGGGGGGCGGATGGCGCCCGTGTGGCGACTACCGCCGCCTCAATGACGCTACCACCCCCGACAGGTACCCGATGCCGCACATCCAGGACTTTTCCGCCCGTTTGGCGGGACGGGTCATATTTTCCAAAATTGACCTGATACGGGGATACCACCAGGTACCTGTCCGGGCGGCCGACGTCCCGAAGATGGCCGTCATCACGCCGTTCGGCCTGTTCGAATTTTTGAGGATGCCGTTTGGCCTCAAGAACGCGGCCCAGGCGTTCCAGCGCTTAATGGACGGCGTGCTGCGCGACCTGCCATTTCTTTTCGTCTATCTGGACGACATCCTCGTCGCCATCACGTCCCACGCCGAGCACCTCCTCCACCTCCGAACACTGTTCGGTCGCCTCAGCGAGCACGGCTTAATTGTCAACCCGGCCAAATGCCACTTCGGCACAACGACCGTTGACTTTTTGGGCCACCCCATCACCAAGACCGGGGCCGTGGCGCTGCCGACCAAGGTCGAGGCCATCACCACGTTCCCGCGTCCCCGTTCCATCAAGGCCCTACAAGAGTTCCTCGGCATGGTGAATTTTTATCACCGATTCGTGCCCCGCGCTGCTCAGCTCATGCGGCCCCTTTACGAGGCCCTCCAGGGCAAGCCGGCCAAGCATGACATAGTTTGGTCCGCGGCCATGGACGCGGCCTTCGCGAGCGCAAAACGGGCCCACGCCGACGCAACGCTGCTGGCTCACCCGGTGCTCAACGCGCCCATCGCCCTCACTACGGACGCCTCCAACTACGCGGTGGGTGCCGTCCATGAACAATGGGTGGACGGGGTTTGGCAGCCACTCGCTTTTTTCAGCCGGCAGCTCCGGCTGAACGAGTTAAAATACAGCACGTTCGACCGCGAGCTGCTCGGTCTATTCCTGGCTGTTCGCCATTTCCGACACCTCCTGGAGGGCCGCCCGTTCACGGCTTTCGTCGACCCCAAGCCATTGGTCTACGCAATGGCCAAAGTCACGGAGCCGTGGTCGGCCCGCCAGCAGCGCCACCTCTCCGCCGTGTCGGAATTCACCACGGACATCTGGCACGTCGCCGGCAAAGACAACGCTGTGGCCGACTGTCTTTCTCGGGCCAGCGTGAACGCGGTCCACCTCGGCGTGGACTTCGCGCTCATGGCGGCCGACCAGACCACCGACACCTCGGTGCAGGCCCTCCGGGCGGCGGACACGGGCCTCTGCCTGGCCGACATCCCCTTCGCGGGCACCGTCCTGCTCTGCGACGTCTCCCAGGGCCAGCCTCGCCCCATCGTGCCCGTTTCCTGGCAGCGCCGCATCTTCGCCTCCATCCACGGCCTTTCTCACCCGGGCCGGAAAGCTTCTCAGAAGCTGGTGTCGGCGCGTTTCTTCTGGCACGGCCTTCGACGGAACGTCCGCGACTGGGCCAATGCCTGCACGGCCTGCCAGCGGGCAAAGGTCCACCGCCACACCCAGGCCCCGCTGGCACCTTTCACTGTGCCTGCACGGCGTTTCGACCACGTCCACGTGGACCTGGTGGGTCCCCTGCCCCCATCGCGGGGGTTCACCCACCTGCTCACCATGGTGGACAGGACCACCAGGTGGCCGGAGGCCATGCCCCTCACCTCCACCACCACCGCCGACGTGGCGCAGGCGTTCATCGCCACCTGGGTCACGCGCTTCGGCGCACCGGCGGACATCTCGTCCGACCGCGGCCCACAGTTCATGTCCGAACTTTGGGGCGCGGTCGCCCGCTCGTTGGGGGTCACGCTGCACCGCACCACGGCCTACCACCCCCAAGCCAACGGGTTGTGTGAGCGGTTTCACCGCTCCATGAAGGCCGCACTCATGGCCGGCCTTCAGGACGACGGTTGGACCAACCGGCTGCCGTGGGTCCTTTTGGGCCTCCGCACGGCCCCCAAGGAGGACCTCCGGGCGTCAGCCGCCGAGCTCGTCTACGGCCAGCCGCTCCGCGTCCCGGGCGAGTTCGTGCCCGACGCTACCAGTCCCTGGTCCGCCGCACACCAGCGATCGGACCTCCAGGAGGCCGCCCGCCGATTTGCCCCCGTGCCAACGTCCCGCCACGGTGGCCCCCAGTCCTACGTCCCCCCGGCGCTTCGCACAGCGGAGTATGTCTTTGTGCCTCATGACGCGCACCGGGGGCCACTCCGGCCGCCGTACGACGGGCCCTTCCGGGTCCTGCGACGGGGCGACAAGTCCTTTGTCGTCGACGTTGGCGGCCGGTCGGACCGGATCTCTGTGGACCGCCTCAAACCGGCGCACATGGACGTCGACCGACCACCACGGTTGGCCCTTCCTCCGCGGCGAGGCCGCCCCCCGTCCACAGTTCCCCCCGCTCGACCACCCACCACCACGTCGGACCCCGCCCCACGACCCTCCAGGGGTCGCTTCGGCCGGGTCATCCGGACCCCCCTTAAATTGACCCTGCCGGTGCAGGTCGATTCTGGAGGGGCGTGTGTAGCGGTTACCGCTGGATGCACACAATCGCCTTGCACCGGCCAGAACACGGCCAGACACGCCTCTCCCGGGCATGTCCAGACTCACTGTTCCCGGGCACGCCCGAACCTCCCGGGCACGCCCGGTCTCGTCTTTCCAGTGCTCGTCCAGAGCGCCCGGGCACGCCCAGCCTCGACTTGCCAGGCCGCAGCCAAACACGCCCGGGCAGGTCCAGACTCGCCTTTCCAAGGCTCGCCCTTGACACCCGGGCATGCCCGGTATAGCTTTTGCCGGGCAAACTTCCCGACATAAATGTGTATATATATTGCTGCCCGATAAACGGGCTTTGGTCAGAATACCTGAGCTGTTTTGTTTCAATAAAGCAACTCGGACGAATTCCGTCTTTGGTCGCGTCAATTCTTTCGACTCGCGTTGGAGCGCAGCTCCTTCAACATATATATATATATATATATATATATATATATATATATATATATATATATATATATATATATATATATATATATATATAAAGCTCAGTTCGTGTCTGTGCCACAAGCACCGCCCATTCTACAAGCCACACCTTCGTCCCTCTTCCTCAGTGTCACAAGCACCACCCATTAGCGGCTTAGCCAGGCGCCACCATTTTGTTCGCTTCGCATAGCTCTGACACCCCAGGGACCTCTGGTGTACATTTGAAGATTGAATTAACGTGTCTTCTGTCATTAAATAATAAATGAGTGGGTGTACGTGTGCGTATTTGGAAAGACGGGTTTTCCTCAGAAGAATAAGGTAAGTGGCGTGTTTGTGGAGTCTCGGGTTTTGATTTTATTAATGTTTAAAAATTCCCTGTGCTTTGAGGCCTAACAAAGCCAAACTCTTATTCTTATGATATAGTTTTTGTGATATAATTTTTGACTGTCACTGACATTGTTTAAGACTCAAATGAAATAAATCCCGAGAAAATCTGACAAAATTAGCTGTTTTTGTACAAAAAATCCTTTTAAAATAATTACATATATGTACGTGTGCCTTTGGACTGGGGGATTGCCTATTCACAAGGTCTATTTGCCGTGTGTTTGTATTTTCAGAAGTCCCTCGAGGTGTTCTGAATGAAATTTGTAGAAATCTAGGGAAAAATGAACGTTTTTAAAAACCTGGGGAAAATGAACGGCTCCCTGCTGCTGTTTGAAAAAATGAACGGGTCTCGTAAGGTGCATGCATTCTATATAGGACCTCTTTGAAAGCTCTTTCCAGCTGTGGGAAAGGATGCGGGGAAGAGGAAGGAGGGGTAGATGTGAGATCAGGGAGTGGGAGGAAATGGAAATGAAAGCTAAACTCTTATTCGGAGTCGGGGCGGAGTCGGGGCGAATAACAATGTACTTTTAATACTATATGGGTCCTCTTTAAATTTGGGAAGAGTGGAGGAAGAGGAGATTGTGTGTGGAGAGGGTGAGAGGTGAGAGTGCGAGTTGAGGAAGGATTAGAAGGGGAGATTGCTGAGGTCTTGAAGTCACATTTTACTTTACGTGAAATTTCCACTGGCGCTGACATCGTTTAAGATTGGGGACCGGGAGGGTAGGGGGAGAGTGGAGGGAGAGGGAGGGTGGTGGGGAGGGAGGGTGGGGGTGGTGGGGAGAAAGGGTGGTGGAGAGAGACAGTGGGAGGAAGAGGGCAGAGGGAGAGAGAGGGAGGAGAGTAGAGTGGGGGATAGAGAGGAGGGAGGAGAGGCGAGAAGAAAGGAGGAAAAGAGTGGAGGTGGAGAGGGAAGAGTGGAGAGGGGAAGTGGTGGATTGGGAATTCTGGAGGGAGGGAGGGGTGGGTTGGGAGGAGACAGAGGAAAGGGTGGGAAGGAAAAGAGTGGGAGCGGAAAGAGTGGGAGGGGAAGTGGTGGCAGAGGGGAAGAGTATGAGGAAGGAACTAGTGATGCCCGGAAACACCGGGTACCTTTGCTCGTAATATACATATGTGAAGCTTTAAACAAATTTACTAACGAAATATGGGAGTCCAAGACAAGCCAAAAAAGTATAATGAGGCATGTATATAAATAAATAAAAACATACATTTTCTCACTCATTTTATGTGCAAATATTGAAAAGGGTATGGAAAAGGCTAATTAAGACTGTGCGGACCACGTGTACGCAATCCGCTCGGCGTACTCGCATCACACGTGGTTCATGCGAGGCTTGTTTCCTCGCTACCAGGGCAGCGCGGGGAATTAGGTACGAGCAAAAAGTAGTCCCGAAACCCGACGCCGCATGTGTCCGGGAGGGATGTCTCAAGTCTCGTTTCTGCCAGGCCCAGTAAAGACAAGGGGATTAATCCCCCCTTGATAAGGGGAAGAAGGCCGGCATAGAGAACCGCAACAATTGGTGTCAGGAGTGGGATTTGGAACCCTACCAAAATTTTTTGGACGAATTGGCTCCAAATTACGAGCGACCAAAATTTAGTATTTAAAATCCGAAATTGTATATTCGTGCCATGGCTAGCCAAAGCGGTTGAATGCTGGTGGGGGTAGAAGATGAGGTAGAGGAGGAGGATTTAATGACCCAGGACCAATGGGAAGAATTGGAAGAAGAGGAGGACATTGATGAGGGGCTGGCAGTAGGGGTAGAAAATGGCGGCGCCTCGCACTTGGCGGCGAGCCGAGCCCGCAGCGCCAATGGATATGGGCACCTTCATGGCGCAAATCAAAGCATGCTTCGTGGTGCAAAGTAATGAAATGGAAAAAATGAAAAGTGGTTTTTTTTTTTGTTTGTTTGTTTTTGTATACTGAATCGAGGCTGGTGAAAGAGCTAACATTTATTTCACAAACAAATCAACCAGACAAACAAGATATATAAAAAGAGGGAGCGGAAGACAAGATGGGGCGAGAAGGGGAAGCACGCAATCATAACATTTGAGAGCAGGGAGATGTGTGGGAGGGAGAGGGCTTGGGGGGAGGATGCGTGGGAAGGGGGGGGGGTGGGATAAGCATAAAACACAAGGACACCAAGGACTTCCAGGACAGAAGTTGGAATTTCAAAAAAGTGGATTTGGGGTGAAATTAGCGGGGGTAGAAAAGATCAAGGTTTTGGATGGGGGGAGATAAGAGGTGGTGGTGAACAGCTGTTTTAAAGACCTGGAGGGTGGAGTGGGATTGAAGAGAGTGCGGAAGTTTGTTACAGAGGTGGGAGAAAAGAGGAATGAAGGAGTGAAGGTGAGCAGAGAGTCTTGATTTTGGCATGTTTAACCTGGTTTGCGTGTGTAACGTGGATTTTGATTGGGAATTCGCGATTCTCCGTTTGGGAGCCGCTGAACGTTCATACCAGCGTCATTGTCTGGTGAACCGAAGGTGTGAATTCCCAGTCGCCTTTTGGGTGCACCTTTGCCTGACCGACGTCGGCCCGACACCCACCCAGGGGCTCTTCGGCAGCGTTGACTGTCAGCCGACCTGGGTTCTGGTCTCGATACGACCTTTTTCTTGTGATCACTGGAGCGTGGATCGACTTTGGCCTGGTGCCGGGACAGTGACTTTGGGGATGTTACATTTCGCTCACGTGGAGCACAGTGAGTGATCGAGTTAAGAAACTGGTGGTACCATCATAGGAATTATATGGTATTTTGGTTGTGCAATTGAAGTATATTGTACTTGTGCTGTTATTATTGTGTGATACTAATACAATACTTGGTTTTTGGTAACAACTGATTGGTGTGGTTTAACCATTGGTCATTGGCACACATAATAGCACATCTTTCTGCCGTGACTCCTTTCGGGGCTCGGAGGTACACCGTGACCGGTGTTTGGGGAGGAGCACGTAACAGTACACATCGTAATCTTGGTACCAAGCTCTGTGAAATAAATATTTAATGAGAAGATTCAATTAACTTTTATATCAGGTGGTCTTTTTGGGTAAGACCCTTGAGTTTTCCCTCCACAAATCTATCAACAAAACTCAGAGTATGTGCACTACCTGTATATTGCCAGTGCTCCTGTATGGTTCCGAAACCTGGATATTGCTTGTAGAGGACAGGCGAAACCTCCAGTCCCCTCCACATGAGGTGTCAGCGTCGCATCCGCGGAGTCCAATGGTTTGACTTTGTCACTTACAAACCAATATCACAAAGCACCGGTTTCAACATCCGCAACACCAGTTCGCATAGGCGCCACTCCCTTTTGGGCACGTTCCGACACTGCGAAACAACATACCCTCACAAATTGCCCTCAAATTAAGCGTCGACATTCGCGGATGAATCAACTCTAAGGCTGCCCCTGAAACAACTGGGTACATCAGCTTGTGGTAGACCACAAGACACAGGCACAACAGTTGTGGCAGTCTGCATTTGATAGGAAGGAATGGGTGGCTCAACGTCCCTATGCTGGATACGTAATATTAATAATAATAATAATAATACGATGATGATGATGCAAGGTGCATTACGATGATGATGATGATGACACCTTCTGTGATGCATTGGTCACACTAATCTGCAGTCCAGAAGGGACCACCACAACAAGACGTGAATGCTTTTGTTTTGGCTGAGGTATGAGTACACAATGGCCTGTTCTTTTCAAAAGGCACTGTGGGATCTTTGTAACTCCCAAAAGCTTGTAGAGGAGTCCCGCTAATTGACGCCATACGAATTTAAATGCAATGTTCTGTGTGTGAAGCCCAAGGGTGGTAGATTATAGTCATTAATCAAACCCAGACAAGACAGCTCAAATGTGAGTGTGCTACCCCTGCGCGATCCCGACAGTCCACAGTGCATATGGGATTATAACGGTAAACTCAGAAAAATAGATAAAGAGAAAGTATAAGAACGTTGGACGAAGGAGGAGGGGGAAAAAAGTGGGTAATTGGAAAAAAGAATTATACTTGACAGAAATTGTATGATCATTACTATTATTCTGGTCAATGCATATTCCTGCATGAGGGTTTCTGAATGGGCCCAAACAAATACCTGCTAAAGATAATTACATCAATAATACAACCTGATGGTATTCATAGAATACTTACCCTGCGCAGTCAACTTGTTGCGAGCCAACTCTTCTGTGCTTGAACATTATTTTTCTTTGATCCAATATGGCTGCCAGCCCACGTGAGCGATGACATCATAAATTTATATTCTCTAATATAATTGTTGCATATATCACGCTCAATACATTTCAAACTGATCAGACTAAGCGTTGTCCCTGTTGAATTATGACGTCATAATTATGGCACCAATGACGTCATCGTTAACAACACCTATTCCCCATATGGAGTTCTTTGCAATGAGCCATGTTTCAAATTTTTCCACTAGTGAGGTACCCAGGCTACTCAGGGGTGGGAGGCCAGAAGCAAACAGACAATGCAGAAACGGCGAACGCTAAAGCATGAAACCAATAAATTCCACATTCCTGAAGCACCTTCAGTCGCACATCAGACATGGACAGCAAGTTCGTGAAGGACTTCCATGAAAAACGTACCCGTTCGCAAACAAACGGGTACGTTTGTTTCATACCCAGTCAATGGCGAATCTGCATATGGCGATCCGAAAATTTCACGTTTAGAAAGTAGAAACGGTCACGGCATTTCGTCATTCACTCGAACTCGATATCTCTTTTTTCATTCCAAACAGCATAAATCCAATCACAAATTAAATAGCATTAAAATAAAAAAAATTAACTTTTAACAACAATCGTGACATAAACAAATATTTAAATCCTGATGTGAAGTTCCGTACCGCTGGGTGAACAAAATTCGAATTCAAAATCGTAATTGTATTCACTCAATTCCAATCATCAATTGATACTTTAACAAAACGAACAACACGATTAACGTTGAACGATTTAACATTACGATTTAATGACGGTTGTATTTGGATATTATCAAACCCGCACATTGTCAATACAAGCCACATCACTGTTCATATCGGTAAATATTATTCCATCGTGTTTGGAAAAACTGGAAAATTGGAAAAACAATACAGCCAATGCAAAAAAAACAAAAAAAAAAAAAACAAATCCTCCTATGGTATCCATGGAAATCTCCACTCATGGCTTGCGGACTTCCTCTCTGGTCGTAGGCAACGTGTGGCCCTGATGGATTTCTCTCATCTCCCCTTCCTGTTCAGGCTGGAGTTCCCCAAGGTAGTGTTCTGGGCCCTGTGCTATTTCTGGTCTTCATCAATGATATCTCCGACTCTCTGGAAAATCCTCTCTATCTCTTTGCTGATGACTCCACTATCTGCCGCTCCATTCCTCATTCCTCAGATCGGCAGTCTCACTCTCTGCAGACCTGGAAAAAATCACAAACTGGTCAAACAAGTGGAACATGTCTTTCAATCCTGACAAATCTCACACTCTTACTATGTCTCTCCGAAAAGATCGACTGGACAACCCTCCCATCTACTTTCTCAACAATCCTCTCCAAGAAGTTCTGTCGCTCAAGCTTTTGGGTCTCACTATCTGCCATGATCTTTCTTGGGAAAACGACATTTCCAAGCTGGCCTCCAAAGCCAGTCGCCGACTGGGCATCCTCCGTCGTGCGAAGTCCTTCCTCGGCACACCTGAGCTCCTCACCACATACAAGGCTTTCATCCGCAGCTCAATGGAATACTGTTCTCCCCTCTGGGCCGGTGCTCCTGCCTCACACCTAGCTCGGCTTCACGCTGTTGAAACCAAAGTTTTCAGAATCATTGGAATCTCCTGCGATGAAGCTATCTCTGAGGGCCTTTCACACACTCACCGCAGGCAGATTGGTGGTCTTTCTGTCTTCCACCGACTCCTCTCCGGCCTAGCTCCCCCAGCTCTCTCTGTGCTCTGTCCCCCTAATATTCCTACAGGTCGCACAATATCTGCCAGCGACCCTCTTATGGTTAAACTGCCAAAATATAGGCTCTCTGCTCACCTTCACTCTTTCATTCCCCTTTTCTCCCGCCTCTGGAACAAACTCACCCACTCCCTTCAATCCCACTCCTCCCTCCAGGTCTTCAAAACAGCTGTTCACCACCATCTCTTATCTTCCCCATCCAAAACCTTGATCTTTTCTACCCCCGCTAATTCACCCCAGATACACTTTTTTTTGAAATTCCAACTTCTTTCCTGGAAGTCCTTGCAGGGTTCATATGTTTTATACCTCTCCCACCTCCCGCCAAGCCCTCTCAATCCCACAGTTCTCTCGATGTCCCTGCTCTCAAATGTTGTGTTTGTGTCCTTCCCCCTCTCTCCCCATCTTGTCTGCAGCTCTCCTTATTTTGTGTTTTATGTGTCGGTTTGACTTTTTGTGTGATTAATGTTAGCTCTTTCACGAGCCTGGATCTTGCATACAACAGGAAAAAAAGCCTATTTTACTCCAGGGGGTCCCTGGAATACCCACCCAAAATATCGTTGCGATCGGTTCAGTCGTTTTTGCGGTACCTGGGAACAGACGGACGGACGGACGGACAGACAGACATTTGTAGAATTATAGTAAGATGCAGAGGTTGTGGAGATAGAGGTGCAACATTTTTTCGGTTTTTCCAAGATGGCGCCTGTGCCAGATGACCTATTACGTCATGATTATCATTAAAATATTCTGCATGAGGAGGCGTTCCCATGGTGAAAATTTTGTGTCAATCGGACCAACGGTTGTTGAGAAAATGAATTTTTAAAATGCAGACACGTACGGCACACGGCACACAGCACACGAACGGCACAGGCACACGGCATACACCTGAATGCTTAACCCCGCCTTTCGCTTCGGGACCTGAGCGTGACAAATAAACAACGGGGGTGGGGGGGGGGGGGATTCCATCCAACTGTCTGTCAGTGATGCTATCTTCTCCCAAACAGTTGTGCAGATAT
Source organism: Myxine glutinosa (assembly GCF_964187855.1). NCBI lineage: Eukaryota > Metazoa > Chordata > Myxini > Myxiniformes > Myxinidae > Myxine > Myxine glutinosa. The sequence continues at coordinate 60,392,732 of NC_136271.1, forward strand.
TCATCAAACTTGGTAGTTATGATCTCCACATGGCAAGCAGGTACGAGAGCAGTATCATTTTGGCCCCGCCCCCTCGGGCGAGATCAAAAGGAGAAATACTGCCGAGAACCGGTCAATGTGTGGTTCATGGTGCCGAAAACCAGTCAATGTGGGGTTCATGGTGCCGAGAACACCACAATGTGGGGTTCATGGTGCCGAGAACCAGTCAATGTGGGGTTCATGGTGCCGAGAACACCTCAATGTGGGGTTCATGGTGCCAAGAACCAGTCAATGTGGGGTTTATGGTGACGAGAACCAGTCAATGTGGGGTTCATGGTGCCGAGAACCAGTCAATGTGGGGTTCATGGTGTCGAGAACCAGTCAATGTGGGGTTCATGGTGCCCAGAACTCCTCAATGTGGGGTTCATGGTGCCGAGAACCAGTCAATGTGGGGTTTATGGTGCCGAGAACCAGTCAATGTGGGGTTCATGGTGCCGAGAACCAGTCAATATGGGGTTCACGGTGCCGAGAACACGTCAATGTGGGGTTCATGGTGCCGAGAACAAGTCAAGGTGGGGTTCATGGTGCCGAGAACACGTCAATGTGGGGTTTATGGTGCCGAGAACCAGTCAATGTGGGGTTCATGGTGCCGAGATCCAGTAAATGTGGTGTTCATGGTGCTGAGAACCAGTCAATGTGGGGTTCATGGTGCTGAGAACCAGTCAATGTGGGGATCATGGTGCTGAGAACCAGTCAATGTGGGGTTCATGGTGCCGAGAACCCGTCAATGTGGGGTTCATGGTGCTGACAACCAGTCATTGTGGGGTTCATGGTGCTGAGAAGCAGTCAATGTGGGGTTCATGGTGCCGAGCACACCTCAATGTGGGGTTCATGGTGCCAAGAACCAGTCAATGTGGGGTTTATGGTGACGAGAACCAGTCAATGTGGGGTTCATGGTGCCGAGAACCAGTCAATGTGGGGTTCATGGTGTCGAGAACCAGTCAATGTGGGGTTCATGGTGCCGATAACCACGTCAATGTGGGGTTCATGGTGCCGAGAACCACGTCAATGTGGGGTTCATGGTGCCGAGAACCACGTCAATGTGGGGTTCATGGTGCCGGGAACCAGTCAATTTGGGGTTCATGGTGCCGAGAACCAGTCAATGTGGGGTTCATGGTGCCGATAACCACATCAATGTGGGGTTCATTGTGCTGAGAACCAGTCAATGTGGGGTTAATGGTGCCGAGAACCAGTTAATGCGGGGTTCATGGTGCCGAGAACCACGTCGATGTGGAGTTCATGGTGCCGAGAACCACGTCAATGTGGGGTTCATGGTGCCGAGAACCAGTTAATGGGGGGTTCATGGTGCCGAGAACCACGTCAATGTGGGGTTCATGGTGCCGAGAACCAGTTAATGGGGGGTTCATGGTGCCGAGAACCACGTCAATGTGGGGTTCATGGTGCCGAGAACCAGTTAATGGGGGGTTCATGGTGCCGAGAACCACATCAATGTGGGGTTCATGGTGCTGAGAACCAGTTAATGGGGGGTTCATGGTGCCGAGAACCACGTCAATGTGTCCTTCATAGTGCCGAGAACCAGTCAATGTGGGGTTCATGGTGCCGAGAACCACGTCAATGTGGGGTTCATGGTGCCAAGAACCAGTTAATGGGGGGTTCATGGTGACGAGAACCAGTCAATGTGGGGTTCATGGTGACAAGAACCAGTCAATGTGGGGTTCATGGTGACAAGAACCAGTCAATGTGGGGTTCATGGTGCTGAGAACAAGTCAATGTGGGGTTCATGGTGCTGAGAACCACGTCAATGTGGGGTTCATGGTGCCGAGAACCACGTCAATGTGGGGTTCATGGTGACAAGAACCAGTCAATGTGGGGTTCATGGTGCTGAGAACAAGTCAATGTGGGGTTCATGGTGCTGAGAACCACGTCAATGTGGGGTTCATGGTGCCGAGAACCAGTCAATGTGGGGTTCATGGTGCCGAGAACCACGGCAATGTGGGGTTCATTGTGCTGAGAACCAGTTAATGGGGGGTTCATGGTGCCGAGAACCACGTCAATGTGGGGTTCATGGTGCCGAGAACCAGTTAATGGGGGGTTCATGGTGCCGAGAACCAGTTAATGGGGGGTTCATGGTGCCGAGACCCACGTCAATGTGGGGTTCATGGTGCCAAGAACCAGTTAATGGGGGGTTCATGGTGCCGAGACCCACGTCAGTGTCGGGTTCATGGTGACGAGAACCAGTCAATGTGGGGTTCATGGTGACAAGAACCAGTCAATGTGGGGTTCATGGTGCCGAGAACCAGTCAATGTGGGGTTCATGGTGCCGAGAACCAGTCAATGTGGGGTTCATGGTGCCGAGAACCAGTCAATGTGGGGTTCATGGTGCCGAGAACCAGTTAATGGGGGGTTCATGGTGCCGAGAACCACGTCAATGTGGGGTTCATGGTGCCGAGAACCAGTTAATGGGGGGTTCATGGTGCCGAGAACCAGTTAATGGGGGTTTCATGGTGCCGAGACCCACGTCAATGTGGGGTTCATGGTGCCAAGAACCAGTTAATGGGGGGTTCATGGTGCCGAGACCCACGTCAGTGTCGGGTTCATGGTGACGAGAACCAGTCAATGTGGGGTTCATGGTGACAAGAACCAGTCAATGTGGGGTTCATGGTGACAAGAACCAGTCAATGTGGGGTTCATGGTGCTGAGAACAAGTCAATGTGGGGTTCATGGTGCTGAGAACCACGTCAATGTGGGGTTCATGGTGCCGAGAACCACGTCAATGTGGGGTTCATGGTGACAAGAACCAGTCAATGTGGGGTTCATGGTGCTGAGAACAAGTCAATGTGGGGTTCATGGTGCCGAGAACCACGTCAATGTGGGGTTCATGGTGCTGAGAACCAGTCAATGTGGGGTTCATGGTGCCGAGAACCACGGCAATGTGGGGTTCATTGTGCTGAGAACCAGTTAATGGGGGGTTCATGGTGCCGAGAACCACGTCAATGTGGGGTTCATGGTGCCGAGAACCAGTTAATGGGGGGTTCATGGTGCCGAGAACCAGTTAATGGGGGGTTCATGGTGCCGAGACCCACGTCAATGTGGGGTTCATGGTGCCAAGAACCAGTTAATGGGGGGTTCATGGTGCCGAGACCCACGTCAGTGTCAGGTTCATGGTGACGAGAACCAATCAATGTGGGGTTTATGGTGACAAGAACCAGTCAATGTGGGGTTCATGGTGCTGAGAACAAGTCAATGTGGGGTTCATGGTGCCGAGAACCAGTCAATGTGGGGTTCATGGTGCCGAGAACCAGTCAATGTGGGGTTCATGGTACCGAGAACCAGTCAATGTGGGGTTCATGGTGCCGAGAACCAGTTAATGGGGGGTTCATGGTGCCGAGAACCACGTCAATGTGGGGTTCATGGTGCCGAGAACCAGTTAATGTGGGGTTCATGGTGCCGAGAACCACGTCAATGTGGGGTTCATGGTGCCGAGAACCACGTCAATGTGGGGTTCATGGTGCCGAGAACCAGTTAATGGGGGGTTCATGGTGCCGAGAACCACGTCAATGTGGGGTTCATGGTGCCGAGAACCAGTTAATGGGGGGTTCATGGTGACGAGAACCAGTCAATGTGGGGTTCATGGTGACAAGAACCAGTCAATGTGGGGTTCATGGTGCTGAGAACAAGTCAATGTGGGGTTCATGGTGCTGAGAACCACGTCAATGTGGGGTTCATGGTGCTGAGAACAAGTCAATGTGGGGTTCATGGTGCTGAGAACCACGTCAATGTGGGGTTCATGGTGACGAGATTCTGAGCACCTCCATGAGGTTTAATTTTTCTGTTTTTATTTTCATGAATGTTTGGGGGGGGGGGGACAAGAGGAGGGGAGGGGGGGAAGAGGTAAGGCCCATGGGAAGGATGAGGGAAGTCCTGTCTATACTCCCAGGTCTCTACTACTACACGAGCCTGGGAGGGGGCGGACCGTTCACAACCTCACATGGAAAACAAACAGGACAAGAGACAACGAGGTCGTGACCGTTCACTGCCCGAATCAAGTGACTGAAATGCCGGCTTTATATACCGGGGAGGCGGACGTCGTCGAAAACATTCTGATCCATCCCAACATTTGTGCTTTCTTTCCCCCTCTGTGCCGTCTCTATCCCTCCGTTCAGCATCACATCGAGCTCACTCGAGTTTTTCTAATTGCGGATTTATTTGAGTAATTCTCCAAAAGGAAATATTCGAATAACTTTCCTTTAATTATCCTCAAACAGCCTCAAAAGTTGTTAAAATCACAACTCAACTTAACACTCGAAGGTATTCAGACCTCGTTCCTTCCTCTCGATCAACCCACATCTGTTTACATGTAATATTTGCTCCTTTTAAAGGACGACACAACTCACAGTTAAGCAATATTAATTGGACGTTTATAATTTTCACGAGTTAATTTGATTTCGACTCATGACTAACACAACTGAGCGAGGGGCGTGGCTTAACGATTTCAACGTAGTCAGCGAGGGGCGTGGCTTCACGATTTCAATGCAGTCAGCGAGGGGCGTGGCTTCACGATTTCAACGCAGTCAGCGAGGGGCGTGGCTTTGACGTTCCCAGGCAGTCTACGCGTCCTTAACAACAACCAAGCTTTAGAACATCATGTATTTGCCATTGGCAATCAGCTTGGTATCGCTTGCCAAGCCAGCCGTTCCTTGTAAACCGTTTATTTGGAGTGCTTGCTTGAGTGTTTAAAATCAGGGGAGCCACTTGGCGAGCGCTTTACAAGCTATTGAGTTATGGAACACTTCTGCAGACCTGTGGGAGGGTCGCAGCTCGCAGAGCCTTTCCAAATCCTTAATCTATAAACTACTTTAGATTACGATCGAAACTGCAGAAACGAGAACGGCACTCAGTGGAGAGCATACCTCCACCTGGTTGGCCATATCACTCGATGGTGAAGAATGACTTTAAAAATTATACTTGCCGGATCCGGATCCAGATCTTCACCAAAATCTAATCATTTCGTCCTTGTCAGACACTCAACCGGTCCACCAAGTTTTGTCCAAATCCATACACAACTTTTTGAGATATCCTGCTATGTATCGTTTTTGGCCCTATCTATCTTCCAATGGTGAAGAATCACTTTAAAATTCTTGTAGCCGGATCCGAATCCGGATCTTCACCAAAATCTAATCATTTCGTTCTTGTCACATACGCTACATCTTTGCCAAATTTCGTCCGAATCCGTCGATAACTTTTTTTTTTAGATATTTTGTTCACAAACAAACGGACAGAGAAACAGATAAGAGTGAAAACATAACCTCCGTTCACCTTTGGTGGCGCAGGTAAAAATGTTCTCATCTCTCAAACGAATGCACACTGAAAGGAAATGGCAGGATTCACATCTGTAAACTGCCATTCACGAGGGTAGGTGGTGGCACCTATCATGGCTACAGTTGTGCTCTCCAGTTTCAAAAAACATGAATGCGTGGAATTACCTGCTGCATGGCACCTGCTGCATGGCACCCCTCCCTCCCCTATTAATATCCCATCTTTTTATTGGGGTTAATGTCGTGAGCAAAAGGACACTCGGCCATGACTGAAAGCATTCATCTTTATTGCAGTTTATATCTGTAGAGAAAACTATTACATTTTTACATTTGGTGGAAAATGGTAATACTTCGATTAAGGCCTAATACGCCATGTGTGTTCATGGAGGTGGGGAATTCTTACCTGTTTTAAGGCGTGTTGAGGGAAAGGAGACTTTAGCACTGCAGCTAGCCAGGCCTGGAATAGGGAGTGGGGTTTTTCTGATTTAGAGAGAGCTAAAGGTAAATGCATCCTGTCTATTTTCCCCTATGTGGAACCACACCGCTGAATCGTGCAGTATAAGGTGACACGGAACACACCCTCTCACACCTACAGGGGGAGATAAACTCCTCCTCTGCTGTCCGCACCTGAAACACTCATGGACCATCAGGGCAGGAATTGCTAAGGCCTGATTGCTAGATCCACTCGGGGCGGAAACTTGTGGGGACCCTAAGGGTAGGGATTCCAGAGGGCATTGGACTGATTGGTGGAATCACTGGGGTCTCATTGGTGCAACTCCTGGCGGCAGAGACCATTGTGCTCTGTGATTGGTGAGCTTCGGAAGGCTGAGACTTGTGACACAATGGGGTTGGGTGTAAAACCCTGACCCCAACAGTAAACATGCTGAGTCTCTATCTCAATTAGTCCTCTGTCTAATTGAGTCTGATGCTCTCTTGGACCAGCTCACAATCTCAAGCTTGGATCCACCAGTGCCCTGACCACCACTCCACTTCGAGCCACTGGCTCACTCTGACTCTGGCCCACACTCTGCCCACACTCTGACTCTCACTCTTCCCTTGGTGATGACGCAGCATTGTGCATGTTCTGAAGAGCACAAAGATGGAGCTCGTCAGCTTCATGTTCTTCAGTTTGCGCCTTTCCCTCTATCTGCATAGTTCTTGTTTGTGTGTGTGTGTGTGTGTGTGTTTTTGTGTGTGTGTGTGTGTGTGTGTTTTTGTGTGTGTGTGTGTGTGTGTGTGTGTGTGTGTGTGTGTGTGTGTGTGTGTGTGTGTGTGCATGTGTGTGTTATGTGTGTGTTATGTGGAGCCGAAGGGGAAAATAAGGTGGTTGTCTTGTGTTTGTGTGTGTGTGTGTGTGTGTGTGTGTGTGTGTGTGTGTGTGTGTGTGTGTGTGTGTGTGCGTGCGTGGAGCCGAAGGGGGAAATAAGGCTGTTGTCTTGTGTTTTTGTGTGTGTTGTGTTGTGTCGTGTTGTGTTGTGTTGTGTTGTGTGTGGAGCCGAAGGGTAAAATAAGGCGGTTGTCTTGTGTTTTTGTGTGTGTTGTGTTGTGTTGTGTTGTGTTGTGTTGTGTTGTGTTGTGTTGTGTTGTATGTGGAGCCGAAGGGGAAAAGAAGGCGGTTGTCTTGTGTTTTTGTGTTCGGTATTCGTCTTAACCATATCTTGCACAGGTAATTTATTTATATTTTATGCATGGACTTGTCTCGTATTACCACCATTTTGTCACGCCAACAATCAGATTCATTGGGGGTTCGAGGAGGGTTAAATTAATTGAAATCCTGTTATTTTGACTGTTATGGTAAAAAAAAAAATTCACCATACCACAGGCTGCTCAGCATCAGCTTTGGGGGAAAGTCTCAACGGGCTCAGCGTGTGTTGGTAACTGCTCAGGTGTGATTGCATTCTGTTGGGAAGAACTTAACTGATCTTCCTTTTCTCCAAAAGTAAAACCATTGGAAACTGATAGTTTTGAAAGATTATTTCCTTTCTTACTCTGCGCTCTCGAAGCAAAAAATTAGGTTAAGCAATTGGTTATGTACGTACGTACATACAGTACATACGCATGTCATACGTGTGTGTCTGGATTTTATAACTTCATTTTCTCAGCAACCGTTGGTCCAATTTAGACGAAAGTTTCACCATAGTATGTGTCGACTCATGGACAATTTTTTCGTGATAATTATGACATCATAGGTCACGTGATACTGGCACCATGTTTAAATTCCTTTATTCATTTTATCGGCAACTGTTGGTGCGATTGACAAAACATTTTCATGATAGTATGTCACTCATGTAAAAATTTTAGTGATAATTATGACGTCATATAGTGGGGCAGATATGTGAAAAAGATGTTCATTTCCGGCAGAAAGTGTGAAATTTCGCATACAGGGGTATTTTGGGGTGCTGATTTCAAAAATTGGCGGATCCAAGAGATCTAACCAATGGACCGGCCGCCATCTTGAATTCCAATATGGCCGCCAAGACGAAATGTTAAAATTCCCTATCTTGGGTTCTAAATGACCTGTGGCGCTGAAATTTGGTACACAAGGGTATGTTGACATGCTGAGTTCAATAATGCAATAATTTGAAATGTCTGACAAACGGTATGGCCGCCATTTTAAATTCCAATATGGCCGCCAAGACAAACATCGATGTTTTCATTGCTTTAATAGCACAGTGTACGGTAATGTCATAATGTTAAATCATTTGAGCATTATTATGATAACTGGAAAATTGTTGCATCTCAAATCTACTGATGGGTTTGTAATTTTGTCGAAGGCAGTAGAAATTTGGGAAATTCAGCACCCCAAAATACCCCTGTATGTGAAATTTAACACTTTCTGCTGGAACTGAACATTCACATGACATTCCAATAATTTATTTTTTTTATGTTTTTTCTCTTTCAGATCCAATGTCGAAATCAAAGAAAACATCGTCAACAATTCCAATGCCAACAGACTGGAACATTTGCGCTCTTTGCCAGAAACGTTCTGAAAATGAACCACTAAGAGATGCACGTAAGGGCAGCAATCAGTCATGTCTAGACGTCTACGAGAATCTTGCTCAAAATCTCAAGGCATTGAATGATTTAGGTGCCTTGCCTTGCGGGATAAACATTTCCCGACTAGATGATGGTTGCGGTATTGCAGAAACCCTAGCTGCGCATGCTGCCAAATGGCACAAAAACTGTTATGTGCAGTGCAGCAGCTCTCGTGTGGCCAGGGCTGAATCAAGGGAGAGAAAGCAAAGTTCAGACCTTAAACTTAGTGAAGAAACTTACTCGCCTGTTAAGAAAAGACTCAGAACAAGTTTCAAATCTCCATCCGTTGAACAGAGTACTGCTAGCACATGTTTCTTTTGTGATAGCATTATCAGTAATGAAGAAATAGTCCACAGAGCGGCAACAAAAAATGTAGATTCCAATGTTCGATTGATGGCAACAGAATTGAGGGATACAAAACTCCTGGCTAGATTGTCTGTAGGTGATATGACGGCATCAGATGCTGTTTATCACAAGAAGTGCATGACTGTTCTCCACACTCGATACAGATCATTTGTAAGAAAGAATGAGGAAGCCAGTTCAAGTGAAAATATGCCACCAGAATCAGTAGCTTTGGCCGAATTGATAGCCTATTTGGAAGAAATGAAGTGTACAGATGACAGTTACACTTTCAAGTTAGCCGATCTCACAAAGCTTTATACAGAACGTCTGGCACAACTGGGAGGTGATATCTCAAAGAGGATTAATTCAACTCACCTTAAGGACAAGCTTCTCAGACACCTTCCGCAACTTGAGGCACATAAGAGCAACCATGAAGTGGCACTGTCATTCAAAGAGGACATTGGTGAAGCTTTATTGCATGCTTGTAGACAAAGCTCTGACAACGACGCGGTCATTCTCATGAGAGCTGCCCAGATTGTGCGCAAAGATATTTTGCAAAAGCAATACCAATTCAATGGATCCCTAGTTAACGAATCATATAACAACTCACCACCATCATTGGCAGCGTTGATGGAAATGATTCTTGCTGGTACAAACATACAAAAACAAAACGCAAACAACAAGGGAGGCGTCTCTGTGCAATCCTTAACTCAACTTGTAACATTCAACACTATGAAACGAGGAAGGTTGGAAACTACAGCAGTACGTCACAATTTGAAACGTGAAACATCACTGCCACTTTACCTGGGTCTTCTCATTCATAGCAAAACAAGGAAACGGGATCTCGTTGACGTTCTTTTTCAACATGGTTTGTGTGTTTCCTATGATCGCATACTGGAGGTATCCACAGATGAGGCCAACAGAGTCATAGAAATATACAAACATGACGGCGTTGTGTGTCCAACAAAATTGCGAAGTGGAATATTCACAACAGGCAACCTAGACAACATAGATCACAACCCATCATCAGCATCAGCACAAAGTTCATTTCATGGAACCGCGTTATCACTGACACAACATGTTTCACATGACAAAAGTGGCAGCATTCAAAATCATGAGAATGTCACTGAGAATGAGAACAAACAGCGCTCCAAAACCATAGCCGCCCTTCCTGCATCTTACAGTGATGTGCCTCCTGAAACATTTCCAACTAATAATCCCATTCCAAGAAAACCAAAAGGTCCATCCACTCCAAGTGTGTCCTCCGGAATACAGGACAAAGAAAGTCAGTGGCTTTCGTTTGTACAAAGTCTGCAGGAGAAGGAAGGTCTTGAGAGTGAAGATAATATCTCCTGGTCAGCATACATGGCAAATCTGCAGGTTGAAGTTCCTCGGCCTCCTGCAATTACAGGACTGCTACCTCTGTTCTGCGAGAGTGCTCACACATTGGCAATGGTGAAGCATGGAATGAATTTAATCAAGCAGGCGACAGAACTAGTAAACCCCGGACAAGTTCCAGTTCTGACCGTTGATCAACCACTCTATGCAATTGCAAAGAAGATTCAATGGACTTGGCCAGGTATATATGGTGAAGACAAGTTTGTTGTGATGATGGGAGGACTTCATGTAGAGATGGCCTTGTTGAAAGCGATCGGCAGCTTCCTGGAGGGGAGTGGCTGGGCAAGTGTAATGACCAGTGCTGGTGTAACAACAGAGGGAAGAGCAGATAGTCTTCACATAGGTTCGCAAATATCGAGGTCACAATGGGCACACCAAGTCACAGTAGCGGCGTTGTACGCTCTGCAGCGAAAGGCATACGATGACTACCGGAAAACATGTGAAACTGAAGATTTACAATCATTTGATCTTTGGAGCAAGAAGATGGCTACAAAGTACCCCCAGTTTTGCTACTGGAATAAAGTCCTGCAGTTGGAGTGTCTTATCTTGGCATTCATAAGAGCACAACGGGAAGCCAACTACACGCTCTATGTGGAGACTCTCACGGCGATCATTCCGTGGATGTTTGCCATGGACCATTACCATTACGCCAGATGGTTGACAGTGCATGTAACAGACCTTCAGGAACTTTCAAACGATTCCATGGATATCCATCGTGAATTTGTCAAGGGGAACTTTGTCACTCAGAAGTCATCACACAAGTTCTCTGCTATGGCACACGATCAGATACACGAACAGCAGAACGCTTATGTGAAAGGTGATGGTGGAGTCATTGGAATTACTGAGAATGAAGGGGCTCTTCGCCGGTGGATGGTAGCTGGTGCAGAAATAGCCAGAATCCTGAATGAGTTTGAGGACCAGTTTCAAAGACAGAGGCAAACTGATGTCCGCCACCACGAACAATTGCCTAGTGTCCAGAAATCCTTTGCATCAGATCTCAATAATGCAATCAGTTCCTTTGAAAAACTTGGAAACCCGTTTGCGGAAGACAGTAATGACTTGTATGTGCTTGACACAAAGGTCATCATGCCTGATGAAGTGATAGCCGCAGTGCGATCCATGGAGGACACTGGCAAAACACAATTTGACGGATTTGTGGGGCAGCGAATCAAGGATCCTTCTGACAATTTCTATGATAGCATTTCAAAGAACAATCTGCCACTGTTGAAATCGAAGCCCAAAAAAACACCTGGAAAGTCTGAGGCGAAGATTACACGTATGAAAAGTAATGTGGAGCTCTTCTCACGAATGTACATTTCTTGCCAAACTAGAGATGGTGATCTTAACACATTTTATGAATATGAGTGTCATGGGTGGCCACCTGCATTGGCTGAAGGTATCAATACAATGCGGCCACCAACCGGCAAGGCTGATCTTTTGCCCTGTTTGGAAGCTTTAGCACAACGTCCTCGTGATGCGCCCAAAGGAGAAGTTCGTATTTTCGATGGGGCTGCCTTAGTCCATCATTTGGAGCCTAAGAAGTGCAACAGTGTGATCAGGACATTTGGTGACTATGCACAGAAACAGGTCCTTCCGTACATTGCCCGAAAGTTAAATGAGGGGACTGTGATGCGTGTTGATGTGGTGTGGGACACCTACAGAACGGACAGTCTCAAAGAAGGCACCAGGCTTGGTCGTGGCACTGGCATACCACTCCATGTGACTGAACAGACATCCGTGCCACGAAACTGGAGCAGCTTCCTTCGTGTAGATTCCAACAGAAATACATTATTCAGTTTCCTTGCTGATTCCCTGCAAACGATGCCTATTCCAGAGGGAAAAACACTTCTTACAACCTTAGAAGAAGAGGTTAAATCAAAGCCCCCTTCTGATGTTTCTCAAATTCAACCATGTACGCATGAAGAGGCTGATTCACGAATGATGCTACATGCTTGGCATGCATATCAGCAGGGGTACAGAAGTATCGTCATTCATGCAACAGACACGGATGTGGTTGTGTTGGCTATCGCAATGGCAAGCATTATGGACGGTTGTGCAATGTGGTTGGCATTTGGACATGGAAACTATTTCAGGCACATTGCTGCTCACACTATTGCGACTCACATTGGCCCTGAACGCTCATGGGGGCTTCTATTCCTGCATACTGTTTCCGGATGCGATACTGTTTCTGCCATATGTGGGATTGGCAAAAAGACTGTGTGGAGCATATGGAATTCCATGCCAAACTTGGGGGAGGTCTTCAATCATCTCTCACATGCACCAGCGGAAGTAACAGATGATGACATGGACAACATAGAGAGGTTCTTCGTTGTTCTGTACAGTAGAACTTCCCCTCTGAAGAAAGTGAACGAAGCACGCAAGCAGCTGTTTGCTCAGGGAAATCGGCAATCGGAAAATATTCCACCGACAAAAGAGGCACTGCGTCAACATGTGAAGAGGGCAGTCTTTCAGGCCGGTCACATCTGGGGACAGTCCCAAATTGCTAACCCAGAGCTGCCTTCACCTGCAGATTGGGGATGGGCTAAAAATGCAGATGATGTCTGGCATCCATTTTGGACAGTAATGCCAGAGGCGTCAAAAGGGTGCCGAGAGCTGATCAAGTGCAAGTGTAAAAAACGGTGTGCTGGAAATTGCAAATGGTCTGCTGCTAATCTACCATGCACAGAACTATGTTTCTGCTCTGGACAATGCTTCCGAGATGAGCAGTAGGAGAAGTAAAACGGATGGAAAAAAGCTTGCAGCATGTTACGGCTGCCAACTGGTACGAAATATACTTTGAAATGAGCTCTTTGACTTGTTATATGATTTGTCAACTAGGGATCCATTGAATTGGTATTGCTTTTGCAAAGAACCCGGGATTTTCAACATTTCGTCTTGGCGGCCATATTGGAATTCAAAATGGCGGCCATACCATTTGTCAGACATTTCAAATTATTGCCTTATTGAACTCAGCATGTCAACATACCCTTGTGTACAAAATTTGAGCACCACAGGTCATTTAGAACCCAAGATAGGGATTATCAACATTTCGTCTTGGCAGCCATATTGGAATTCAAGATGGCGGCCTGTCCATTGGTCAGACCTCTTGGATCCGCCAATTTTTGAACTCAGCATGTCAAAATACCCCTGCATGCAAAATTTCAAACTTTCTGCCGGATGTGAACATCTCGTGCAATTTTTGTTACATATCTGCCCCACTAATAGGTCACATGGGACGAGCGCCATCTTGGAAAAACCGAAAAACTTTGGACCTCTATATCTCTGAAACCGCTCCATGGAAAAATTGAAATATTGTTCACTGCAATGAACTCCAGATGACGATTAAGTGTTGTTAATTATGATGTCATTGGTGCCTTCATCATGATGTCATAATCAGACAAGTACAACACTTAGTTCGATCAGTTTGAAATTTATTGAGCATGATCTACGCAAAAATTATATTGGAGAATAAAATTTATGATGTAATTGGTCACGTGGTCTGGCAGCCATATTGGATGAAACTCCCTTAAACACAGAAGAGTTGGCTGGCACCAAGTTGACTGTGTGGGGAAAGTATTCCACGAATACTATCCAGTTTTTTTGTATTAATGACCCTAAACAAAACTTAAACAAATGTCATTTTTTTCTTTTCAATATGAATAATATAGGCATTGATGGTTCAACACAGTGCTCCGCCACAACACAGTGCTATATATATATATATATATATATATATATATATACAGTGAAACCTTGACTTACGAGTTTAATTCGTTCTGTGACCGAGCTCGTAACTCAATTTGCTCGTTTCTCAAATTAAATTTCCCCATTAAAATGCATTGAAATGCTATTAATCCGTTCCAGCCCGCCAAAAACCACACCAATTTTATTTTAAATATACAGTATATATAAAAATATCTCGCGCTTTATATTTCACCTGTATGCAGCATACAAGTTGGCAGGATGGCCTGGACTGGAGGTACGCACACTTGACTCTAAACTGTCCAGCCTGGGTTTGAATCCCGACCCAGCTATAACCTGTCATGTCGGTGTTTCACAGGCAGGGTGATTCATCAATGTGTGTACCGCTAAACTGGGCGCCCCGTTTGCGTCCCATTAGTTGTTGGATGTTAAGGATCTCACCGTGTCTTCCACAAAGAGAAGGCGAGCTATCGCCGGCACTCTGAACAAGTTGTGGCCTGGCATGCTCTTCTCCTCTGCCGTTATATACGTCCTCCTCGGCATCTTTTTCCAGAAGAACCCTGTCTCGTCACAGTTGAAGATTTGCTGGGGGATGTATCCTTCGGCTTCTATCAGTTCGGCAAAAGTTATAATAAAATCTTCAGCTGCCTTCACATCCGAGCTTGCTGCCTCACCATGCCTGACGACGGAGTGAATGCCGGTCCTCTTCTTAAAATTATCAAACCATCCCCGACTGGCTTTGAGTGACTCTTCCGATGCCTCGTCCGTTGATGTACCCGCCGTCTGCTGCACCAAATCCCCGTAAATGTCTCGGGCCTTCTCACACATGATGCTCTCGGTCACGGTATCTCCTGCGAGCTGCTTCTCCGTCAACCACACAAACAACAACTTCTCCATCTCTTCATGGATAGAGGTCCGGAGCTTTGAAATAATCGTAACGCCCTTGGCTGGCGTTATAGCCTTTATCGACTCCTTCTGCTTCAAAATCGTACATATCGTAGAAGTACTACGATCGTACTGCCTCGCCAAATCGACAACACGCACACCTCGCTCATGTTTTTCGACGATTGCGTGTTTTATATCCAAACATATCATCCTCTTCTTCTTCTCAGTACTGCCCTTGGCACTCAATTTCTTAGGACCCATGGTTAAAACTAAGAAATTTTCCAAAATAACCAAAATGCGAAAACAAAGCAGCAGCGATATACGGCAGAGATGCTTGCATGGCAAGATAACCACGTGACCGGAACCCACCTGGTGGCGGGTGGCATAAGCTCGTAACTCAGATCTCGGCTCGCATCTCAAAGCAAAAAACCACCCGAGCGACGGCTCGTATCTCGGAAAACTCGTAAGTTGGTGCACTCGTAAGTCAAGGTTTCACTGTATATATATATAAAATTATATATATATATTGTTGCGGATCTCAGAACGTCAGCCTCCCCCTTACCAAGGGGAGATTAATCCCCTTGTCTTTTTACTGGGCGACGCGATCCGGGGCTATCACGTTCCTTCCGGTCAGTGTTGAATAGGGTTGTAAGCCGAATTAGTCTTATTACCTAAGTACTAACACCGGCCGTGAAGCAAGGAAATAACCCCACCCGAACCACGGTTTCAGTGGACACGCCGAGCGAAAGCGAGCCGCGATTCGGGCCATTAACGGGAACTAACCCGATTGGAGCGGTTCCTGATCATGCCACGCTTACCCAATGGAGAAATCACTAAGACGGTCGAATTAAGAGGAAAACAGGAAGAACAGGTAATTTATTACACTTTGTACAAGGAAGGAGAAGGAGAACCAATGTACAGGGAAGAGGAAGAAGCAGACACACAGGGCAGCCTTATACAGTCTTATACTTATCCCCTGGACACGGGCCTGTTCGCACTCAGTCACAGACTCACACGGGGGTTTGTAGATGGTCGGGTTGAGGGGTCCACCGATGGCGTCCACAGCTCGCTCCGGTCCCCGACTCGTACCACGAAGCAGATGGTGATGGTAGACGGCAGGCAAGATCGCCGCGTGTCGGTGGCGCAGATCGGACAATTATATGGGGGGGGATCGGTAAGCTGGCGATTATACTGGCCTACGTAATAGTTGTACCGGCGCCTTTATACACGCTCCCGGTATAGCTCGGTACAATGTGTTACATATTTATGGGAATGTATGTGAATTCCTATTCAGGTCTTTGCTTATCAATGTGTAGTCAATTAAGGGTTGTTGTGGTTGGAGGGTCAGGAGCCCTTCTGGGAAAAAGAGACCGGAAACGGAAGGAGGTGAAGGGAAGCGACGAGGATTCTTCTTCCTCGCCCCGCTCCGACGAGAGGTGGGACCGATATTGAGCCGTGTGGAAAAGCGGCATTCCCGAGCCCGTCTGGCGAGAGGAGTTACCGGGACGGATACCTGCCCAGTGGACACGTCAAGCTACCGTGTGGCCGTGCACCGACCCAGCGTCTGGCACCGTTCGCGGCACCGTCTACAAAGACGTGTACGGGTCGCACGTTGGGGCCTAACCCGCGTTGCAAACGGCGTGTGGCTTTTGCCTGCTGTACAGTACCCGCCTCGCGTGGCCAAGAGGGGGCGGCAACCTTGGTTCCCGGTACGATACATGCCCGGTGGGAAAACGTCCACCCGGGGTTCGTTCAACCGCCCGAGAGCGGCGAAGCCGACCATCATCTTGGTCAGGAGGGGCCCAGAGACATTGTGAGGGACAGAGACCAAAGGGGGTCGTGAGTACAAAAGGGGACACACGTATGTAAGATGGCCATCTTAATCATCTAGGGGATTGATTGATTGTTGAGTGTGAATTGTGGATGGTGGATTGCTCGGGGAATATATCCTTGATTGTATCATTGAAATTGTATGGTATCATTACCCTTGAAATATATCTTTGAACATCAGTTTTCTCTTGGGTGGAATTCATAGGGATTGCGTTGCGAAAGCGCATATATAATACTACTTTCTGGCGAAGTTCCTCTCACGGTCCGGGGGTCACCGAGACCAGGTAGTCACCGAGGGGACCACGTAACAGAATTGGGGGCTCGTCCAAATTACGATTTGCGGATTCGCAATTGGGTCTACGTCCGGGATCTAAAATTGTATAAAATAATAAAATAATATTTTTATTAATTAAAATTTATTAATTAAGTATTAATTGGTAAATTTTTGGGGAAATTGGGGTAAAGTCTTGGGTGAAGGTTAACAGGTGTTAACGATAGTCACCATGGCGTTTGTGGCACAGAACTTTGCGGTAACACCGAGTGAGGCACAGTTCCGAGCGTTACTAAAGTCGGACCTCTTGAAATTGGCCAAACATTTTAACTTGGAGGTCCGAACTAATTTGAGGAAGGCAGAGTTTCAGGCCACGGTGATACAATATATGGTGGGATTAGGAACATGGGACGAGTTAGCCTGGGAGTGGCTACCCGAAGAACCAGAAGATGTTGAGCTCCGGAAACTGGAGTTGCAATTACGGAGCCAGGAACGGATCAAAGAAGAAGAAAGGAAAGCAGAAAAGGAAAGAGCAGAAGAGGAAAGGAAAGCAGAAGCGAGGAGAGAAGAGAAACAAGCAGAGGAAAGGAGAGTGGAACGAGAACTCCAGGAAAGGTTAAAAGAAGAGGAAAGGAAAGCAGAAAAGGAAAGAGCAGAAGAAGAAAGGAAAGCAGAAAAGGAAAGAGCAGAAGAAGAAAGGAAAGCAGAAGAGAGGAGAGAAGAGAAACAAGCAGAGGAGAGGAGAGCTGCAAGGGAACTCGAAGCAGAGGAGAGAAAAGCAGAAAGGGAATTAAAGGAACGTGACATGGAGCTTCGGCAGGAAATTAAATTCAAGGAGCTGGAGTTAATGAGAGAACGGGGAGAGGCACCACCCTTGCTGACGGGGTCGACACCTAACCAGAAAACCTGGGATGTGGGCAGACATGTGAGGCTGGTTCCACCGTTCAGTGAAAAGGAAGTCGCGAAATTTTTTCCACACTTTGAGAAAGTGGCTCGACAATTAAACTGGCCGGAGGAGGCCTGGACCATACTAGTGCAAAGTGTGCTGGTGGGAAAAGCTCAAGAGATTTATTCGGCGCTACCAATGGACCAATGTGCAGATTATGAGGTACTGAAGAAGCACATCCTCAAAGCCTATGAGTTGGTTCCGGAAGCTTACAGGCAAAAATTCAGGAATGCCAGGAAGAGGGAGAGTGAGACCCATGTGGAGTTTGCCAGAGTGAAAGAAAACATGTTTGATCGGTGGTGTGAGTCAAAAGGAGTCGGGAAAGACTTCGAAACATTGCGTGACTTGATCCTGGTGGAGGAATTCCAGCAGTGTGTCCACGAGGACATCAAAGTGTACCTGCAGGAAAAGAAAGTACCAAAGTTGTGGGACGCAGCCACCATGGCAGATGATTATGCCTTAACCCACCGAATAGGGGTCCACGAACCTAACTCCTCGCCTAGATCTCCGCAGGGGAGGTGGGGAACAGCAGGTGCGGAGAACGACCATACATGGCGGCGGCCTCGAGAGGATTATGGGGACAACGCGGATACCCCACCTGTTCGAAATCAGAGGGATCGGGGGCGGTGTTAGTGCTCCACTTCATGTCATCCATTTGGAGTCCGATTTGGTGTCAGGACCGGTCACCGTCGGTTTACAAGCCACGCTTCCTGTAGAGGGTGTATCTGTGGTTATCGGGAATGATTTGGCCGGGGGTCAAGTTTATGGTAACCTGAGGGTTGGTAAAGAGCCCAGCAGGGAAAATAACACCACACCAGCTCGGGATGGCGACAAAAGTACCAAGTTATTTGTAGGGGGACTGAACTTCAAAACAGAGGAAGAAGTTCTGACCTCTGTCTTCAACGGATATGGGCCGCTGGTGGAAGTGCGGTTGGTAAGAGACAGGGAAACGCAACAGTCAAGAGGGTTCGGCTTTGTCACGTTTGCAAGCACAAAAGATGCCAGAGAGGCAGAGAAGAATTGGAATGGCAAGGATTTGGAGGGTCGGACCATAACAGTAGGGAAGGCATTTCGTAGGCGTCGAGAGGTCTACAGGAGAGGACAACTGGGCGGTAGTTTTGGTGGTGGCCGCAATCAATATTATTATGGAGGCTCCCTGAGTTACGGCAGCTCCCGAAGGAAGGATTGTCAAAGTAGTGGCCGAGAAGGAGACCGCTATTCATGGGACTACAGGGACAAGCGGTCCCACCATAATTATTAGGGAAGTTCTGAGAAGTTGAAGCACTGAATGCGGCGGAGCCGCCGAGTCAAGATTCCTACACGGATTAACCGTGAACGCCGTTCCTAAAGGCGTCCATGTAGTGAACTTTCATGCACGGACTAACCGTGAACTCCACGTTCCTCAAGGCGCTCATGTAGAGAACTTTCCTGCATGGACTAACCGTGAACTCCACGTTCCTAAAGGCATCCATGTAGTGAATACTCGGCTTGGCCTCCCGGAAAAAGTGCTATCGAGTGGCTTAACTTTGGATCTTTGATCAACCCCTTAACCTTCATTCACAAGAAACTGACAGTCAAAGTCAGAGGGTCATGAGATGGAGTTTGGCTTGGCAGGAGTCCAACGGGAAATTGAACATGTAAAGGGCAGGGACAATGTCGTTGCTGGTGCTTAGTCCAGAGTGAGTTAATCTGGGGGGGTTGTGGTGAAATTTTGGTTGCTTTATTTTTAAGTGATAACTGTGCCCGGGGGGAACTGATAATGTGGGGGGGGGTTGAGTTATCTGGTTGGTTTATCCAAGTTGGCCGGCAAAGAAAGTTTTCGCTGGGTTCAAACTTTCTTTCTTGAAGGGGGGGAGTGTTACATATTTATGGGAATGTATGTGAATTCCTATTCAGGTCTTTGCTTATCAATGTGTAGTCAATTAAGGGTTGTTGTGGTTGGAGGGTCAGGAGCCCTTCTGGGAAAAAGAGACCGGAAACGGAAGGAGGTGAAGGGAAGCGACGAGGATTCTTCTTCCTCGCCCCGCTCCGACGAGAGGTGGGACCGATATTGAGCCGTGTGGAAAAGCGGCATTCCCGAGCCCGTCTGGCGAGAGGAGTTACCGGGACGGATACCTGCCCAGTGGACACGTCAAGCTACCGTGTGGCCGTGCACCGACCCAGCGTCTGGCACCGTTCGCGGCACCGTCTACAAAGACGCTTACGGGTCGCATGTTGGGGCCTAACCCGCGTTGCAAACGGCATGTGGCATTTGCCTGCTGTACAGTACCCGCCTCGCGTGGCCAAGAGGGGGCGGCAACCTTGGTTCCCGGTACGATACATGCCCGGTGGGAAAACGTCCACCCGGGGTTCGTTCAACCGCCCGAGAGCGGCGAAGCCGACCATCATCTTGGTCAGGAGGGGCCCAGAGACATTGTGAGGGACAGAGACCAAAGGGGGTCGTGAGTACAAAAGGGGACACACGTATGTAAGATGGCCATCTTAATCATCTAGGGGATTGATTGATTGTTGAGTGTGAATTGTGGATGGTGGATTGCTCGGGGAATATATCCTTGATTGTATCATTGAAATTGTATGGTATCATTACCCTTGAAATATATCATTGAACATCAGTTTTCTCTTGGGTGGAATTCATAGGGATTGTGTTGCGAAAGCGCATATATAATACTACTTTCTGGCGAAGTTCCTCTCACGGTCCGGGGGTCACCGAGACGAGGTAGTCTCCGAGGGGACCACGTAACAAATGCGCCACTTCCACAATGCTTTCCCAATGATGTCACCAAAGCGCCTATCCCAATCGACCCTGCACAACAATGCAATGCGCTCCAACCAAGTCCAAGTTCTTTGCCACTGCCGTATGCACGCGAGTCCTTCTCATATATCGAGCGCCATTCAGTCCTCTTGGTAAAACGCAATTGTGCAAGTCCTTCAGACCTCTCCCTTCTCGTAACTGAGGTGGGGGGCCTCGAGCAAAGGGTTTTATTGCCACGCCCAGCGAACCCTCTGGAACCTCTAGCCACACCCTGTCAGGTGATGTCGCCTCAGCCCTGATTGGTTGTTGAGGTCTTACCGTCTCCGCCCTTGATGTCTGCTTGACGTGGCCACACCCCTGACCTCGCGCTCCGCCCCCTTTCCAGGCCTACCTCATGGCATTTGGCTGGTTTGAGCAAGCAACTGGCAGCTAACGCTGCCGGCCCAACGCGTAACAAACTGTGAGCATCCTAATGCGAGGGGCAATGGGGTGCAGACTGGATGGTGTGCAATGGAGTCGATTGGAGGGAGGGCTGCAGAATGAACGGGGCCTACTTTTATTTGTTTTACACAACACAGATGATAACTATTGGAAATGGCCTTTTCTCACATATACGAAGAAATAACTAACGTTCTAAGGTGACCTACGTGTTGCATGTGGCCTAACTATGGGGTGCAACCTTTAACCTTTAATGATGTTACCTGTGTGGGTTCTCAAAACCGCAACACTGCACCCCTCCTTTGCCAGGCTCGTTCCCGAGCCAAACTACATACCAGTGAGGACGGCCGGCTTCAAGCAAGGGTCAGGACTACCTTTTAAATAAGTGTGACACTTAGGTGTGGTTACCCTCTACATTTAACCTAACACCCTGAGTGCGACAGTTTTAAACACTAGATATGTCCCACCTACTGCGTTGTGTACTATCTAACTGAATCACGCGCACAATTAACCGAATTACGGAATTATTTCCAAACTACACATAAAGCCGTGGGGAGCATGTTATTTACAAGACTACTAATTATTTACAATACTACAACCCAGGACCTGTCTTTTGTAGGAAGAGAGAAGAAATTTTGAAAAGAGGAAACACCAAATGCACTGCACTGCACCAATACACTGCACCAATACGCTTAATAAAGGGGTAAAACATTAAGGAGAATAGGTAAGTAGCTCCAGCTCACTTCCCACAGCCCTCCTGATTTATTTTGTAGGCTAATTAAGTGTGTGTCGGTAAGTGGTAAGACTGGGATGGTAGCGCCTACAATGAACCTTGCGGGGCTACGGTTCCAGTGGGTTGGGGGCTGTTTTACGTTTGTAGGAGGTACGCAGTGATTACCTTAGTCCAGGTAGATTTGCATAAATTAGTGTGCTCCAATTGTCATGAAGAAGAAGAGCCACCATGTAATAAGTAGGGTTCCGGTAGACCGTGTGTTCGGATTAAGGTGCATCTTAGTCCCCATTACGAGGAGTGGGGTATGTCAACTAGCACAGGGATTATGAGTAATTATCCCTTGTACGTCGTTACCTCTGTATTTATTCCTTTGTTCCTTTTGACAATACACCACACGTAGGGCTAGAATCCCACATTTTAATGCCCTAATAAAAACATACCAGAAGCCAGCACATTGAGCGCTGCCGCTGACAACCCTGACTTTGGAAGTGCACAGGTCGGGCAGGCCAAGGCCACACCCTGAGCAACCGTAATTTGTCAGGGTTTTGATTGACAGAAGGACTGGTTGGGAGCAACTCGCTGATTGGTGAAGCACAACCGATGGCGTCAGGGTGGCGTGTAAAAAGTTGTTGGAGCGGCGTACATTTTCCGTTCTCGTTCTGGGTGTTAAAGCGAATGGTTGGCCTTGCTCTCTGCATGGGGAGGCTTCATCATAAACGCCCGCATTCCGAGACTTTGGTAGTCGTGAAGAGGCGGAAGAAGCGCGGACGGAGAGCTGCAGTCTTCCAGGCAGGAACGATGCGTGGACGGGCACTGCTGGCTCGCTGCAGTGTGAGACACAGCGAGGCCTGGGTTCCCACCAACGAATGGGCGGTTCCCGCCAACACACCGGGCGATTTTGACAACTCCTGACGAGACTCCACCAGTGATCAGAGTTAAGTGCACACACACACACACACCACACACACACACACACACACACACACACACACACACACACACCTTTATATTCAGTTATCCTTCCATTTCGTCTGTTTTCAAGTCTGTTTGTGGGGATGTCCCGTTTAGGAATTTAGTTTATCGCGCATTTTCTTTGTACCGGAATTTATTTAAATAAACCTGTTATTTTGGACATTTTAAATCCGTTTTCGGTTGAGTTATTTTTTGCAGGTTTGAGGATTGCCGGTGGGATCCGTGAAGGTAAGCGTTCGAGATATACCCCCCTCCCTCTTGCTTCCCCACACGTATTCTACGCTATCGTTTTGACCTGAAAGCTTCAGAGTTAAAGCTCGTTTGGCCTTCCGTACTACCCTAAGGTATTCACCAAGGGTAGTCACGTGACAATATATTGGCAATTCCATTTCTGCATTTCTTGCTTGGCTTGGAGAGTGTAGTACAGAAAGAAGGAGGATGTGTGGCCCAGGTTACCTTGAAAGGCTCACTTTGGATATGGAGGGAAGTTTATGGATGCACGTTGAATGGTGTAGGTTGAGGTTGTGGGTGGTGGTTCATTTCAGCCTAAAGGGGTAGTGACTGAGCGTGGAAGAGAAATGGAGAAGTGTGAATGGTGTGTGTGTGTATGTGTGTGTGTGTGTGTGTGTGTGTGTGTGTGTGTGTGTGTGTGTGTGTGTGTGTGTGTGTGTGTGTGTGTGTGTGTGTGTGTGTGTTGCAGAAGTGTGTGTGGTTTTGCATGAATGTGTTTTTCCTTGAGGGGTGCATGTTGTAAGGGTAGGTGGTCGGTTGGTTAAGTGTGGTTTTTTTTTTGTGTGTGAGTGAGTGGATGAGGGGCTGTTGATTCTGGGAGTGGACGCAGTTTTGTTGTTGTAGTCTGTGTTCTCACTGGCTGGGGTTGGGGGTATGTACGCATCCGGGTGTGGCTGCTGCAGGTGGAGGCGTATGTGCCCCTGCTGGCCCACCTTAGCAGACCATATCGAGGTTGAAGGATATTTTTGATTAATCAATTAATCGATTTTTTTGTCTATTGATTAATCAATTAATTATTTGGTTTTTTTTCGATTAATGACTTATTTAATTAATTTTCAAAAAGTTACAGTTTCGGATTAAACACAGGTGGTTTGGGTCTATTAGCCAATTGATTAAGAAATTATTATATGATTATTATGTATGTATTTTAATTACGCAATTAATCAATCAATTATCCTACACCTCTCCCTCCTAATACCGTCTCTATGTGCAGCATGGCGGTATCGCAAGGCGCCCTGGCAATGAGGGGCTGGAGGATATTATTACTTGCAAAATCGAAGATTTTTCAAGTATATTGGTCGGTTGCGTTTGTTATTCTGTCTGATTGTTTGTCTGTTTGTCGCTCGCCTACAGGTCACAATTCTAAACCGATGGTCATTAAACTTCATCAGGTTGTAGAGGTCGTCACAATTGAAAAGCCTATTGCTTTTGAGGCATCAAAGGTCATCTGGAGTTCGAATTTCTAAAATCGCCATTTTTCATCTGATTGACTTGAAAATTGAACAGCATTTGTACATCGAGTCAGTAAATTTGGAAACCAAGTTTTTTTAGGTCAAAAGGTCAAAGGTCAGCTCAAAGTTAAACTTCTAAAATCAGCAATTTTCATCTGAAAAATCGTCACTTTTCATCCTATTGACTTGATAATTGCACAGCATTTGTATATTGAGTCAATAAATTGGGAAACCAACTACTTTGAGGTCAAAAGGTCAAAGGTTAACTCTAGGTCAAACTTCCAAAATCATCAATTTTCATCTGTAAAATCATCAATTTTCATCTGATTGGCTTGAAAATTGAACAGCATTTGCCGAGTGCCTCACTGAATTGGGAAATCAACTATTTTGAGGTCACACGTCAACTCAAGGTGAAACTTCTAAAATCATCAATTTTCATCTGAAAATTAGTCACTTTTCATCCTATTAACCCGAGCTTTGATCAAGATCGTCAATTTTAATCTTGATGAAATGGACAATTTGCTGGATCAATGGAAACCTTTTTCTTGGGGGGTTATGGGGGGGGGGGGGAGATGGATTTTGCAAGTATCGTGCTCTGCATGACATCTTCTTGTTTATTTATTTATTTTTTAAGGCCAAATATGACGGTCAACCATTACAAAAAGACAATAGGAACAAAACACTCAATATAATCCTTGCCATGGGGCTGCTTTGGCGGCACCAAGCAAAACCGCCTCCACTCCCAGAATCCACAGCCCCTCATCCACTCACTCGCACAAAAAAAAAAAAACCACACCTAACCAACCGACCACATACCCTTACAACATGCACCACTCAAACAAAAACTAATGCAAAACCACACACACTTCTGCAACACACACACACACACACACACACACACACACACACACACACACACACACACACACACACACACACACACACACACACACAAACCTCCATTTTTCTTTCACGTTCAGTCACTACCCCCTTTAGGCTGAAATGAACCACCACCCACAACCTCAACCTGCACCATTCGACATGCCTCCATAAACTTCCTCCATATCCAAAGTGAGCCTTTCAAGGTAACCTGGGCCACACATCCTCCTTCTTTCTGTACCACACACTCCAAGCCGAGCAAGAAATGCAGAAATGGAATTGCCAATATATTGTCACGTGACTACCCTTGGTGAACACCTTAGGGTAGCACAGAAGGCCAAACGAGCTTTAACTCTGAAACGTTCAGGTCAAAACTATAGCAGAGAATACACGTGGGGAAGCAAGAGGGAGGGGGGTATATCTCGAACGCTTACCTTCACGGATCCCACCGGCAGTAGCAGAGCAGTTAAGAGGAAGCATCGTTCATTTTTTCAGGAAAGCACCAAATTTGGCACAGATGTAGTATGGACCTATACAATTGTTTTCCTGAGGGGCGCCCAAAAATTCAGAACCCCCGGTGGCCGCCATATTGAATTTCAACATGACCGCCCTCTGTGACCTATTCCCCTCAATAACTTCTATACTATGAGTGGTCTTGGTCTTGTATTGTGGTCTTGGCAATAGCACACTACTTTACCTACCAGTCACACGCTGTGGAGGAACTCTGGATTGCCATTGGCACTGGTAAAAGCTACCGCTACCTTGCCATCCATAAAATTGCCACCGGCCTTGGCCGCAGGAAGTCCGAGTCTTTGCCATTATTTCATGCCTTCACTGGCTGCGACACGATGTCATTCTTTGCCCAAATTGGGAAAAAGACAGCCAGGAAGGCTTGGGAGGCATACCCCAGCATCACGCAGACCTTTCATGCTCTCGCTTATAGGCCATCTGTGGACGCTATTACTATGGTACTACAGAGCATAGAAAGATATGTTGCCATCCTCTTTGACCGGACTACCGAGATAAAGACAGTGAATGACATGCGCCGACACTTGTTCACGAAGAAGGCAAGAACAATTGATCACATTCCCCCAACAGCAGACGCCTTCGAACAACACCTAAAACGTGCATGTTTTCAGGCTGGACACGTATGGAGTCAGGCACTTGTGCCCTACCCAGAACTTCCATCACCAGCTGATTGGGGCTGGATGAAAACAGGGACTTCTTGGACACCAATTTGGACCACAATGCCACTGATACAGGAGGCATGTTGAGAGCTTACAAGCTGCCATTGTAAGTCGGCCTGTAAAGGCAACTGTAAATGCTCCAGGGAAAATCTGCCCTGCACATCACTGTGTGACTGCGATGGACAGTGCTTGTAGTACTACGCGTCTGTGCGAGAGCCTCCACCTTTCAAGTGCCCACAATATTTTAAGTTAAAACTGCAACTGTGTGTAACTTTGATTAATTAATACCATTCCATTGTTATCAGAGACCAATAAAACAATGTGTATCACTTGGAATTGAAATTTTACCTAAAATACTATGAGAGATTCAAGGAAAATGGAAACACCATGGCGGCCATCTCGAAATTAAAGATGATGGATCCCAATCTTTATGCTGTGGCGGACACAAAAGCCCACTGGCGTGGTGACATCATTCCACGCACCAAGTGGGCGGTGGCCACGCCCGAGGGGTAGGCGTGGCCTCATGATATACACCGGGCGACCAGCCCGGAGCAGTTCAGTGTTACAGTGTAGTCTTACAATAAAGACGTTTATATGTTACCGCTTGTCCGCTTCCTCCTTGCTCACAAGCAGCGCGCGTAACGCCGCGCTTTACTGGTGACCCTTGACGTTGGATCTGCTGGAGCGATCCTTCCACACGCGACGCCATCGCCATGGCCGACTTCGTCAAACTTCCGGAATTTTGGGAGGCTCAGGCCGAAGTCTGGTTCGTCCAGGCCGAAGCCCAATTTCAGCTTCGGCACCTCACCGGCGATGACACGCGCTATTGCCACGTCGTCGCCTCCCTCGGGCCCGGCACGGCCGCTCGAGTTGTGTCCGTCCTTCGCCACCCACCGAAAGGCCACAAGTACGAGGCACTCAAGCGGCTACTCCTAGCCACGTTCAGCCTCACGGACGACGCATGGGCCGACCGCCTCCTGGATCTCCCCGAGCTCGGTGAGACGCGCCCGTCGGTCCGAATGGACCATATGCTGTCACTGTTGGGCGACGAAGCCCCCGGTTCGCTATTCCGGGCGCTTTTCCGTCGCCAACTTCCAGCGCAGGTTCGCCTCGCGTTGGCCGGGACCGGGCTAACGGAACCCCGAGCATTGGCGGCCGAGGCGGACAAGTACTTCGCCGCTTCGGACACACGGGCGAGCGTCGGCGTGGCCGTCACGGCCTTCGACGCTGATGTTCAGCAGCATGTTCCACAGCATCAGCTTCTACAGCACGCTGATGTTCAGCAGCATGCTGATACGCACCTCGTGAACGCCGCCACGCCCCGCCCACCGCCGCGGCGAAAACCGCCACCGCGGGGAAACCCGTCGACTCCACCGGCCTGGCGGAGCCAGCCGCGCTCCTCCAGCTCCACCACCTGGTGCTGGTTCCACGCCAAGTTCGGCCACGAAGCTCGGCGGTGTCATCCGCCGTGCTCCTTCAACGGGTCGGGAAACGCCCGGGCCGGCGCTCAATAGGGGCGATGAGCGCCGGCCGTTCGAGCAGCCTGCTGTTCATAACGGACACCTTCTCCGGGCGCCGTTACCTGTGCGACACGGGAGCGCAGGTGAGTGTCATTCCCGCCGGCACGTCAGACAAGCACGCCGCGGGTGGGGGCCCCGCGCTGCTTGCCGCGAACGGGACGCCCATCCGTACGTACGGAAAACGCTGCCTCTCTCTGCGGTTTGGAGGGCAGGTTTTCCGATGGACGTTCGTCACCGCCGACGTGCCCATGGCACTGCTTGGCGCGGACTTCCTGTGCGCTAATGGGCTCCTGGTCGACGTCAAGCACAGACGGCTTGTCCAGGCCGAGACGTTCAGCTCGCTCGCTTGTGCGTTGCCCAGCTCAACGAGCGGCTTGCCAAGCGGCTTGCCGAACGATTCGGTTCCGGCCACGTTGGTCTGTACGCTTCCGGCAGCGGACGCATTCACCCGCCTCCTCGCCGGCTTCCCGGCCCTCACGCGGCACACCTTCTCGGCGGGGGCCGTCAAGCACGGGGTGGCCCATCACATCCCCACCGTCGGGCCACCGGTCTACGCCCGGGCACGCCGCCTCGAGCCGACGAAGCTGGCGGTGGCAAAAGCGGGGTTCGCTACCCTGGAGCGACTCGGCATCGTTCGGCGCTCAGAGAGCGCTTGGGCGTCGCCGCTGCACATCGTGCCGAAGCCCGGCGGGGGATGGCGACCGTGCGGGGACTATCGCCGTCTCAATGACGCCACGACTCCCGACCGCTACCCCGTCCCCCACATTCAGGAATTTTCCGCCCGTTTGACATTCAGGACTTCTTCTCGAAGGTGGACCTCATACGCGGCTACCATCAGGTCCCCGTCAGGCCGGAGGACGTCCCGAAGACGGCGGTCATCACGCCATTCGGACTCTTCGAGTTCCTGCGCATGCCCTTCGGTCTGAAGAATGCGGCTCAGGCGTTCCAGCGACTGATGGACAGCGTCCTGCGCGACTTGGATTTTGTCTACGTCTACCTGGACGATATCCTCGTCGCCAGCGCGTCCTGCGAAGAGCACCTACGCCACCTCCGCACGCTCTTCGAACGCCTGGGCCAGCATGGCCTGATTGTGAACCCCGCAAAGTGCCGGTTCGGCGCCGCCACAATCGATTTTCTGGGGCACCGTGTCACCAGGCACGGAGCCGTCCCCCTGCCGGCCAAGGTGGAGGCGGTGAAGGGGTTTCCGTGCCCCCGCACGATCAGAGGGCTGCAGGAGTTCCTGGGCATGGTGAACTTTTACCATTGGTTCCTGCCCCGTATCGCCCAGCTCCTGCGCCCCCTGCACGAAGCTCTCCGAGGTAAGCCGGGCAAAGGCGACGTTACCTGGACCGAGCAGATGGACACGGCGTTCACGGGCGCGAAGCTCGCCTTGGCTAACGCCACCATGCTCGCGCACCCGGCGCCCGATGCACCGATCGCCCTCACCACCGATGCCTCGGACTACGCCGTGGGCGCGGTGCACGAGCAATGGGTGCGTGGAGCTTGGCAACCGCTGGCGTTCTTTAGCCGGCAGCTTCGCCCGCCTGAACGCCGTTACAGTACCTTCGACCGCGAGTTGCTCGGACTTCACTTGGCGTTCAGGCACTTCCGCCATCTGCTCGAGGGCCGGGCGTTCACTGCCTTCGTCGACCACAAGCCGCTGATCTTCGCGATGGGCAAGGTCACCGAGCCGTGGTCGGCCCGGCAGCAGCGTCACCTCTCGGCCGTGTCTGAGTACACGACGGACATCCAGCACGTTCCCGGGAAGGACAACCCGGTGGCGGATTGCCTTTCCCGGGCCGTCGCCCACGCAGTCCACCTCGGCATCGACTATGCCCGGATGGCAGCGGACCAGGCCGCTGACCCCGACGTCCAGGCCTTGCGGACCGCCGTCACGGGCCTCCGCGTCACCGAGGTGCCGTTCGACGGCGCGGGCACGGCCCTCTTGTGCGACGTCTCCCTCGGGCGTCCTCGCCCCATTGTGCCCGCGGGCTGGCAGCGCCAGGTGTTTGACGCCATCCACGGCCTGTCCCACCCGGGCGCGAGGGCCTCCCAAAGGCTGATCGCTGACAAGTTCGTCTGGCATGGCCTCCGGAAGGCCGTCCGCGGCTGGGCCAGGATGTGCCTCGCGTGCCAGCGCGCCAAGGTGCACAGGCACACCCAGGCCCCGTTGGCCCCGTTCACGGTGCCGGAACGCCGGTTTGACCACGTCCACGTGGACCTGGTGGGACCTCTGCCCCCCTCGCAGGGTTTCACCTACGTCCTCACCATGGTGGACCGCACCACCCGGTGGCCGGAGGCCATGCCCTTGGCGTCGACAACGGCGGCCGATGTTGCGCAGGCTTTCATCGCCACCTGGGTCGCCCGGTTCGGCGCCCCCTCAGACATCTCATCCGACCGTGGCCCCCAGTTCACCTCGGAGCTCTGGGGGGCGGTTGCGCAGGGGCTCAGGGTCCGGCTGCACCGAACCACGGCCTACCACCCCCAGGCTAACGGCCTGTGTGAGCGATTTCACCGCTCATTGAAGGCCGCGCTCCGGGCCACCCTCCGCGACGGCGGTTGGGTCGACAGGCTCCCCTGGGTCCTGCTGGGCCTCCGGACGGCGCCCAAGGAGGACCTGCGCGCATCCACGGCGGAGTTGGTCTTCGGGCAACCGCTGCGGGTGCCGGGCGAGTTCCTCCCCGACTCCACGGCACCATGGTCCGCGGCACAGCAGCGCTCCACTCTGCAAGAGACCGCCCAGAGGTTCGCCCCGGTGCCAACGGCATGCCACGGGCACCCACCGACGCACGTCGCCCCGGAGCTTCGCACGGCGGAGTACGTCTTCGTCCGCCACGATGCCCATCGGACACCACTGCGGCCCCCGTACGACGGGCCTTTCCGCGTGCTGGAGACCGGGGCGAAGCACTTCACCCTGGACATCGGCGGTACTCCTGACCGCGTTTCGGTAGACCGCCTCAAGCCGGCCCACCTCGATGTGGACCATCCACCGCCAGTGGCCCGACCCCCACGTAGGGGCCGCCCTCCTGCAGGCGGACCCCCGGTACCGCCCAGCCCCGCCGCCACGCCGCCCCCCGGTCCTGCACCCATCCCAGGGGCAGCCAGGGGCATCCCACCTGGCATCCCTGCACCCCGGACGCCGCCGATCGCCAGGGGGCACTTCGGCCGGGTCATTCGTCTGCCCCGCAAACTGGCCCTCCAGGTGCGCGGGAATTCTGGGGGGGCGCGTGTGGCGGACACAAAAGCCCACTGGCGTGGTGACATCATTCCACGCACCAAGTGGGCGGTGGCCACGCCCGAGGGGTAGGCGTGGCCTCATGATATACACCGGGCGACCAGCCCGGAGCAGTTCAGTGTTACAGTGTAGTCTTACAATAAAGATGTTTATATGTTACCGCTTGTCCGCTTCCTCCTTGCTCACAAGCAGCGCGCGTAACGCCGCGCTTTAATGCAATTGATCCCATTGGATTCAGAGACCATGAAAACATGGGGTAAGACACTGGAACTGTGGTGTTATCACTCATAGTATAGAAGTTATTGAGGGAAATAGGTCACAGAGGGCGGTCATGTTGAAATTCAATATGGCGGCCACCAGGGTTCTGAATTTTTGGGCGCCCCTCAGGAAAACAATTGTATAGGTCCATACTATACACAAAGAATTAAGTTAAGCACCCCTACACAACGAATTAAGGTAAGCACCCCCTAATATATATTCTTTGTGTATATGTATACATTGGCATATATTCTAAGGTATGTGAGATCAAATAATGATTGGTATGACATTAGCAATTATCCATTGATGAAATTGAGTGATCAAAGTGAAAAAAAGTGATTGGTTGAGTCAGTGATCCGATCACGTGGGTCCTACACACGTTATTGACGCAAAGATCGCTAGAGGTCTTCTCAGAACAATGACTGTACGTTAGAAAACATAAACGTCATCCACACTGTCCGTGATGGACCTATAGCTCCATACTTAAATTGAGGTGAAAATATGCCTAAAATTCCCAAAAAATTTCACCTTAAATTATTCAGAATAAAATATTGAAAACGGCATGATTGTTATGTTTTTATGTGACCATAATATCACTTCTCCAGAAAATATAGCAATATCATGGGTATATTACACTGTTTTGACGACAACAAACTTGTAATGTGCGAGGTTGTAAAAAAACGGGGGGGGTGCTTAACTTAATTCTTTGTGTATACATCTGTGCCAAATTTGGTGCTTTCCTGAAAAAATGAACGATACGCCCTATTTTTCGGTCTTAAATTTGTAAATTATACTATTTCGGTCTTAAATTGGTAAAAAATACTAAGTACAGTCCTCAAACCTGCAAAAAATAACTCAAACGAAAACGGATTTTAAAAGTCCAAAAGAAGGGGATGAGAGTAGAGAAGGAAAAAATGGGGATGAGAGAGTGATAGTGGGGTGAGAGAGGGAGAGGGGTTTTGGTTTGGGGGAGCGGAATATGGAGACGGGAAGGTGGCGCGATATGCTTTGTAGCTGTGTCGATCTTGTAGCTGTGTAGCTGTGTATATCCATCAAACAACGTTAGCACGGCACAGCATAGGCGCATGTTATCACATGCGTTGCAGCACACACCTCCTCAGCTGTATGGGAGCGGTGTACTTTGAATGTTTCTGTACTTGTTTGGGTGTCTTGTTAATATTATCCATTATTTTGTCAAGTGCTGTGGATGGTAAAGAACTTATTGGAGTTGAAACGACAGAGTGCACAGCAGACTCGGTTTCAATGTGTAATTAAATTCATAAAAAGGGTTTTGATTTTGCAATATAATGAAGAAAATTATCGTTTCATTTCAGTCCAGCTTAGATGTTTTAAATTTTGCACGAGTTGTAAAAACCTTTTTTTTCGAAACGATTTGACCTTCCTATCTTAAATGGCAATGCCAAATGGCTGAATACAGTCACCCGCATTACCTTGTGTTTGAACCTGATTGACGAGGTGAGCGATAAAAGTTAGTCCAAGTAATATCGGTGGGTTCAAATGTATTTACCTCCAATTTGAATCGCATGGACTCACCAGAAGATAAGAAAGTCTTGCCTCCTATTTTTGTTTCATTTAAATGCAATTTCACAAATGGTATCACAAGTGATATATTATTTCGTATCTTTTTGGCTTAATTGCAGGTTTGAATAAGCCTTGGTTCGAGATATACTTCACCTTCCAGGTAATTCTGTAAGTCCTGTTTCCAAGGTATGAAAAGGCCTGGTCTCCAATTTAAATGGGGGAATATCTAAAGGCTAATTTACTCGAATATTTATCACATTCTTATGGAGAAACCGAGGG
This sequence comes from Myxine glutinosa, assembly GCF_964187855.1. Taxonomy (NCBI): domain Eukaryota; kingdom Metazoa; phylum Chordata; class Myxini; order Myxiniformes; family Myxinidae; genus Myxine; species Myxine glutinosa. The sequence continues at coordinate 60,425,715 of NC_136271.1, forward strand.
TAATATAAGAACTAAAGTAAAGAGAATGGAAACGTTTGCATTCCAATGACAGATTTGCGAGACATGAGCAAACAGAGTAAACCAACATTATCAGGTGGAGAGCGTTCATGGTGTTATGAGCTACGGGGTACACGGAATAACGGAGTATACACTATGTTTACAGAGCGGCCATTTAAAATAGGTTTCTATACATGACTGTATAATCTTGTCAAGCTGTTTCAATGTTAAAGTTGTGTATCTCTATTTGTTTGTATTAACCCCCTTTCACTTTTGAGTGCAATTTGTGCCATTATTACCTCCGCCACCAAAGGTGGATGGAGGTTATGTTTTCACCCCTGTCTGTCTGTCTGTCCGTCCGTTTGTGAACAAGATATCTCAAAAAGATGTGGACGGATTTGGATGAAATTTGGCAGAGATGTAGCGTGTGTGACAAGGACGAAATTGTTAGATTTTGGTGAAGATCCGGATTCGGATCCGGCTACTAGAATTTCAGAAGTAATTCGTCACCATTGGGAGATCGGGCCAAAAACTATATATAGCAGGATATCTCACAAAGTTGTGGACGGATTTGGACGAAACGTGGTGGACCAGTTGGGTGTCTGACAAGGACGATTCGATTCGATTTTGATGAAGATCTGAATATGGTTTCGGATATGAGAATTATTTAATTCCTTAAGTGATTCTTCAACATTGGGAGATCGGGCCAAAAACGATAAATAGCAGGATATCTCAAAAAGTTATGGATGGATTTGGACCAAACTTGTTGGACAGGTTGTGTGTGGGACAAGGAAGAATCGATTAAATTTTGGTGAAGATCCGGATCCGGATCCAGCTCGTCGAATTTTTAAGTGATTCTTCACCATTGAATGATATGGCCAACCAGGTGGAGGTATGCTCTCAACTGAGTGCCGTTCTAGTTGCAGATGTAATATGCTCAATAAGCTGCCAGCACTTTTTGTTGACATTTAAATCCAGCTTATCTTGGCTGTTGAGAGAGACTGGGGACATCGGGGATCCACAACCTTTAAATGGAGGGCTGTCCTTTAAATCTCCCACATGGGGTACAGAGGCACCAGAGCACGGAGTAGAAGGAGGGGATGTGACAGTTTAGAGTCGCTTCAGTCCCTTTAGACACACAACAAGCCCTTCAACTAGAAGAAGCTCATTGGCCAGGTCAATGACCAAATGGACAACACAACTGATTGCAATTTCTGGACGTACAGTGATGTCTACTCATGTCTTTGTTCTGCATGGCATCCATGAGCTGACTTTTATCAATGTTAGGGAAAGATCTGCACCAGGATTAGCGAACTAATTATCAGTCTCAACGATCGCTTTGGAGTATTATAAAGCTCTAGAAGTAAGATAAAGTGGATAAGGAAGGTGACAGAAATGTTATAAGCACTTGTGCAGTGGTTATAGTTGAGAGACAGCTGAAGTAACGTTGCTCTACCCTTAAAGCCACATGTCGGGATCAAATGTATCACCCTCAGAGAGAATCGCTGCTGGAAAGTGATAGTTGAGACCGGAATTTCACTCAAATAGTCTGTGCTAGATCTGTGCCCCGTTTAGTTCACTGGCAGAGCTGGCTGCATGTGGAGCGTGGTGGACAAACAGGTTAGTGCCTGGCTACCCATTGCTGCACTGCTGTTGGATGTGCACCTGAGGTGGTCCTTCCATGTCTTTGTCCTCATTTCGAGCTGCTCTTTGGGACTGACATGTTATGAAGTTCCCAAGTACCGTACTGTAATATGAATGACCATTGACTTTACTGACTGTCAAACCGTGCTTGTCTGTGCAAACTGAGACAGAAAACCAAACCAACCCCTTGCTCCTTCTTTCACATGCTGAAGCCTTTTACATCAGTAGACATTGTAAATTCTCATGGTGGCACAACATAAACTTAAAACCTGGATTCTTCTCCTGTGTTTTGTGTGTTTCTGTAGTTGGATGGATGCGCCATTCTTTTTCTTGAGTATGAATACTTCAAGCAGTGTGGATGTGTGTGTGTGTGTGTGTGTGTGTGTGTGTGTGTGTGTGTGTGTGTGTGTGTGTGTGTGTGTGTGTGTGTGTGTGTAAGTACTGTGCAAAATTTTGGGTTAATTCCACATTTGTGGTGCTATTTCCTAATTTAATTTTTTAAATTTTTTAATTTAATATTTTGTGTTTTTTTAACTTTGCCGGTAGTCTTGGGAGGTGGAGATGGGGAGGGGGTGGATGGACTCAACCTATCTATGTAAATGCGCATCATGTAGCACCACATCCAGGTGAGAGAGGGTACAGTATTCCTGTTCACAAATTTCCAGTGCAGTGAGGTGTTTTGAATTATAAGCAATAGTCATGTTTTTGCTTCATGCACATAACCCGGGTTTTTATTATATTTTCGGGAGTGATTGAGGGAGCTGTCAGTTGCCTGTACACCACCCAGATAAAGGTATGTATCAGAAGAATGTGTTGCATGCTTGGAACAAGATTGGCGGTGGGACAGGTACTCTGCTAGTATAAAATAAATAATAATAAAAACAAGAAGACGTCATGCGGAGCACGATACTTGCAAAATACGCCCCCCCCCCTCCCCAAGAAAAAAAATTCCATTGATACAGCAAATTGTCCATTTCATCAAGATTAAAATTGACAATCTTGATCAAAGCTCGGGTCAATAGGAGGAAAATTGACGATTTTTCAGATGAAAATGATGATTTTGGAAGGTTCATCTTGAGTTGACCTTTGACCTTTGACCTCAAAAATAGTTGGTTTCCCTATTTAGTGACTCAATATGCAAATGCTGTTCAATTTTCAAGTCAATCGGATGAAAATTGACGGTTTTTTCAGATAAAAAGTGATTTTTTAAAATGTGACCTTGAGTTGACCTTTGACCTTTTGACCTCAAAAATGGTATGTTTCCCAATTTAGTGACTCGACATGCAAATGCTGTTCAATTTTCAAGTCAATCGGTTGAGAAGACGGCTTTTTAGATGAAAATTGACGATTTATAAAATTTGACCTTAAGTTGACCTTTGACCTTTTGACCTCAAAAATAGTTCATTTCTCAATTTAGTGACTTGATATACAAATGATATTCAATTTACAAGTCAATCGGATTTAAAATGGCGATTTTAGAAATTTGTCCTCCAGATGACCTTTGACCTTTGACCTCAAAATCAATAGCCTTCTCAATTGGGAGACGTATACAACTTGGTGAAGTTTCGTGACGATCAGTTTAGAATTGTGACCTGTAGGCCGGTTAGAAACAGACAAACAGACAGACAAACAGACAGAACCACAAACGGAACCGACCAATATACTTGAAAAATCTTCGATTTTGCAAGTAATAATAATCATCATTATCATCAATATTGATCTTTGTAGGGTCGTTGATCCCATGATGGTCATTTTTATGGATGAATTTCTCATGGTACATTTATGCATTATTGTGCGAATTTTAAAATCTACGAGGAGCATAGCAATATTTGGATGGACAGTCACATGAAAAAGTAAGTACACCCCATGTAAAGTTTTGACTTTTTCAACATATTTCAAAATACAGCTATTTGATCTTCATTTCAACAATATTGATAGATAAAGGTGATATAATATAACAAATATCATGAAACATTTACATTTTGTAGTCCATTGTATAATTTAAATAAACATAAATGCAATTTTCGCATGTGGAAAAAGTAAGTACACCCTTGGCTCTAATAGGTGGTATTGCCCCCTTTGGCAGAAACAACCTCAAGTAGGCGTTTCTTATAACTGTCTAACAGTCTCTGACATCGACTGGGAGAAATTTTTGCCCACTCCTCCATGCAGAATTCTTTCAGCTGTGCGATGTTTGAGGGGTTTCTTGCATGCACAGCTCGTTTCAAATCCACCCACAACATCTCGATGGGATTTAGATCCGGGCTTTGACTTGGCCATTCCAGAACCCTCCATTTCTTTCTTTTCAGCAATTCCTTGGTGGATTTACTGGTGTGTTTAGGGTCATTGTCATGTTGCAAGGTCCACCTTCGGTTGAGCTTCAACTTTCGGACAGATGGCCTCACATTATCCTCAAGCACCCTCTGGTACAATGAAGAATTCATAGCGGATTCTATGATGGTGAGCTGCCCAGGCCCTGATGCAGCAAAGCTGCCCAAAAACCATAATATTTCCACCACCATGCTTTACAGTTGGTATCAGGTTATTGTGGTCAAATGCTGTCTTTGGTTTTCGCCAAACATATCTTCTGGTACTGTGGCCAAATAGTTCTACCTTTGACTCATCTGTCCAGAGCACATTGTTCCAGAAGTGCTGGTCTTTGCCGAGGTGTTCATTGGCAAACTTTAGTCTTGCCCTGATGTTCTTTCTGGACGGCAAAGGTTTCCTCCTGGCACACCTCCCATGTAGATCAAATTTGTGCAGCCTCTTTCTAATGGTAGACTCGTGCACTTTGACATCAACAGTGGCAAGAACTACCTGTAGGTCCCGTGATGACATTCTGGGGTTCTTAGAGACTTCTTTCAGCATCTTGCGGTCTGCTCTCGGGCTGAACTTGCTGAGGCGGCCTGGCCTGAACAAGTTGGCAGTTGTTTGGAATCTTCTCCACTTGTAGATGATCTCCCAGACAGTCAAATGATTGATTTCAAATTGTTTGGAGATCTTTTTAAATCCCTTCCCAGACTCGTAAGCATCTATAACCTTCTTTCTGAAGGCCTCAGAGAGCTCTTTTGATCTAGGCATGGTGACGCCACACACTTCAACAACAAAGAGCAAACCAAACTAAATGTCTGAGGTTTAAATATGACAGGTTCCTCCAAGATCCTCTCCAACGATGTTCTAATCATTTGCACCTGAGCTGGTGCACCTGATTCTATTTTTAGGTATTTGAAGGAGTGATAAATGTGGGGGTGTACTTACTTTTTCCACATGCGAAATTTGCATTTATGTTTATTTAAATTATACAATGGACTACAAAATGTAAATGTTTCATGATATTTGTTATATTATATCACCTTTATCTGTCATATATTGTTGAAATGAAGATCAAATAGCTGTATGTTGAAATATGTTGAAAAAGTCAAAACTTTACATGGGGTTTACTTACTTTTTCACGTGACTGTAGATGGCCAAAGAACAGTACAGACAAAGTTTGTTAAAAAGGACAAAACAAAAACGTGAAATAGGATGCATTTTTAATGACGGAAGGCTAAATAATATCTGGGACTAGCTGAGCCCATACGGCATCCAGTCTAGCTTTAAATGCAGCAATTGATGGTACTCGAACCACACCTGAAGGGAGGGCATTCCACAGTTTCACATTTCAATGGGAAAAAGTTGAGGAAGGGAAATTCCTCTGCACTCACTGCTGGAATATTTTCAAAGGATGTCCTTTGTCAATGAGGAAGTCGACAACGTTTTATTATTGCTATAAATTTTGCTATACATTTTTGTTACGGCCACGGGTTTTGGGTCTACTACGAGGAGGACAGGGTGGGGGTTGCCTCGATTCCTCTCGAAATACCGGACCTGAGGCCGCCATGTATTGATAACTCCGTGAGCTGCACAGGTTGCTAGGCAACTGCAAACTCCAAACTCCAATTAGTTGACTAGTCCAGGGTCCTCCATCTAATTACCGTTTACCTGTCGGTCACGTGGTCTCCCAACCGGAGGATGCTGCCTGGTTGTGCACTAATCTTATCTTAATTAGATCTTAATTGCAGAGGCCGAGCAACTCTGAGATATAACTGTGAGGAGGTATAGATCTGGGAAAGGGTATAAAACAATTTCTAGAGTGTTGAAAGTTCCCAAGAGCACAATGAGCTCCATCATTAGGAAATGAAAGAATATGGAACTACCCAGACTCTTCCTAGAGCAGGCTGTCCGACCTAACTGAGCAACGGGGACCTTAGTCATGGAGGTGATCAATAACACAATGACCACTCTGACAGAACTACAGAGTTCCTTGGCTGACATGGGAGAACCTGCCAGAGGACAACAGCTTCTGCAGCACTTCACAAATCTCGGCTTTATGGGAGATTGGCCCGATGGAAGCCACTCCTGCGAAAATGACAGCATGCATGGAGTTTGCAAAAAGCCACGTGAAAGACTGAAAGAATGAGGAAAAAGATTATGTGGTCTGATGAGACAAAAATTGAACTCTCTGCCCCGAATGCAAAGCAGTTGCCATATGACGGAAAACGAGCACAGGTCATCACCCATCTAACACCATCCCTACCGTGGAGCGTGGTGGTGGCAGCATCATGCTATGTGGATGCTTTTCAGTGGCAGGGACTGGGAGACTTGTAAGGATAGAGGGAACAACGAATGAAGCCAAATACAGGTAAGTCCTTGAGGAGAACCTGCTTCAGAGTACAAAAGACCTAAGACTGCAGCGAAGATTTATGTTCCAAAAAACTAACCAATAAAAGAGAAACTCCCCAAATCCAGATATGCAAAGCTGATAGACATACCCAAGAAGAATCAAAGCTGTAATCGCTGCTTTGCATATCTGGATGTGCTTCTACAAAGTATTGAATCAGATGGCTGAATACTTATGTAAATTAGATATGTATGTACTTCGTTTTTAATTATTTTGTAGAAGTTTCTAAAAAAAATAATTCCACTTTTATATTATTGGGTATTATGTGTAGATCAGTGACAAATAACATCTCAATTTCATGCATTTTTAATTCAGGCTGTAACACAACAAAATGTGAAAAAGTCAAGGGGTGTGAATACTTTCTGAAGGCAATGTATAGATATATATATATTGTTGCGGAGATGAGGACTGTATTTTTTTTGATTGTGTGCTGTATTATTATTATTATTGTTATTCTGCGCCCCCCTACCTCCGGAGCTGTGTAAAGGTGAAAGGGCATCCCATAATTAGTCCACAAGCATACACATCAACCATATAATAGAATACCCCTGTTTGATAGTTATCTCTTATTCTGTGTTTTAGAGTAAGGCTGTGTCTCCCATTAATTGAAGTACTCCATTGCACCAGTGAAAGAGAATATATCCCCTTTCATTCCCATCCCCAAAATCCCCATTTCTTTTACATCCCCTCTGGTCATTGCCGAGCCTCGATTGCCAAATTACCTCCCCTCCAATAACCGCCATTGACCATGAGGCAGGGTCGGAGAAGAAAGGCGTGTCTCCACCTCGTCATAGAGGGGAAGAGGGGCGTGCCCGCCCGTCGTCATCAAGGGCGGAGCGAGAGGGTCGCGCGACCAACCAGGGCCGAGGTGAGCACCCCGATGGGCGTGTCCAAAAGGCCGGCGGCTTAATCGCCGGAGGCGCTATAAAAGGCGCGCACGCAAAAGTGAGTAGAGAGAGTCGTGAGGAGTCAGTCAGTGGAGTCGGTGGTCAGTTGGTTGCGTTGGTTGCGTTGGTTGCGGTGAGGAGTCGGTGGTGGTGGTCAGTTGGTTGCGTTGGTTGCGGTGAGGAGTCGGTGGTAAAGAGTGAGCGGACCAAGAAAGAGGTGAGGGTTTGGACCAGACGAGTCGGACAAGGCCTGGCAAAGCACGCGACGTCCACAGCAGCCACAACAGCAGCTTGGGGGCCTGAACGGCGGTTTGGAGCAGGGCCGTGAAGGAACGGCGGCTGCTCAACGCGCCGGTTGTGCTGCAGGACCCCCTTGGACCTTCCTCTCCCTCCAGCCATCCACCTCCTGCCGTTCCATCCTTCTTGTGTACGTGAGTTTGTTTTGTTTGTTCTGTCCTGGGTTAATTAAGTCTGTATAAGCTAGTATTTTCACTGTGTCACCTGCGTCTTATGTGCTTGTAAATAAACGTGACTGCTTTCTTTTTGCTTATGTGTGTAAATAGTCAATAAATTCAGTAGTATTTCCAAACCTTTCTTTGCCTTCGTTTTCCTCTTTGCATTCGTCGTTTTAGTCTTTTCCCTCATTGAGCAGCCGCGGTGCGATCTGGTCAACGTCGGGTGGAATCGGGTTCTAATCGGGGAGTAACTGTTCGGTCGCGGTTGGACCATCCGCTCGGCCCATCATACCATCTAAACCGCGATCAGTAACAATTGGTTGTCAGGAGTGGGATTCGAACCTGGGACTAAATTTATTTAGCCCAAATTTTGGACACCAATTGTGTTATTACAGTAACAATTGGTGTCTGGGAGTGAGATTCGGGGCCCGAACCAAATTTTTAAAACATCTAGGAAAAAATTTGGTCAAAATTTGGAGCGGACGAAATTTGTTTTGTTTTAAAGCAAAACCCGAATTTTGAAATCGCGCCATGGCTGGTCAAGGCGACGGGATGCCGGTGGGAGAGATAGACGGGGTGGAATCGACCCAGGACCTCGGGGAAATGTATGTGGAGGAAAGGGAGGAGGAGAAAAATGGCAATGTGGTTGCGGAGGTTTCAGACGCACAAAATGGCGCTCTCGCGCACGTGGTTGAGGGGGCCACGGTCGCGGAACCAATGAGCGCGGCCCAAATACAAGCCTTCATGGCCCAATTCATGGTGGAAATGCAGAAAAAAAACGACAGTATGGAACAAATGGAAAGCAGAATGATGGGGGCCCTTATGGGGCAAATGGGGGTAATGAGGGATGAAGCGAGGGGTACCAATGCCCAAATTGGGAAGTTAGACAAGAAATTTGAGGGGTTAGACAATGGGATAGAAGGGGTGAAAAATGGGTTAGAGGGGTTAGAAAACAAGATGGAAAACAAATTGCGGGAGATAGGGGAGCAATCCGCCCGAGAAATTAAACAAATGGGAGAGCAGATAGAGGAGGTAAAAATCGGGGTAGAAACCAAATTGGATGCTCAGAGGGATGAATTGGGACAGATGAGGGCGGCATCTACAAAAGAAAGGGAGGAGATGAAAGAGGAGATACGACGAGGTGTGAGTGAGGAGGTTTCGGGGCTACGCGAGGAGGTAAAGCGAGGTGAGAAGCGTATGGAGAAGGAGGTGAGAAATGGGGCGGCAAAGTTACAAGGGGGAATAGAAGATCTGACGGAGGAGGTGGAACAGCTGACGGAGGGACAAAAAGAACTAGTGGAGCAGGTTCAAAAGAACACTGCGGTACTAGGAGGGTTAAAGGCGACACAAAAAGAAATTAAAAACGAATTAATAGCGACACAGAGGCAATGTCAGATGGTACGTGAGGGACTGACAATGAGGGTGGACGAGGTGACAGAGATAATGGAGACGAAGGACCGAGAGGTGAGGATGCACATAGAGACGGTCACGGTAGCCTTAGAGGACGAACTTGAGGAGACGCACCGGGAAATAAAAGAGGTGAAGCGAAAATTAGAGGAAGTGGAAGAAGAGGTGAGTGAAATTAAGAAGGGACGGACAGAAACTAAAAGAGAAATCCAGGAGGAAGTAATGGAATATGTACAAGGTCGGTGCTCAACTCATGATGTGATGCTCACTAACCAAATAAAGAGTTTGCAGGGGGCAAAGGAGGTGCGGAGACGAGGTGCCAAGGTGAGTGGCGATATAATCGGAAATGTACATGATGTGAGGAAAGCTTCAGTCGGCTTGGGGATTGGTTTGGATCCGGGTGTTCGTGAAAGGCCGTTGGTGAAGTGTGTGACAGGTCAGGTGTGTGAAAAAAGAGGTGTGCGAGAATGTCCGACCATGGGGTGTGTAAGGAAAAAGTGCGCGCCGACCAGTGAGTGTGCTGTCGAGAGTGAGTCGGTCGTAGCGCATGTGCGAGGGGGTACATGGAAGCGCGGTGTGGTAAGAGTTACAGAGGATGTAACGAAAGAGTGTGCGCGAGAGGATGCGCGAGAAAGGTGTGTAACGGACGGGTGCATGAGGAAAGAGTGTGCTGTCGAGAGTAAGGGTGAGTGCGCTGTCAAGAATGGAGGTGAGAGTAGTGAGAGTGACACGGAGCGTGAGTTGGTTGTGACAGGTGAGCGAGGATGTACACCTGGAATGGAAGGATGCACACCTGGAATGGTAGAGCGTGTGTGGGAATGCACACTTGAGTTGGTCGTGAGGCACGTGGTTGGGTGTGCGGGTGAGAGCACACCTGTGGTTGTCACAGAGGAGGTGACCGAGGAGGGGGCGCGAAGAGGTGTGTTGGTGAGGTGTGCGAGCGACGAATGTGTGCCAAGGTGTTCGGTGGTCAGGTGTGTGACCAAGTCGGTGAGCGGAATGAGTGTACCGAGGTGTGTAAGGAAAGGTACGAGGAGCATGGGAACAGCTGGAGGTATGAGCAAGAAAGGGGTAGCGTATGCATGTAAGCATGCAGGTGAAGCATCGACGGTAACCGGGTTAGAGGTTAGAACGACTTATAGCCGAATCGGGCCCTCGGTGCGCGTCGGGCAGCTTCGCGTGCCGCGAGGACCAGCGGGGATCCGAACCACGGCGGTTTCGAAAGAACCGCCGTACGCGATCCACGCTGTGCCTCGCTTGGAACGGCCGCGTCCGGGCTCCACTAGGCGGAGCGGGCAGCCCGATAGGAAGGGTCGTCATGGCGACCACTTTCTATTGAGACGTGCCGGCAGGTCGAGATCGGGACATTGGATGGCTCCACGCCGAGGTGGTGCGTGGGATCTCGGCCTGGGTAAGCCCCCGTCCCTGCCACGAATGCGGGACGTATCCAGCCGCCGGCACCAAAGAACCCGCGTTCATTGCTCGGCTGTACGAAGCCGAGCTTTAGAAGGGAATTGGCGCACCGAGAGGATGTAATAAGTAGACGGGTGATGAGGATAGTGTTTTGGCCCCGAAATTGGAAAAAAAAAGCAAAATTTGATGATTAGCAGTAAATGGCAAATTTTTGATTTGTTGGATTTGGACGAGCGAAATTGATAGTAGGACCTCCCCGATGTGGTGGGATGGCAAATCCACCATCCCTCACAGGTGGGGCAAATGCGCTATAGTTTATGGGGTGTATGGCAGTGAAAACTAGCCCGGGTGGGTTAGGATATCGTGTGTAGGGATCTAGCGGAGATGACATTAGGTAACGTTAAGGTTAGTTAGTGACTGATACCTGTAGTGAGGACGCAGGTAGTTTAGTGTGGATGATAATGACATGGGAGCGCAATAGTTTAAAGGGACGACTGGGAAGCGCAAGTTTCAGAGGGGAGTAGTTAGCTGAGATGATGCCGTGTGTTTGAGGATTGAACAGGTGTGATTGCACAGGTGTGCAACTGAACAGGTGTGTGGAGCAGTGTATGAGTGAGTGAAGGTGATTGTGTATTGTGCTGACCCAATGGTCCAGGAAGAGGAGGAGGGTGCAGGTGGCACCAGGGGATTGCACAGGTGTGCAACAACAGGTGTATGTGGCTGTGTGGAATAAATGGTAGTGTGGAATAAATGGAGTATTGGAATGGATGGTCGTGGAGTGAGTATGGTGGAAATTGTGGAGTGGAGTGGATGGTGCGAAGGTGTGAATGGGGGAAGAGTGGACCCCCATCACGGATACCCGGGGCGGGTAGAGTAAGTGTTAGGTAGAGGGTATAGGTAAATTGTGGTTGGATATTGGCATCTGTGGTGCAGGTGAAAGAATGGTCTTTGGATGGGTGCATTAGTGTTGTGGAAATGGCTGGGCGTGTAGCCTGTTAGTGTGTGTAGTTGGTTTGGGCACTCCACCACTGTGAGGATGTCGGCCAGGTGAGGCCGCAGGTGGGCTCTGGGAGCCGGTAGTTGTGGATGGGGCCCGAGGATCCGGAGGACGGACCCGGGTAGCCCAGTGCCAGAGGGCACCAAGGGGTGACAGAGCCAGGAGGGGCTTTCCCCAGTTAGTTAGGTTAGGGTGAGGAGCTAGGTAAGCTCGGGTGGCAACTGCAGTGGTGGAGGTGTGCAGGTGGGTAGACCTGCTGGGAGAGCTACACGTCGCAGCCCAGAAATTGTGCGAGGGCACCGGGAGATGAATCGGGGGAGTGATACCCCAAATTGAGAAGCACCACAGTTTGGGCAATGGGAATTGATTTTTAGAACCCATAGTGTAAGTTGGCCAATGGATTGGCAGGGAGAGACCCCGGGTAGTGTAAAGTGTGTTAATGTCATTTAGAAAGTAGTTAGGATGAAGTCTCCTCGCACCATCTGCATCCACTCACCTGAGGTGACAGGAACTCCACACCATGCCATGTTTTATTATTTTTTTATGATGCAAATGTTTTGGTTTGTGAGACGCATCATGACGTGGGTGTGACATTGTGCGTAATTCCATCTCTCCCTCCTTATGAGGATTGATGACGAATTGGGTGATGGCAAATTTTGGTTAGAGGGATTGTGGTGACGAATTTGGTATAGAGGAAATATGGGGAAGACGTGACAGTAGTGACGAATTTGTAAATGGGTAGATTTTGTACATATGGGGTAAGGGCAAGGGTAGTGTAGGTGACAGGGGGGTGACGTACGGTAGGTACGAGCTTTCTCATTTCGCTCTCCGTACGCATTTCGCCTTGCATTGCCTTATTGATGTGTACCCTTGTGACCTTACCCCTCACTCATTTGTCTTTCCCCTTTTGTCTCCCACATGACCTGTGCGCCATTGGGCGCCGAGGGGAGCGTGCGTGGGTCGGCCATTGTGCGCCCGAAATTCCCAGAACCAGCTGTCTGCATCGATGCACCACATTATGGACCACATGCCTGTGGCCGAGCACCACTTATGGACCCCATGGGTTGGGGCAGGGCCCCTCTGCTGGAACCGGCCATGAGGGCCCGAAATCTTGCTGGCGGACCTTGGCCACAGGGCACCGATGCCCCACAGGTGAACCACACGTAGTCGGCCCTGTGGGCCATAAATAAAGAAAATAAAAAGGACACATTGGGCACACTTTATTACAAATAGGCCGCCAGTAAGAAAATGAAAGAATGACAACATCTGGAAGACCAAATAATAATAACCAGCAGAGGGAGCCGAAGAGCAAGAGATCACCTGCAGGGTTAGGGGTTGTTTGGTTATTTTTTATTGTTGAACACTGATGAACTATGGTGACTGCACCGATTGGTGCTTGAGGGTGCTTGTATTGGTGCGTTTTTGGGTGCTTTCATGGTGCGTCGATGCAGAGCAGACTGTCTCCCCCCCAGAAAGAACAATTACAGGTCCTGGGTTAGTCTTGTAAATAAAAGTAGCGTCAAGTGTAAATAATGCTTCCCACCGTCAGTGTGTAGTTTGAAGACCATTCCGCAATTCGGTTAACTGTGGGCGTAAGTCTGTTAGGCAGGGTGCAATGGAGCAGCGGGACACATTTATTTATGTTTTAAAACTGTCGCACTCAGGGTCAGGTTAAAAGTAGAGGGAACTACACCTACGTGTCACACTAAATAAAAGTTGTAGGCCCGGGACGTGCCTAAGAGGAGGAGGGTGCAGTGTTGCGGAGATGAGGACTGTATTTTTTTTGATTGTGTGCTGTATTATTATTATTATTGTTATTCTGCGCCTCCCTACCTCCGGAGCTGTGTAAAGGTGAAAGGGCATCCCATAATTAGTCCACAAGCATACACATCAGCCAAATAATAGAATACCCCTGTTTGATAGTTATCTCTTATTCTGTGTTTTAGAGTAAGGCTGTGTCTCCCATTAATTGAAGTACTCCATTGCACCAGTGAAAGAGAATAGATCCCCTTTCATTCCCATCCCCAAAATCCCCATTTCTTTTACATCCCCTCTGGTCATTGCCGAGCCTCGATTGCCAAATTACCTCCCCTCCAATAACCGCCATTGACCATGAGGCAGGGTCGGAGAAGAAAGGCGTGTCTCCACCTCGTCATAGAGGGGAAGAGGGGCGTGCCCGCCCGTCGTCATCAAGGGCGGAGCGAGAGGGTCGCGCGACCAACCAGGGCCGAGGTGAGCACCCCGATGGGCGTGTCCAAAAGGCCGGCGGCTTAATCGCCGGAGGCGCTATAAAAGGCGCGCACGCAAAAGTGAGTAGAGAGAGTCGTGAGGAGTCAGTCAGTGGAGTCGGTGGTCAGTTGGTTGCATTGGTTGCGTTGGTTGCGGTGAGGAGTCGGTGGTGGTGGTCAGTTGGTTGCGTTGGTTGTGGTGAGGAGTCGGTGGTAAAGAGTGAACGGACCAAGAAAGAGGTGAGGGTTTGGACCAGACGAGTCGGACAAGGCCTGGCAAAGCACGCGACGTCCACAGCAGCCACAACAGCAGCTTGGGGGCCTGAACGGCGGTTTGGAGCAGGGCCGTGAAGGAACGGCGGCTGCTCAACGCGCCGGTTGTGCTGCAGGACCCCCTTGGACCTTCCTCTCCCTCCAGCCATCCACCTCCTGCCATTCCATCCTTCTTGTGTACGTGAGTTTGTTCTGTTTGTTCTGTCCTGGGTTAATTAAGTCTGTATAAGCTAGTATTTTCACTGTGTCACCTGCGTCTTATGTGCTTGTAAATAAACGTGACTGCTTTCTTTTTGCTTATGTGTGTAAATAGTCAATAAATTCAGTAGTATTTCCAAACCTTTCTTTGCCTTCGTTTTCCTCTTTGCATTCGTCGTTTTAGTCTTTTCCCTCATTGAGCAGCCGCGGTGCGATCTGGTCAACGTCGGGTGGAATCGGGTTCTAATCGGGGAGTAACTGTTCGGTCGCGGTTGGACCATCCGCTCGGCCCATCATACCATCTAAACCGCGATCAGTAACAATATATATATATATATATATATATATATATATATATATATCTATATATATAAATATATATATATGTGTGTGTGTGTGTGTGTGTGTGTGTGTGTGTGTGTGTGTGTGTGTGTGTGTGTGTGTGTTAGCTGCTTACCTGCTTTAAATGAAACTAATTAGCTGCTTTCCTTCTTTAAATTGCATGATTATTCTGTGGCAGACAATCAGCTTTGAGATGGTCTATTTGGGCTGAAAGTCAACCAATTCATGTTTTCAGGATCTTGCATAGGAAAGCAAAATGATGTGTAAAAGACGTCAACAATAACAGTACAAGCTGTAGGGCAAAATGTTAGCCCATGGAGCATTAGAGTTTATTGAGTCTGTCACCTTTGCTTAATCGGAACACAACAGAATTGGCAAGACACTCATCATTGCTGAATGCAAGCAAAGACGAGGGAGCAGAGCGAATGTGCAGTGGCCTGCAAAAGTATTCACCCCCTACCAATAATGCCTCATTTAGATCAATTACAAATTATGTAGAAACAAATTTTCCAAATGAACTTTTTACAGCGTAGCCCAAAGGACAAATCCGTATGGAGCAGTGTTTGTCCAACCGTATGTATGCATGTCCCCTCAAACGTGCACCAATCAGAGCTGAGGATATGGTCACACGACAGGGTGATGTGATTACATCTGATGCCATTACGGCATATGAGGGCTGACTCCACACTCAGCCATTTTGATTTATATGCCGTTCAGGCCGAATATATCGTCAAACCTGTCATATATCACAATTGCCATGCTCTACCTCTACGGTTTTTTTTGTTTGTTTTTTGTATACAAGACCAAGGCTCGTGAAAGAGCTAACAATAATCACACAAAAAGTCAAACCGACACATAAAACACAAAAAATAAGGGGAGTGGTAGACAAGATGGGGAGAGAGGGCGAAGGACACAAACAACATTAGAGAGCAGGGACATCGGGAGAAATGTGGGAGGGGGAGGGCTTGGGGGGAGGTGGGAGAGGTATAAAACATATGAACACTGCAAGGACTTCCAGGAAAGAAGTTGGAATTTCCAAAACAAAAGTGTATCTGGGGTGAATTAGCGGGGGTAGAAAAGATCAATGTTTTGGATGGGGAAAGATAAGAGATGGTGGTGAACAGCTGTTTTAAAGACCTGGAGGGAGGAGTGGGATTGAAGGGAGTGGGGGTGTTTGCTCCAGAGGTGGGAGAAAAGGGGAATGAAAGAGTGAAGGTGACCAGAGAGCCTAGATTTTGGCAATTTAATCATAAGAGGGTTGCTGGCAGATCTTGTGCGACCTGAAGGAATATTGGGGGGACAGAGCACCGAGAGCTGGGGGAGCAAGGCCGGAGAGGAGTCGGTAGAAGACAGAAAGACGACCAACCTGCCTGCGGTGAGTGAGTGAAAGGCCCTCGGAGTTAACTTCATCGCAGGAGATTCCAATGATTCTGAAAGCTTTGGTTTCAACAGCGTGAAGCCGAGCTAGGTGCGAGGCAGGAGCACCAGCCCAGAGGGGGGAACAGTATGGAGGGGAACAGTGTGAAAACACAAAAAATGCATCGTCTTCAGATGCACCAGATGTAAATGCACAATTCAGTGTGAAACACAAAAAAACCGATTGTTAAAATGATCATGAAATATCAAAAGCATCGTCGTTACAGGTCTTCCAATGACACAGTATATATAGGCCTTAGGCTTCATGCCTTCATGCCTCACATTCAGACTGTTTCGGACAAATTAGCCCAGGTTTCTTAATACAGTAGTATTGTTTTCGTAATAATAATAATAATAATATTAACGTTAATACTAATAGTATAGTAAGTATAATTGTAACACTGTAATCCCTTTGTCGTTATTGCAAAGTTTCTAGATTGAAGCGGTGTATGGTTCATGATTCAATGATAAGTGGTGTATGGCTCATGATTCAATGATAAGTAGTGTATTGTTCATGATTAAATGATAAGTGGTGTACTGTAGCGGCTGCCGCTGGGGTTACACAATCGCCTTGCACCTATCAAGGACGCGGAGCGATCACCAGGCCGGGCTCGTCCAGGACGCCCGGGCAGGCCCGCGCTCGACTTGCCAGGCCTCGGTCGGGACGCCCGGGCAGGCTCGCCCTCAACTTGCCAGGCCGCAGCCGGGACGTGGGGCCACGCCCCCTGGCGCCAGGCCTGGGCAAACCCCCTGGCGGAATAGATATATATTGCTGACCGTAAAACGTTTTTCCCAGAGTGCCTGAGTGTTTGATTCGAATAAAGCAGCTCAGATGAATTCAAGCTTTTTGTCGCGTCCATTCTTTCGATCGACGTGGGAGCCACAGCTCCTTCATTGGTGACCTACCGACATGGACACGGCAGTGACGCTTAAACTGCCTACCTTCTGGGAGGCTCACGCGGCTGTTTGGTTCGCTCAGGCGGACTCTCAGTTCGCCCTGCGAGGCATCACCGCGGACGACACCCGCTTCCACCATGTTGTGGCGGCGCTTGGTTCCGCCACCGCGGCCCGCGCCTTGAGCCTCCTCGAGCACCCGCCGGCTGCTGACAAATACAGCGCGATTAAGAAGCTTCTCCTCGATGCTTTCGCCCTCCCAGCGGCGGAACGCGCACGGCGCCTGCTCGATTTGCCTGAGCTCGGCGACACGCGCCCTTCCGGGCGAATGGACTACATGCTTTCGCTGCTCGGCGAGCACTCTCCGGCATTCCTGTTCCGGGAGCTGTTCCTCCGTCTGCTGCCTAACCCGGTACGCCTCGCCCTGGCAAGCACGACGATCACAGATCCCCGGGCCCTTGCCAGAGAAGCCGACAAAATCTCCGCCGCGGGACAGCGCATCGCAGCGGCGACATGGGACCCGCCGCCGCCTGATGCACCATCCATGGCGCCCGAGCACCCGGCGCGTTCGACGGTCGAACTGCCGACGCAATTGGCGGCCGCTATACCGAGCCGACCACGTCCAGCACGACGTCCGAAGCCTCCACCCGACCAAGCGTGGTGTTCCTATCATGCCAGGTTCGGACAGAAGGCCCGGACATGCCGACCCCCGTGCACCTTCGGCGGGTCGGGAAACGGCCAGGCCGGCGTTCATTACCTGCCATGAGCGCCGGCCACAGTCACACGGGCAACTTACTGTTCATCACGGACAAAGCGTCCGGACGGCGCTTCCTGTGCGACACCGGCGCCCAACTGAGCGTCATGCCCGCCTCTGACCAGGACAGGCAATCCGCGGTTTGCGGCCCCTCCTTGGTTGCGGCCAACGGATCGACTATCCGCACCTTCGGCCCGCGCAACGTCACCCTCTGCTTCGGCGGCCAACGCTTTGCTTGGACGTTTGTAACCGCCAACGTGCCCATGGCTCTGCTAGGCGCCGACTTCCTCTGCGCACACGGACTGCTGGTGGACGTCCAACGGCGTCGTTTAATCAACGCTGAAACCTTCAGCTCCCTGGTATGCACATTAAGCAGCTCCGCGCCGACCGAGCTGGCATGCGCCGTCCCGGCGGCGAACGAGTTTGCTCGCCTGCTCGCGGAGTTCCCGGCCCTCACGCGGCCGACGTTTTCGGCCGTCGCAGTACGGCATGGGATCGAGCACCACATACCAACCACGGGCCCGCCGGTCTACGCCAGGGCCCGCCGCCTCGACCCAGCCAAGCTTGCCGTTGCGAAGGCCGAATTCGACGCGTTGGAGCACCTCGGCATCGTGCGGCGCTCCGATAGCGCGTGGGCCTCGCCACTGCACATCGTGCCAAAGCCGGGGGGTGGATGGCGCCCGTGTGGCGACTACCGCCGTCTTAATGACGCTACAACACCCGACAGGTACCCGATCCCGCATATCCAAGACTTCTCCGCCCGTCTGGCGGGACGGGTCATTTTTTCGAAAATTGATCTCATACGGGGATATCACCAGGTACCTGTCAGGGCGGCCGACGTCCCTAAAACGGCAGTCATCACGCCGTTCGGCTTATTCGAGTTCTTGCGGATGCCGTTTGGTCTCAAGAACGCGGCTCAGGCGTTCCAGCGCTTGATGGACGGCGTGCTGCGTGACCTGCCGTTCCTTTTCGTTTACCTGGACGACATCCTCGTCGCCAGCATGTCCCGGGCCGAGCACCTCCTCCACCTCCGAACACTGTTCGGGCGCCTCAGCGAGCACGGCCTCATCGTCAACCCGGCCAAATGCCACTTCGGCACGACGGCCGTTGATTTTTTGGGCCACCACATCACCAAGAACGGGGCTGTGCCGCTGCCAACCAAGGTCGAGGCCATCACCACTTTCCCGCGTCCCCGCACCATAAAGGCCCTGCAGGAATTCCTGGGAATGGTGAATTTTTATCACCGCTTCGTGCCCCGCGCTGCTCAACTCATGCGGCCCCTCTACGAAGCCCTCCGGGGCAAGCCGGCCAAGCACGACATCGCCTGGTCCGCAGCAATGGATGCGGCCTTCCAAAGCTCAAAGCGGGCCCTCGCCGACGCAACACTGCTCGCTCACCCGGTGCTCAACGCTCCCATCGCCCTCACCACGGATGCCTCCGACTACGCGGTGGGCGCCGTACATGAGCAATGGGTGAACGGGGTTTGGCAGCCACTCGCTTTTTTCAGCCGGCAGCTCCGGCCGAACGAGCTCAAATACAGCACGTTTGACCGGGAGCTCCTCGGTCTACACCTGGCCGTCCGCCATTTCCGCCACCTCCTGGAGGGCCGACCTTTCACGGCGTTCGTCGACCACAAGCCGTTGGTTTACGCCATGGCCAAGGTCACGGAGCCATGGTCGGCCCGCCAACAGCGCCACCTCTCCGCCGTGTCGGAGTTTACCACGGACATCCGGCACGTCGCCGGCAAAAACAACGCCGTGGCCGACTGTCTTTCCCGGGCCAGCGCGAACGCGGTCCACCTGGGCGTGGATTTTGCGCTTATGGCGGCGGACCAAACCACCGACACCACGGTGCAAGCCCTCCGGGCGGCGGACACGGGCCTCCGCCTGGCCGACATCCCCTGCGCGGACACTGTCCTGCTCTGCGACGTCTCCCAAGGCCGGCCTCGCCCCATCGTGCCCGTCACCTGGCAACGCCGCATCTTCGCCTCCCTCCACGGCCTTTCCCACCCGGGCCGGAAAGCTTCCCAGAAGCTGGTGTCGGCGCGTTTCGTCTGGCACGGCCTTCGTCGGGACGTCCGCGATTGGACCAGCGCCTGCACCGCCTGCCAACGGGCCAAGGTCCACCGACACACCCAGGCCCCGCTGGCACCTTTCACCGTGCCCGAACGACGTTTCGACCACGTCAACGTGGATCTGGTGGGCCCCCTTCCCCCATCACGAGGGTTCACACACCTGCTCACCATGGTGGACAGGACCACCAGGTGGCCGGAGGCCGTTCCCCTCGTCTCCACCACCACCGCCGACGTGGCGCAGGCCTTCATCGCCACCTGGGTCGCCCGCTTCGGCGCACCGGCGGACATCTCGTCAGACCGCGGACCACAGTTCACCTCTGAGCTGTGGGGCGCGGTCGCCCGCAACCTGGGGGTCAAGCTCCACCGTACTACGGCCTACCACCCCCAAGCAAACGGGTTGTGCGAGCGATTCCACCGCTCCATGAAGGCCGCGCTCATGGCCGGCCTTCAAGACGGCGGTTGGGCCGACCGGCTGCCGTGGGTCCTTTTGGGCCTTCGCACGGCCCCCAAGGAGGACCTCCAGGCATCCACCGCCGAGCTGGTCTATGGCCAGGTGCTACGCGTCCCGGGCGAATTCGTGCCCGACGCTACCAGCCCCTGGTCCGCAGCTCGCCAGCGCTCGGACCTCCAGGAAGCCGCCCGACGGTTTGCCCCCGTGCCGACATCCCACCACGGTGACCCCCAGTCCTACGTCCCCCCAGCACTCCGCACCGCGGAGTATGTTTTTGTGCGTCACGACGCACATCGGCGGCCACTCCAGCCGCCGTACGACGGGCCCTTCCGGGTGCTGCGACGGGACGACAAGTCGTTCGTCATCGACATCGGCGGCAGGTCGGACCGGATTGCAGTGGACCGCCTCAAGCCGGCGCACGTGGACGTCGACCACCCACCACGGGTGGCCCTCCCGCCGCGGCGAGGCCGCCCCCCGTCCACGGTGCCCCCCACTCGACCGCCCACCACCTCACCGGACCCCCTCCCACGACCCGCCAGGGGTCGCTTCGGCCGGGTCATCAGGACCCCCCTCAAGTTGACCCTGCCGGTGCAAGTCGATTCTGGGGGGACGTGTGTAGCGGCTGCCGCTGGGGTTACACAATCGCCTTGCACCTATCAAGGACGCGGAGCGATCACCAGGCCGGGCTCGTCCAGGACGCCCGGGCAGGCCCGCGCTCGACTTGCCAGGCCTCGGTCGGGACGCCCGGGCAGGCTCGCCCTCAACTTGCCAGGCCGCAGCCGGGACGCGGGGCCACGCCCCCTGGCGCCAGGCCTGGGCAAACCCCCTGGCGGAATAGATATATATTGCTGACCGTAAAACGTTTTTCCCAGAGTGCCTGAGTGTTTGATTCGAATAAAGCAGCTCAGATGAATTCAAGCTTTTTGTCGCGTCCATTCTTTCGATCGACGTGGGAGCCACAGCTCCTTCAGTACGGTACTAATAACCACGGAAGTAAGGAATTATCCTCAGTTTTTTTTAATAGTAATATCATTTTCGTAATAATGATAACGTAACGTTAATATTATAGTAAATCTAATCATAACACTAATCCCTTCGTAGAGACTGCAAAGTCACTGGAAGTTAAAATATATCATCTTCTATATATTAAAGTAGTGTCCGTTTTGTGTCCGTCTGCCACGCTACGTCATTACGTCTATGATGTCATTACGGGGTACAACAGTGTAGGACGGCTGACTCCACCGACCCACATTTTAGTTTATATGCCATACAGGCCGAACATGTCATCAAAGTAGTCGAACCTGTCATGCGTTTTTACACACGGACAGCTGCACATTGACTGGACCACTCAAGAACATTACTTTCCTTTCTACCACTGGAGTGTGGCTTTAGCTTTGTGCTTCGGATCATCATCCTGCTGAAATGTGAATCTCCTACCCAGTTTCAGATTCATGGCTGAGTCAAGTAGATTTTCATCAATAACTTGCCTTTACTTTGCACCATCCATTGTCCCATCTCCCCCAACAAGCTTGGTAGTCCCTGCCAGGGAAAAGCAGCCCCATAACATGATGCTCCCACCACCATGCTTGACAGTAGGGATAATGTTGACTGGATGATGTGCAGTGCTAAGGTTGTGCCAGACGTAACGCTTTGAACTTGTACCAAAAAGTTCAATTTTTGTCTTATCTGACCACAAAACCTTTTCCACATGCCTGCAGTATCATTAAGATGCTTTTCATAAACTGCATATGAGCTTTTAGATGCATCTTTTTCAGGAATGGCTTCTTTATTGCCACCTGTCCATAGAAGCCAGCTTTGTGAAGGGGACAGGATATTGTTCATTGATGAACACTGACCCCCATCTCAGACATAGAGCCTTGCAGATCTTTTAAAGTCATTGTTGGATTGAAAGTGGCATCCCGAACCAGTTTCCTGCTTGCACAGTTGCTGAGTTTGGATGGGCGATCTGATCTGGGTAGAGTCTGGGTGGTATAATGTCTTCCATTTCCTAATGATGGATCTCACCATACTCAGAGATAATGAGTGACTTTGAGAACATCTCATAACCCTCTCCTGAACGGTGCTTCTCCACCATTTTATGTCTGACTTCTTTGGAAAGCTCCTTGGTCTTAATGTTTGCGTTGTTGGTTGGTCTCGTGAGTTGCATCTTTAAACTCCTTAGATATTTGGGGGAGCTTCATTTTTAGATTAAAGCACTGATTACATACAGTTGAAACCCATTACACTTATTTTGTAACATTTCAAACAAATAATTAGCTCCTGAAGTGATTTAGGGTTAATTTGGCAAAGGGTCTGAATACTTATGCAACTGAGAATCATATGATTTTCAATGTTAATCAAACTTATTTACATTTTATCTGCATTTTTAGCTTTATCACTTTGGAGTAGTTTGTGAAGACTCTATATTAAGTTTGATTTGAAAGCATCATTAAATAAGCTCATCGAAATGTCAAAAATGGAGGAGGTGAATACTTTTTCATGCCACTGTTTTTCTCAACAGAAAGCCTTATGAACGCTTGGCTAACTTGCTTAATATTACATTTGTGTTGCATGTGGTCATATTGTAGGTAGTCATCAAATAAAACAAGACATTGAATGTATTGAAATGTACTTGTTTGGCCTGATCGTGTTCCCTTCTCAGCCCACAGCATAAATAAAACAAGACATTGAATGTATTGAAATGTACTTGTTTGGCCTGATCGTGTTCCCTTCTCAGCCCACAGCTCATGATGTTGTATGAGCATGGCCATGTCTCTATACCTACTAATGTACTTGGAATCCATGTAAAAATATACCAATTATATCTACTTCAGTCTTTGTTCTGCTTGAGCTATGATCCTCAGATCACTCATAAGTACACTACATGGCCAGAAGTATGTGGACACTCGAACATCACACCCATACGTGCTCGTCGAACATTTTATTCCAAAATCATGTGATTTAATATGGAGTTGGTCCCTCTTTTGCTGCTATAACAGCCTCCACTCTTCTGGGAAGGCTTTCCACTAAATGTTGGAACATTGCTGCGGGGATTTGCTTCCATTCAGCCACAAGAGCATAAGTGAGGCCGGGCACTGATGTTGGGCGATTAGGCCTGGCTCACAGGTGGCGTTCCAATTCATCCCAAAGGTGTTCGATGGGGTTGAGGTCAGGGCTCTGTGTAGGCCAGTCAAGTTCTTCCACACTAATCTCGCCAAACCATTTCTGTATGGATCTCGCTTTGTGCACAGGGGCATTGTCATGCTGAAACAGGAAAGGGCCTTCCCTAAACTGTTGCCACAAAGTTGGAAGCACACAATCGTCTACAATGTCATTGTATGCTGTACCATTAAGATTTCCCTTCACTGGAACTAAGTGGCCCAGCACGAACCATGAAAAACAGCCCAGACCATTATTCTTCCTACACCAAGCTTTACAGTTTGCACGATGCATTCGGGCAGGTAACATTCTCCTGGCATCCGCCAAATCCAGATTCGTCCGTCGGACTGCCAGGTGGTGAAGCGTGATTCATCACTCCAGAGAAAGCATTTCCACTGCTCCAGAGTCCAATGGTGGCGAGCTTTACATGACTCCAGCCGACGCTTGGCATTGCGCATGGTGATCTTAGGGTTGTGTGCGGCTGCTTGGCCATGGAAACCCATTTCATGAAGCTCCTGGCAAAGTTGTTGTGCTGACGTTGCTTCCAGGGCAGTTTGGAACTCGGTATTGAGTGTTTCAACGGAGGACAGACGATTTTTACGCGCTACGTGCTTCAGCACTCAGCGGTCCCATTCTGTGAGCTTGTGTGGCCTACCACTTCGCAGCTGAGCTGTTGTTGCTCCTAGATGTTTCCACTTCACAAAGCAGCACTTACAGTTGACCAGAGCAGCTCTAGCAGGGCAGAAATTTGACCAACTGACTTGTTGGAAAGGTGACATCCTATTACGGTGCCACGTTGAAAGTTACTGAGCTCTTCAGTAGGGCCCATTC
Organism: Myxine glutinosa; assembly: GCF_964187855.1. Taxonomy (NCBI): domain Eukaryota; kingdom Metazoa; phylum Chordata; class Myxini; order Myxiniformes; family Myxinidae; genus Myxine; species Myxine glutinosa. The sequence continues at coordinate 60,449,855 of NC_136271.1, forward strand.
TACTGCCAATGTTTGTCTATGGAGATTGCATGGATGTGCGCTTGATTATATATACCTGTCAGTAATGGGTGTGCCTGAAACAGGCGAATCCACTAATCAGAAGTCGTGTCCGCATACTTTTGGCCATGTAGTGTAGCTATTAAAGTTTTATTATTATCGCATAACAAGTAAGCCTGAACAAACTGAAACACGAAAGATAAATTATATCTTTAAACATAACGAGAATAATCGACAATACCATAATCCTAATTGTAGTTGTAATCAAGTTAGAAAGATGATGATGACAACAAAGAAGATTTTCAAGATAGGTCACTGTTTCTTTAATAAGACCTACTGAATGATCAGTTTGGTAAAAGCAACAAATGGCCTCATTTGATGATCTACAGATGCTTTAGAGAGGTGAAATAATCCGTTAATACAATTGTAGTGAAATTATACCAAGGTGAACCCAGGGTGTGCTCGCTACAGAAGGGGCGTCTATAAGACCCGGGACAACCGGGGCGCGCGGACACTCCAGCGGAACTCACTGTGACATAGTCCTGTAGTTTGAATGGTATGTACGCCCCTAAATGCTGCGCTGACTGTCCTCTCTGTTGGACCATTATTATATTGAATCGACCATTGCTCATGAAATACTCTGATTTTAATGCCTGTTGCATGCATGTATTCTTACAGGATGTACTACAGATCTAAATGATATTAAACCTACCCAGAGGTCAAGTCGTGTCTGAGCTTGATTTTCACGACAACAATAAATTGTCAAACAAAATAACCAGTGAGTTCACAACGCACCAGTGATCTTGTCCAAAAATCGAATGCCCTCTTTGGATGGAAAGAAATTGCTTTGTGGTGGTTTGACATTAAAATCACAGCACGACCGTCAGTTGTTGTGATTAAGCCGAGGCAGGAAAGGCTGGCCTCTTGCGCCCTCCCCAAGAGAAACCACTTTTAAGTTTGGGAGCTTAATTCTGGTCCTGCATAATGTTGGCATTACAGACAGCTCTTGTGGGCTGGAACGGAGCAAAAACGATGAAATGAGGTCAGTGTGGATGCTCGAGGTGAGCGTTCACTCCCATGGCACTATCTCTGGCTCAAAAGAAGAGAAGGTTTTGAAAAGACCAGTGAGGCTCTGACCTTTTTTTCTTTCTCCAATTTTACATTTTCCAGTGGATCTCCTTATTAATGTGCTGGAGTACCAACTGACTGACCATGTTACGTAAACCTTTAAAACTACACTTCCTTATTGGCCGATGCTACAATAAAGCAGGATAAACTGGGGCTGTCGAAGAAGAATCAGAGCTGAATGTTATTTACATGTTGCTTATTTACCTGTTGCTCAAAATGTTGTTGCTCAAATGAGAAAAAAAATATCACAAAAGTAAGATTGATACCTTTGTCTGTATTCATTTCCAAAGCAGCATTCTTGCAAACACAGTGGATTTTTTTCCCCTCAATGAGAAATAACACCCAATAAAAAATTAATTAAAATAACGATAACAATTCAAATTGATGAAGATTACAGCTGAAGTTAATAAGGTGAATGTAAAAGGTGGGGTTGCAAAGAGAGACACAGGGCACCCTCAAATATATGGTGTGAGGAAAGACAAGAAAATTGTACAAAACAATAAAGACTAGTCGACCGTTTCACTTCCCAGGGACCAATCATAGAACCATAAAGAAGTACAAGTCAGGGATTGTCCTGACTGGATTGTGCAGAGATAGCGCACTTCCCTTTGAGGTAACTAATCTGGGGTTAGATTCTGCACCAGACAATAAACAGATCGGTGCTTCCAAGACAGGGTGATAGATCACAAAGTGAGCCATCCCTTAGATAGACGTTACGTTGGGTGTCCTAATGTATGTCCCATTCGCAAAGCTTATGTAAGTCATCACCGGCACCAAGGAAAAAAAAATCGAATTCCTACCCAAATAATCAGCAGTCGAACGTCAGGCCGAGCCAGGTGGTCCTTGAAAGATTTAGGCTAAACTTCCCTCCTAGCCAATCTCACAACAAAGTGGGATTAATGGGACTATTGAAGAAGAGCCAGAGCAGAATATAATTCACTTGACTACCCAATAAAGAACCACCTTTGGAGGCCATTTTTCCCCACAGAGCAGGGGTTGGCCGTTTTCACGCACCATGGTCCCCTTTTTTGAAGCAATGTTTTATGGCCGGATGATCCTGCCGCCAACCCTGTTAGTTGCCTCTTGCGACACAGGGAATTACCAGTGAACTGGTACTCAATTTGCCGACCTCAGGAGGATGAACAGGCTGAGTCATCCCCCCTGGCGTTATTTCAGCGATCGACCGGGATTCGAACCCAGGATTCGAGGATCCCAAGCCAGCACCCTAACCGCTAAGCCAACACCAGGCTTACTTGACTACCCAATACAATCATTTATTACCTTGCCTTTATATCTGTCAATTTCCTTTTTCAACTGATCTGTCTCACATCACCATTTCAGGCCACTAGTGATACCCACTCCCTCAGGAGTAAAATTGGCATCTTTGTTTGCATACTGTCAGTGCCCCCTCCCCCCAGCAGGGGTCAGTGGTTACACTGTTCCACTTGTACAGGAGAAAATTGCTAGTTTCTCCACTTTGTGGAGAGGGGGAATGGGGAGGTGGGAGATTTATTTTATGCCCAGGACTGGACCGGGTACCTCAAGCACATATACAGACTTTGAGGGAAATTGGCCAAGCAGTTTTCGATTAAATAAGGTTCAGATATGTGTGTGTGTGTGTGTGTGTGTATATATGTATATACTTATTTTCTTTTTTTTAACCAACAGGAATAACCAAGGACCCAAGGACCTCATCATCACCGGTGGATTTTGGGGGAGGCGCAAAGGGGGAAATGCCCCCTCCTTTATTTATTTATTTCAGTAGTTTACAATAAAGATAAAAAAACATCCCGTATTTACACATGAGTAACAAAGCGAAACGGAACCCAAATGCGTGGATTTCTTCCTCCAGCCATGGGAGATATCACAGTATTTGCATAGTGACATGATTGGCTGCATTCTTTTTCAAATCAGTTTAATAACTTTGGGTCAAAGAGAGCATGAAGAAAACGCAACAAATCCACATGAAACACCTGCGACTGTAGCCCAACCTCAAACAAACAGGTACCATTAGCAGGTGTACATTCCTGTTTTGGATGCTGTAATTGCAGAGTGAGAGAGACGATTCTCAAAAGAATCAATGGAAATTGCTGAAACTGTGTATGTGTAACACTGGGGAGACATGATGCATAAAGTGCTCGATTTCTTTTTTATTCAAGAATTTGTTGTTATGCTAATATTGGTGTTAGCTGGTAAACATGTCAAACGAGAAAGCTTTTGATTAGTGAACCAATTCAGTGACCCGATTTGCCAATTCTTTAAATTTCAGGTCAATTGGATGAAAAGTTTTGATTTTACGTAACCTTCACCTTTTGATCTAAAAAAAAAACTTTAAAACAATCAGCTTCTAGCTTTTGATTGGTGAACCAATTCAGTGACCCGATTTGCCAATTCTTTAAATTTCAGGTCAATCGGGTAAAAAGTTTTGATTTTACGTAACCTTCACCTTTTGATCTAAAAAAAAAACTTTAAAACAATCAGCTTCTAGCTTTTGATTGGTGAACCAATTCAGTGACCCAATATGCAAATTCTCCATATTCTAATAATAAAGCTTTATTGAAAATTTGATGACAAAACTCAAACGGTAATTTTAAATTTCAGGTCAATTGGATGAAAATTGATTTTTAAGTGATGGTGACCTTCGACAAAATTATTAATTTGCCTTCTCCGTATTATCATAATAGAGCTTTGGTGGAAATTTCATGGCAATAGCTCAAATAGTAAAAAGGTTATGGCCCGGACAGACACACACACACACACACACACACACACACACACACACACACACACACACACACACACACACACACACGATATTACAAAAACCCGTCTCCTGCTATGCAGGGGGATGGGCTAATAATTAGGCGAAAACAAAAAACAAGTATTTTGGAAGTCAGACCGAGCTACCCATTATTAATATTAACCCTCCCCCCCCCCAAAAATGGAGAAGTCAAACTACGCCTATGCTCATCACTTATGTAGTGACCACCCACTGAGCTATTGAGCCTGAAGGATATCTTCACAAATGTCTCACACTAACACTACAAGCTTATGTATGTGTATGCGATTGTGCATGTATGTATATGCATATATACATACATAATCACATGCACATACACATACAGAGAATTACCTAAGTTAGGTATAATAGCCGAGGATGCTGGGATCCCAGATTATAAATCCAGGAACCATTACAATAATCAATTACATGTGCAAAAGAAGCAACAACAACAAAGCATCTCAAAAATGCAAAGACTGTCCACATTTAATCCAATATGGCTGTCACACCACGTGACCTCTGACGTCACAGTTATCAATAACAGATTATTCATGGGGAGTCCCTCCGAGGTTTAAACGTTTGCATTGATCGGACAAGAGATTGCAAAGGAAAAATAAAAGTTTTAAAGTGGAAATATCTAAATATGGACACACACGCATTCGAAAAACCGTGTCTCCCACTGTGTGGGCAGAAGGGCTGACAACAACATCCAAAATCAACCGGAATTGTGACGTGAATTTAATTTACAAGTAAATTTGAAACAAGGCCTTTGAGTTCAAATCCCACACATAGTGTTGATTTGTCTATGTCTCCTAATGTCCTTTTTCTGCACGTGATGTATATATCTAAAAGCTCCTTCGTGATCCTTAAGACCTTTTGTGAGATTGCTGCATAAAACATTCATTCTGTTTGAAACGCAGACCAATGACTTACTCCTGCACCTGCAATGACTTACTCCTGCACCTGCAATGACTTACTCCTGCACCTGCAATGACTTACTCCTGCACCTGCAATGACTTACTCCTGCACCTGCAATGACTTACTCCTGCACCTGCAATGACTTATTCCTGCACCTGCAATGACTTATTCCTGCACCTGCAATGACTTACTCCTGCACCTGCAATGACTTACTCCTGCACCTGCAATGACTTACTCCTGCACCTGCAATGACTTACTCCTGCACCTGCAATGACTTACTCCTGCACCTGCAATGACTTACTCCTGCACCTGCAATGACTTACTCCTGCACCTGCAATGACTTATTCCTGCACCTGCAATGACTTATTCCTGCACCTGCAATGACTTACTCCTGCACCTGCAATGACTTACTCCTGCACCTGCAATGACTTACTCCTGCACCTGCAATGACTTACTCCTGCACCTGCAATGACTTACTCCTGCACCTGCAATGACTTACTCCTGCACCTGCAATGACTTACTCCTGCACCTGCAATGACTTATTCCTGCACCTGCAATGACTTACTCCTGCACCTGCAATGACTTACTCCTGCACCTGCAATGACTTACTTTCAAAGGCATTTATATTCCTTGTTGTTAATTAGGTTTCCTGTTCCGCTGTTCCGCAGAAAGTTTGCCACCTCTGGATTAAAACGTTGAACCTGTAACAGACTTCTCAACTCGACCAATGAACTATCCTCCTTATTTTCTCAGCATTTCCTATGCTTCACGTCATCTGCAGAGCTGTTGATAATTCAAACTAAATCCGCAGACATCTCACTGCACATAGGAGAGATTGATGTAAATTACTCACGGATTTCGACTGGAGGGCAAAGGAGGAAGTTTAAACTTAGCACCACTCACATAATGCTTTCTCTCCTGTCAAATCCAAAGGAAAAACAAAAATCCCTTTCAGTTTAAGAATTCGAACGGTTCAGCTCGTAGGGTAATGCCATCTAGAACAGCGTTTGTCTGTCCGTATGTCCCCACAAACATGCACTAATCATATCTGAGGATCTCGTCAGATGACAGAGGGATGCGTTTAGTAACCGTTGATAGACTATCTGTCTTGTTTTTAATCCAAACTACAGTACATTCCAATGAATCTTAAAAGACAATTTCATTGACGAGTTTTTTTTGATATGTCAATGGTGTACATAATAAACAGGAAAGAGCAATCAGAGATTGCAGACCCGAGCCAGGATGTGTTTTCAGTGGTTTTTAAAGCTTTTGTGTTAAAACAAATATGGCGGTCGAACCACGTGACCGATGACGTCATCATTATTTTTTTCTCCACCAATTTATCCCTAGATTATGCTCAAGAAATTTCATCTTGATCGGATGAAGTTTTGTACTTGTCGAATTATGACGTCATAATGGAGGCACATATGACATCATTAAGATATTTTATTCCCCATGATGAGTTCTTTACATTGAGGCTTGAGCCATGTCTCAATTTTTTTGTATGCAGAGCTTTCAGAGACAGAGAAGTGCAAAGTTTTTCGGTTTTTCCAAGATGGCGACCGAACCACGTGACCTATGTCGTCATAATTATCTTTAAAAAGTTATACAGGTGGAGGTGCACCTTTGGTGAAAATTTCCTGTCAATCGGACCAACGGTTGCAGAGAAAATCATATTTATTCTGTGCGGAGAAACAAACAAACAGACAAACACAGACAGAGACAGACAAACAAACTCACTCAAATGCAATACCGTCTCCTCTGGCGAGGGTAACTAGAAAGCAACTGAAATTGCAAAGCCCGTTCGCACGAGTTTAGAACAGAAGTTTTCTTCTTATTCTTCTTCTGTATGCTAAACATGACAAAAACAGTTTAAAAATACAAAATGAAAATTGACAAATGTATGCAGCCTTGACGTTGAGCTTTTAACCTAAAAATAAAAAATAAAAAATAAAAAATCTGTTTCGACCTTTTGATTGGTGAACCAATTCTGTGACAAATATGCAAATTCTTAATTTCAGGTCAATCAGATGAAAATTGACAATTTTATGCAACCTTACCTTGTCCTTTGACCTTTTGATCTAAAAAAAACCCAAAAACATTTGCCTTCTAGCTTTTGATTGGTGAAGCAATTGAGTTTCCCAATATGTAAATTCTTAAAATTTTGGGTCAACCGGATGAAAATTCACGATTTTATGTTATGCTGACATAACAACCAAATTATTAATTTGACTTCTCAATATTCTCATAATAAAGCTTTGTTGAAAATTTGATGACAAAACTCAAATGGTAAAAAAAAGTTAAGCCTGGACAGACACACAGAAGTGATTGCAAACCCCCTTCTCCTGCTGAGCGGAGGACGGGCTAACATAGAAGAGCAATCAGAGATTGTAGATTCTCACCAGGGACGTGTATGGTTTTTGTCCTTTGGGTCCTCAGAGTCTTTTGCGTCTCTTGTGTCCTGTGGGTATTTTGGGTACTCTGGCTCTTTTGGGTCCTCTGGGTATTTTGGGTACTCTGGGTCTTTTGGGTCCTCTGGGTCTTTTGGGTCCTCTGGGTCTTTTGGGTCCTCTGGGTCTTTTGGGTCCTCTGGGTCCTCTGGGTCTTTTGGGTCCTCTGGGTCTTTTGGGTACTCAGGGTATTTTTGGACCTCAGGGTCCTCTGGGTCTTTTGGGTAAAGGGTAATTATAATGGGTTCTAAAGGGTATTTCTCAAGGTTTCTAAAGTATTTTATTGGGTAATTCTAGTGTCCTGAAAGGTAATTATAACAGGGTTTGCTCGTTTCTTGGCTTTGGCGATTTCATATTAAAAATGCCAAATTGAACCGCTTCCTGCGAACATGGGTGCAATTTTTATAAACAAAACATTCATAGTCCTGGGGGTTCAAGGTTGGGGGAAGGACCACTGTAAAAACATGTATGGCATAGCGCCACTCCCGGTGGGAGGGGGTATTACAAGTGGTAGCAAAATACACCAATTCTGAGGAAATCAACCCATCCGTAATTATGGGGAAATAAACCCCCAGAAGCCCATAATTAAGGAGGGTTTCTTCACTAGTTCAAAAAGGTTTGTACATTTTTTTTTGGCCATTCTCTTTACATTATTGAACTGTTCCACGTGGTTTACGGTTTTGTGGCTTTAAAGACATTTACATCTCCAAGGCAGCATTCTCCCTGGAGATTCAAATCCCTGGAGTATTCTCCCCCGCATTTTCCCATAAACCTCAACCCTACCCACACATCCCTCATTTGTCCGTCTCTATGTATTTTCTCCCTCGGCCTTGCTGTTGGTGTTTCCCGCTTCTCCTTCCGCTTTCATTTTTGTTACGTTGCATCCTGATCCATTCCGTGTTTTAGTTCTTCCACGAGCATCGGCTATGTATACAAAGAGGAAAAAAAACCCTCCATCCCAACAACAGACTTCCAAATATTTTCCATCATGTTTCACAGTGTTTAACTGCTGTGGATTTTTTATGTTCAACTTTAATTTCTCTTCTTCATTTCTATTCATACACTGAGTATTGCCTTACTGTCATGTTATGATTTTGCATTTTCGTTATACGGCAACACCCAGTTCAGGGACCCTAATGCTTCAGTCACATTTGGCTCGGTGGCCGTAGGGTCTGAAAAATCTATGGCCACTAGCAATTATAGGGCGGCCGCAGTATTTCCACGGTCACACAATGTAGCAGTCACATATGTTTTTATTTTTCGGGTAGCCGCACGGGGTATTTAGAAATTGTGGAGACCGAAAACGTGGGGGTGCCGTACGGTCTTTGATTTTATGTCGCACGGTGACCTTAGGGTGTCCCTGCGGCGGCCATATAATTTTCAAGGCAGACGCAAGGTAGCCTCAAGGTGCCCGCAAGGCGACCGCAGGGGGGCCCTAAGGCGAACGTGCGGCCAGACGGACGGTAACGAGTGGGTATATATACCAGTTCTGTTGCATATGTATATCATATCTCATATCGTCATGGCTACGGCTTGTCGAATTCCTACGGCCAACCTAGAAATGAAAAAAGTTATAACTCCGCGCTATAATTCCACGGCGACCCCTACGGCCTGTAAAAGATAGCCATACGCCCCAGGGCCAACCTGAGGCCACCTCAGAAACTCTGCGGCCGCCGCACGTTTCTGTCAATTTAGGGGGGGGTACGGCCGCCGTATCCTAGCCGTAGAGCAAATGTGACTGAGGAGTTACTATGCATGATTCTTTTTGCTGCTGCCATTGTTTTTGCCTTAATTTTGCTGATTTGTCTTTTATGAATAAGCTATAATACAAGCATTTCTTTCTGTCCAAAAGTTGCTTCTCAGCTTGTGGAACTAGGCTTATTGGGATTAAAGAAAGCGTGCAGTTGGCAGCTGAAATAAATAAAAAACGGTTTCATGTGGAAAAAATAAAAATAGCTGCACACGGAAAGTCTCAATGACATAATCAAACCACAAGCACTTGGATAAGACATGACACACCAGGAAGCCAATGGACCTGAAAAGGTCTTTACAGGAAACGTCATATTTTCTTGCAGAATCAAAATTGCCAGCTTTTACAGAGTTGCAAAACAAAATGTATAAGGGAAGATATGGAGAAACATTAGAAATGGAACATTGCAGCAAAAATGTAATTATTTTTTTTCTATGCAATCTGTAATGTGTGCAAATCCCCAAGTGCAAAAAAACATCTTCATCAAAATCCTTTGCAAAATAACGTTGCGGGTGTGCACCATAAAACCGATCCTCTCCATTTTGGTTGCCATGTGAATAAATTTCATGGAGATTTGAACCAAAATGTACAATTCCACAGTAAGCATCAATTGAACTACCCTCCTGTCATTTTTTGTGAGTTTGAAAAGCATGAAGTGCAGTCAGATTGGATTAGGGCAAGAACTGGGGAGATTAAAGTGAGCATTCATCGAACAGCAACTCCAGGATTCGTATAGAAATATGAGTTGTTGAAACACAACATGTTTTCTTAAACGTCGATCTAAAGTGCACAGCGGATCGCTTTTACATAAATCATATGCACTTGGACATTGGTGGATATCAATGTACTTGAGCAAGGACACTAGCATAGTAGCATACAATACATGGACATTATAGTATGTGGGATTTCGACCTGAGTTATGAGCATACATTTTAAAACCATGCCACCATGATGTGACGTTCTAAAGAGTAATTACATATCATGATATACTCGAGAAATACACGTGATACGCACGGGTGGGAGGCCAGAAGGTTAGGGTTAGGGTTAGGGTTAGGGTTAGGGTTAGGGCACGGGTGGGAGGCCAGAAGCAAACAGGCAATGCAGATACGGTGAATGCTAAAGCATGAAACCAATAAATTCCACATTCCTGTTGCACCTTCAGTCGCACGTCAGACATGGACAGCAAGTTCGTGAAGGACTTCCATGAAAAACGTACCTGTTCGCAAACAAACGGGTACGTTCACGTAGAGTAACATCGATCGTGGGTTCGTGGCGAATCTGCATATGGCGATGGCAAAATATCAGAAATTGAAGGCTTTTTTATTTTAAACGATTCATATAAACATCCGTTGAATCATATCACACGCAAATCATCAAAATCTAAACAGTATCTTTAGAATTTCAATAAAAGCCACATCACTGTAGTGCAGGCATTTTACGCAAAAAAAGGGGTCAACCTCACACTAATTGCAACAGAAGCAAACTCAACTGATTTGTGTATCCTCAATATGTCCTGAATGATCTCGCGAGATCTCGCGAGATCTTGGAGACGGCGGCAGGGATTTTCGAAGCCTCCACACGGTCTCCACGTTTTTCGAAGTTAAGTCTGTTCACAATTGTATTTTGTCGAAACTGTATTTATATTTCGGTGTGTGAAGTTATTGTGTGCAACTTTGGTTGTTTCTCGGTGTTTATCTTTCATAAATTGATCGTCTGTTTGCCGTGTCGCGAGCAAGGCCTTGTACAGTGTGCACTGTACAACCTTGAGGCTTTGTTTTTCTCTCAGTGGTCCGTCGTTTGTGATCCAATAACTTTCGTTCTCTGTATTCCCAGGCTTTTCACCCATAGCCTACTTCCTTGTGTAAATCTCAACTCAAAAAAAAAAAAAAAAAAAAAAAAAAAAAAACATTTCCTTCTCTGTTCTCATTCGTTTATTCATTCTTATTCGTTCGTTCGTTCTTCGACCACGTGTTTCTCCCCCATTTCCCCAGATAGTTTTCACTCATTAACCTTCAATGTTTACACTTTCCCCTCAAGTTATGTATTCCGTCATATTTTATAACACCTTTTTCTTCTTCTTCTTTAAAAGGCTGCTTTCGACTTGCTCACCAAATCAATTCATCCCAAAAAAAATATCCATCTCCTATAGTGCCTTTGTTCTACATTCCCTAAACTCTCCTGCACTCCATCCTCCATCCAGCGTCCTTAAACGTATTTTTAACTCGAAGGTCACAAGAAACTCATTTTGCAATAAATGTTCGTTTCCCATAAATCGTACACTTTCAAAAATCCAATCTCACCCCTCCCCTCCAAATCTTCCCCATAACCCCTCCCCTCCAAATCTTCCCCATCACCCCTCCCCTCCAAATCTTCCCCATCACCCATCCCTTTCAAATCTCCCCCCTTGCCCCCTCCCTCCTAAACTACTCCCTCACCCCTCCCCGCCAAGACGCCCCCTCGCCCCTCCCCTCCTAGACTCCTGCCTCACCCCTCCCCTCCAAATCTCCCCCATATCCCATCCCTTTCAAATCCCTCCCCTTGTCCCTTCCCTCCCAAACTCCCCCCTCACCCCTCCCCTTCAAATCTCCCCACCCTCATTGCTTCTCAATTTCCCCCCGCTCACTCCCCCTCCTCAAAGCGTCCTCCCCGCTTCTTCCCCCTTCAAACTCTCACCTCCATCTCCCCCAACCTTCTGCCTCGCTCTTCCCCCTCCTCAAATAACACCTCATTGTGGCTCACCCAATCACCATCAAACCTTTTGTCCGCCCCATCCTTCCCTTTCTCCGAGCTATTCTGAAATCTCTGACACATCTTCAACAGCTCTCCCTACCTCTTCCACCTCTTCCACATCTTACCCTACCCCTCCTCCCCCCTGTTCTGTATCTGATGCTCCCCCTTCCTCTTCATTAACGGTATGGACCTCAAACATCCGGGGCCTTCGTTCAAACTTAACTGATCTCTCCATACAGGTTGCTTCTGTCAAACCAGACGTGATCTGCTTAACAGAAACTTTCCTCCTTTATGATGTCTCTGATTCCATAGTATCTCTCCCGGGCTACTCCCTCCTCCGGTATGATAGACCTGAGCCTCGTCCTGGAGGCGGGGTTGCTATCTTTATCAAAAACTCTCTTCCTCACTCGCCCTGCACTGCACTCTCTCCACCTCACCCCCAGGAATACCTCTGGCTACGGCTTCCCCTTCGCTCCCACCTCTTGTTCATATGTGTGTTGTACCGTCCACCAAACAGTGATGACTCCATCTACATCTCGCTGTCTGATGATATGGACCAACTTCTATCTACTCATCCCAACTCTCTCTTCCTCATATGTGGTGATTTCAACTGTCATCATGCCAGTTGGCTGGGTGTGGGTACCTCTCTCACCAGCCATGGCTCCTCAGCAAAGGACTTCTGCGACTCACTGGGACTGACACAATCTGTCAATTTCCCGACCCGGATCTCAGTCAACGGAACATCTTCTCTTCTGGACTTGGTTATGACTAACTTCCCTGAAAATGTCTGCTGCTCTTCTTCTGCTCCGATCGGATCATCTGATCATGTCCTTGTTAAAGTGGACATCTCTCTGACCATCCTCAGGGAGCCTGCTCAGCGTCGACGAGTCTGGCATTTCACTCAGACCAACTGGCACGGTCTTCAAGCAGCCATCAATCATCTGGACTGGTCTCCCATCTCTACCACCTCTGACATCAACTCAGCCTGGGAATTCTTCCAAAGTAAATTGCTCTCTCTCATGCACAGATTTATCCCATCTCGTCTTCAGTTGTCATACCCTTCCTCCCGTCCATGGTACACGGAATCTTGTGGTGAGGCTGTTGCCCAGAAACAACTTGCCTTCGTCTCCTGGAAAGCAAATCCAACGGAAGGAAATCTCATTTCCTTTCACAAAGCCCGAAACAAGTGTGTGTCCACCCTCAGGAGAGCCAGGAAACAATATCTCTCCGTTCTCAAGACCGAACTCTCTTATCTGTCTCCCTCTTCCAAATCCTGGTGGCGTCTGGTCAAATCCGTTTCTGGTGTTTGTTCCCCCTCCATCCCCTCCCTTACCTCAAACGGCTACACAGCTGACTCCGCACGTGAAAAAGCTGAATGCCTCAACTCTGTGTTTGCCTCTAAATCTTGTGTCCCAAACCCATCCCTCTCTGTACCCACCATACCCAGTCGTACCCTGCTGCTCCTGGACTCCGTGTCCTTTCCTCCTGACAAGGTGGAAAAGTTTCTGTCAACCCTCGACTCTGATTCTGCAACTGGACCCGACGGCATCAGCCCACGGGTCCTAAAATCCTGCTCTGCTGCTCTATCTCACCCTCTCTCTGTTCTCTTCACCCTCTCTTTTGCTCAAGGTCAACTGCCATCTGCTTGGAAATCAGCCAACATCACCGCTTTGCACAAAAAAGGTGCAAAAACAGATCCTAGCAACTACAGACCAATCAGCCTTCTCCCAATTATCAGCAAAGTCATGGAATCCATCATTGCTTCTGATATGAAATCTTTCCTCTTCTCCAATGGCTTGATCTCTGATCATCAATTTGGTTTCAGACCAGGTCACTCTACTCTGGACATGCTGCTTCTGCTGTCTCAACAATGGATGGAGGTCCTCAATGCCAAACAGGAAATTAGAGCTGTCTCCCTCGACATATCACGTGCCTTCGACACGGTCTGGCACCCCGCTCTGCTCACCAAACTCTCCTCCTTTGGTATCCATGGAAATCTCCACGCATGGCTGGCGGACTTCCTCTCTAGTCGTCGTCAACGTGTGGCCCTGAATGGGTTTCTCTCATCTCCTCTTCCTGTTCAGGCTGGAGTTCCCCAAGGCAGTGTTCTGGGCCCCGTGCTTTTTCTGGTCTTCATCAATGATCTCTCTGACTCTCTCGAAAATCCTCTCTATCTCTTTGCTGATGACTCCACTCTCTGCCGCTCCATTCCTCTTCCCTCAGATCGGCAGTCTGCTGCCTCCTCACTCTCTGAAGACCTGGACAAAATCACAGACTGGTCAAACAAGTGGAACATGTCTTTCAATCCTGACAAATCTCACACTCTTACTATGTCTCTCCGAAAAGATCGACTGGACAACCCTCCCATCTACTTTCTCAACAATCCTCTCCAAGAAGTTCTGTCGCTCAAGATTTTGGGTCTCACTATCTGCCATGATCTTTCTTGGGAAAACCACATTTCCAAGCTGGCCTCCAAAGCCAGTCGCCGACTGGGCATCCTCCGTCGTGCGAAGTCCTTCCTCGGCACACCTGAGCTCCTCACCACATACAAGGCTTTCATCCGCAGCTCAATGGAATACTGTTCTCCCCTATGGGCCGGTGCTCCTGCCTCACACCTAGCTCGGCTTCACGCTGTTGAAACCAAAGCTTTCAGAATTATTGGAATCTCCCGCGATGAAGCTATCTCTGAGGGCCTTTCACTCACTCACCGCAGGCAGGTAGGTGGTCTTTCTGTCTTCTACCGACTCCTCTCCGGCCTTGCACCCCCAGCTCTATCTGTGCTCTGTCCCCCAAATATTCCTACAGGTCGCACAAGATCTGCCAGCAACCCTCTGATGGTTAAACTGCCGAAATCTCGGCTCTCCGCTCACCTTCACTCTTTCATTCCTCTTTTCTCCCGCCTCTGGAACAAACTCCCTCACTCCCTTCAATCCCACTCCTCCCTCCAGGTCTTTAAAACAGCTGTTCACCACCATCTCTTATCTTCCCCCATCCAAAACCTTGATCTTTTCTACCCGCGCTAATTCACCCCAGATCCACCTTGTTTGAAATTCCAACTTCTTTCCTGGAAGTCCTGGCAGTGTCCATATGTTTTATACCTCTCCCACTGCCCCCTTCCCACGCCCCCCCCCCCCCAAAGCCCTCGCCCTCTCTCAGATCTCTCGATGTCTCCATGTCTCTCGGTCCCTGCTCTCAAATATTGTGTTTGTGTCCTTCCCCCTCTCTCCCCATCTTGTCTACCGCTCCCTATGTTATATGTTTTATGTGTCGGTTTGTCTTTCTGTGTGTTCATGTGATTAATGTTCGCTCTTTCACGAGCCTCGATATTGTATCCAAAAAAAAAAAAAAAAAAAAAAAAAAAAAAATGAGGGAAAAAAAGTGTTAAGGAATTGCATGGGTGGAAAGTTTTGAAAAATGCATAAATATGATCCTACCCAAAAACCGATTTTTAGCCCTTTCTGCTAGATTTGACTATGCTGTATTTTTTTCCTTGAAGCAAAAAAACATCTATATAATAATAGCGTCCGCTGATTGGACAGTCGAAGGCGACAGCAAGCCGTCCACTGAGTGGACAATCCTGAGCATGCATTTGTGCCGGTGTCATCGATCGCGGTGTACGCTATACTAACCTCATCAGGTGGGTTTTCCATAATTTCCTCCAGCTATAATAGTTAGCTAGCTATTTATTACATTATGTTACATTGTACATATTCTGCTAACTAGTTTAAACACGCCGCGCACGCCACAACTGCAGTGCTCTTTTCTGAGTTATGAACCTTCTAACATCCTCTGCACATCCCTGACTAGGATCCAGTTCCAAACATGCACGTTTTCAACCGTGCGTGCATATTTTTCAACGTGCATATTTTTTTTCCACTTTCAGGAAATGGAGGCATATGAACAGTGTGTCATTTGCAAGCAGTCTGGACGGAGGAGGGTCGTCAGTATCAACACTTGGAGAGAACGAGAAGGGAAGTTCATCTATCAACCAGGCCAGTAAAAAAAGGGGAGACAATATTCATGCTGTACCTGGTGATAAGATACACAAAGACTGTCGCTGGACATACATTAATCCACAACAGATAGCCAAGGACACCAGGCAACAAGAGTCAGAAACAAGTACAAGCAGTGAGAGTCCTACACTAAGATCGACTACAGGGAGGTGGAGGGGAGTGGAGTGTAAGAGGTTCTCTTACAGTACTGATTGCCTGTTTTGTGGCACACCAGCTCAGTTTGGAAAAAAGAGAAAGAAGCCAAGTGAAGTCAGTGTTTTCCAAGTCAGGACAATTGAATTCAAGGACACGCTTTTGGCAACATGTCGTTAGAGTCCCTGTATATAGAGAGTTGTGTCAACTCAAATTTGGACGCCATTTTGTGTCTAAGTGTGTCGGATTAGATATACATGTACATTCGCGATATGGGGTGATATATTCTAAACCTGCGAAAAAAAATTTTACTACACATATTTAGTCTTATTATTACATACAGGTGATATTTGTTTTGTCAAAAACTCAGCTATTGCCGTGAAAAAGAGCTGTGTGGTGATATTAAAAGTGGTATGGCAATGCATATTACAAGCCAACACTGCATATAAGAGCTAACATTATAAGTAAGACAAACCAATGCTGTCGTTCTCTGAATTTTAATAACTTTTAGAAAGGAGTGTGGGCATATCCAATATTTTTTAAAGGGTGCCGAGAGCAATTCCGGTGTAGGACTTCCAGCCGACATATAGTCTAACACACTTAAAACAAATTCTGTACGTGGTATTGCCATATTTCTATAGTGTACAACCTTAGTTTTATCTAAGGGATAACAGCTTTGGAAAGTTGAGCCAGTTTTAAATGTGGGTACACAAATACACCTGTTTTACTGCATTAATCACCTAGAAATATTGTATGTTTTGGGAACGATAGCTGTCACCAGGTTAAATATATAGGGATTGTCCAATGTGCAAAATCTTCCATCACTACAATTTGGCCATAAATCCCGGGGTGGGAAATATTTGAGCAAATATGCCACAAGACGCATGAGCACTGTACAAAGCAAACAATAACTCGTCAAATTTTGGACGTATGGATGGCTGCACAACCCACAAAAAAATTGAGCAGGGTTCTTCCCACGGAAATGCATTTTTGGTCAGCTCCTTGAAGATTATAAACAAACACAAATCACTTCCCTTTAAAAGGGTTTTCAACAGACAGACAACCAAAAAAAAACCGAGCAGATAGAATTGCTTTTGAACATCGATCATCAAGCAGCGTGGGCCTACCTGGCAGAGTCTCGAGGAGTCGATCGCTTTCCAGCTCTTTCGTCTGACTTTCGCTTCCCAAATTTGTCTTCTGACTTTATCACTTGGAAATCTATACATCTTATATTTCCCAGATTGGTTTGAACAACCAAAAGCAGAACAACCAGTCATTTTGTTTGGCAATAAACAACATTCCCGTACCAAGCTGACATTCACGCACGGTGAAGTTAGACACAAAATGGCGCCACGAAATCACGTGACCAGAAATCTCGGGTCAGCGCATGGCGCAACTCTCTTTATACAGGGACTCTACATGTCGTGCACGAGGTGATGACTGGTCAGAGACTGTGAAGGCACGGATTCTGCATGTGCATGACCTACATGCAGCAGATGCAGTCTACCACCAGACTTGCAGTGTGAATTTTCGCACATACAAGCAGATACCAGTAGCGTATCAGACAAACACAGAAGTCTCCAAGAGGAGGAAGGCTGGTCGGCCTGTCGTTGATGAGAGGACAGCAGCATTCTTGGAGGTTGTGAAGTATATAGAAGAAAATGATGACGAGCAGATCACCATAAATTATCTAATTGACCTCATGCAGCAGAAGCTTGCACACAGTGAACATGAACCATACGGTTACACCCATATGAAGAGGAGTCTGCAAAAACACTTCGGTGAGAAGATAATATACACCGAGATCAATGGGAAACCAAACGTGGTTACCATCAGGACAACAGCCAGGGTGGTGCTGCAAGACTACTATGAGACACAGCAGAAACAAACAAACACAGAAGATCAAGAGAAGATCAAGCTTGTGCAGGCAGCTGCAAAGCTCATCAAACAAGATATCAAAGACATCGGGTTATCCTATGAGTCTTACCCAGCTCTTGATGACATAGAATCGCAAGAGGCTGGCGTCAGATTTCTTCCAGATACTCTTCGCGTGCTCCTGGAAGAACTATTTGCCGGGACCAAAACTCAAGCCAAAGTGGCGGCAATTGGACAAGCAATGATGCAGGCAACTAGACCAAGAGTCATGTTAGCACCACTTCAGTTTGGGGTGGGCGTGCAACTATATCACCACTTTGCATCGCGGTTCCTCATTGATACTCTTCATCACCTTGGGTTTTGTTGCGCATACCAGGAGGTGCACCAGTTTGAACGAAATGCAGCCAAATTCCATGGAACAAACATTCCTGACCTATCGACAGAGTTTGTCCAATATGTAGCTGACAATGTCGACCATAACATCCGCACGCTTGATGGCCTTGGTACATTCCATGGTATAGGAATGATTGCAGCCATAACCCCTGGAATTGGATCAAGGCAGCCAATCCCCAGGATTAAGGCTACTTCCTTGGATGTGGCAATGGTTGGAAGGGTACAAGTACGGTACCACAAAGACGAAAGGCACAATTTGACGGCACTGACCTACCAGAAGCTTGTCAACCTTCAGGTCCAGAACAGCTGTGAAAATCTTGATGTCCTGTGGAAAGCATCCGTCCTCTTTGGGTCTCCCAGACCTGCATGGTCAGGAATGATGCAGTTCGTGCATTATGGTGACCACCCTGGCAAAGCAACTGTTATGCTTCTGCCGATGATCGATCTGAATCCCAGTGATAGCACATGCATATTCTCGACCCTGACATTTGTTAGTGAGCATGCACGATGCCACAATGTCACCCCAATAATCACGTTTGATCAGCCACTCTGGTGGAAGGCTCTCATGATTATCAACTCTGAGCCAATGGAAAGTGATCTGAGACGAATAGTCTTGCGTTTGGGTGGCTTCCATGCAGAAATGAGCTTCCTCGGTTGCATCGGACACTTGATGGCCTCATCTGGGCTACAAGAACTGCTGGAGTTGATCTATGCCCCAAATGCAGTAATCCACATGATGTGTGGCAAAGCTGTTGCGCGAGCAGTTCGTGCACACTCAATTGTTGATGCAGCCCTCAATGCACTGATGCTATCAAACGTGTTCGATTTCCATCTACCACAGCAATCTGGAACTCCAGACAACAGTAAGGATGGAGAGTCAGAGTCAGCCGAAGCAGCTGCAGCTGCAAGGCCACCGGATCATCAGATAACAGATGGAAGCAGAGATGCGGACCTGGAGGGAGCTTATAAGATCTATGAGAAGCTGATAAATGGGGCTATATCTGCTGAAGAAGTTTGTCAGTCTGAAGTTCTAGTGAGAATCAAAGACCGCCTTCAAAAGCACATCGAGTCCACCAAGAAGTCCTCTAGAACTTCAGCTCTCTGGGTTCAGTACATGGACATGCTGGACATCCTACGAAAATACATCAGTGCAGAACGCACTGGAAACTGGGCCTTACATCTGCAGGCTATCCAGGACATGCTACCCTATCTGGCAGCATCAGGACACAATCTTTACACCAAATCTGCCAGGGTGTACCTTCAGCAGATGCACAACCTCAAGACTGAACACCCAGAAGTCCAACAACGTTTCGAGGAAGGGTTCCACGTGATTCGGCGAAGCGATCGCCTATGGGCAGGTCTCTCACCTGACCTGGTCATTGAGCAGGTTCTGATGAGAAGTTTAAAAACCAGTGGTGGGCTCACACGAGGGCGAGGGATGACGGAGCAACAGCGTCTGTTGTGGCTGCTATCGATGCCCGCCTGTGCAGAAGTAAACCAGGCAATGGAGGGACTCACGGGGGTCAACTACAACACTGGGAGAGCAGAACAAAGACATGACCAAAGCAAGGCAATCCCGTGACTGGAAGGACACACTGACAGTTCTCAGTTATCTACAGGAGCACAATCCATTCAGCAATGACCCTAGTTTCCGGAATATTGCCACTGGGGAGAATGCCCTTTCCACCGTCAACGTTGATACAGCACAGTCCGTTGGCACTGCGATACTGAAGTCCATGGATGGACTAACACCTGCTGAGTTCACCTTCAAGAGCAAGGATCAAGCTGTCACTCTTGGCATGAAGTCTTCTGTAAGGATCGATGGAGATCAAATTCAAGTTGATCCACAGCTTCTCTTCCAGAGACTGGTCATAGTGGCACAGAACAGTGATGAACTCGAGTCAGCCCTCAAATATGAGCTATGTAGCTATCCCCCAGCCCTATTTGATTCCTCTCTACTGCTTCGAGAAGCAAAGAAGCCAGCCCTCGCCGACGCCATCTGGGGTCTTATCGGGCCTCATGTTCCAGCAGATAATGTAGTTGATGGCTGCCAGTATGTCTTGGATGGTGGAGCACTTCTTCAACGCATCCCATGGTCCCATGGATCTACTTATAAAGACATATGCCACCAGTATACGGAGTATGTAACGAAGAAGTATGGCAAGGCTGTAGTGGTGTTTGATGGGTATGAAAGTAACAACACAAAGGACACGACACACCACAGACAGTCAAAAGGGAAGATTGGTGCCACTGTGACATTTACAGCCGACATGATTGTCACAATGCAGAAGGAACAGTTCCTGGCCAACAGGCAGAACAAGCAGCAATTTCTTTCCATGTTAAGTGAAGAACTGCAGAAGGCAAACTGTGAGACATACCATGCCTCAGGAGATGCTGACCTGCTGATTGTGCAGAAAGCTGTGCAGTGTGCTACCACCAACAATACTGTGCTAATGGGGGATGATGCAGACCTCTTAGTCCTTCTCTGCTACCATGCAAGCCTGGACTCCCATGACCTGTTCTTTTGTTCTGAGTCAAGGAAGACAACAAAGAAGCCTCGCATTTGGAACATCAAGGCTACAAAACAACTACTTGGCCCAGACATATGTAAGCACATCTTGTTCTTACATGCAGTTCTTGGATGTGACACTACATCTCGCCTCCACGGGATCGGGAAGGGAGCTTCCCTCAAGAAATTCAAAGAAAGCGACATATTCCGAGAGCAAGCCGAGGTGTTCTATGCACATTCAGCCTCTACAGATGATGTGGCAGAAGCAGGAGAGAAAGCGATGGTGATTCTCTACAATGGAACATCAACTGACACCCTGGACTCCCTCTGATATCATCGGTTCTGTGAGAAGGTGGCATCTAGGTCTACTTACGTTCAGCCACAGGTCTTACCACCAACATCAGGAGCAGCAAAGTTTCACAGCCTGCGTGTCTATTTGCAAGTACAAGAATGGAAGGGATCTACATCTGGTACATTTACATTTTACTGTGTGCCCTGATTGCTGCTATGTTTATTCTTGTATTTTAGTATATTAATTTCAGTTAATATATTAAGTTCAATTACTGTGATGTTCTGTGTATCTTGTGTGTTATTTTCACTACCTTCTGTATCATTGCTGCTGTGACAAAACCAAATTCCCTGTCTTATCTTACAGATGGACCTCGTCCTACAGAGTGGGGATGGCAGAAGTGTGTCGAGGGGTTTGTGCCAGTTCAGACAACCCTACCCCCTGCTCCTGAAAAGCTTCTGCGGGTCATCAAGTGCAACTGCCAGGCTGACTGCAGCACCCTGAGATGCACATGCAAAAAGAACAATATCGAGTGCACTCCGGCATGTGGAAACTGCAGGGGATCCAGCTGCACTAACTCAATACAGATGCCCTGTGACGACGATGATGACATTGTGTAGAGTTATATGTATTCTGTACACATATTTAATTGGTTCAATCGTTTGATCAACAGTTGATCAGTTATGTGATGATGTGATCACAATAAATTCTCATCACTGATACTCTATGTGTTTTTTTTGCTTCAAGGAAAAAAATACAGCATAGTCAAATCTAGCAGAAAGGGCTAAAAATCGGTTTTTGGGTAGGATCATATTTATGCATTTTTCAAAACTTTCCACCCATGCAATTCCTTAACACTTTTTTTTCCTCATTCAGGACATATTGAGGATACACAAATCAGTTGAGTTTGCTTCTGTTGCAATTAGTGTGAGGTCAAGTCACATTATTACTGGACTACTGTTCATATCGGTAAATATTATTCCATCGTGGTTCAAATCGTGATCGATACACACACTATGATCGTGATGATCGTAATCGTGATCGATAATCGTGTTCACAATCGCTATGTCGTATGTACTCCCGATACGTGTAACTGCACCAAATCAACAGTTAAAAGGATTTTGAGCCAATAGCTGTTACAGCCTTGGCAAGATCGATGGAAACAGCGATCTGTTAGATCTGATCCTCCTTCATGCCGAAGTGCAGATCCTCCTTCATGCCACATCCGATCGATGCAGCCGTGCAGCGTTCGGTGCAGTCGTTTGTGCGGCACATGGTGCAGCGATCGGTGCAGCCGTTTGTGCGGCACACGGTGCAGCGATCGGTGCAAACGTTGACTCCCACACTGCCACATCCTGCTGATACTTGCTCCCGCATGACGTTATTTTCCCGGGTGCCGCACAAACGGCTGCACCGATCGAGATTTAACGGATGTTTATATAAATCGTTTAAAAGAAAAAAGAAAAGCCTTCAATTTCCGATATTTAGCCTTTTCATTTGGGCCTCCCAATTGAAGCCCCGCCCATAGGGGGGGGGGGGTACCGTTGCTCGACGTAAGAAGACGTCACAATGAACGTCATGCAAACGCAAATGTTATGCGGGAGTCCAAACCTGAGAATGCTAGAGACTAAAGCTGAAATTCGGAAAACTAAATAGCCTATTTTACTCCTGGGGATCCCAGGATTATCCACCCAAAATATCTTTGCGATCGGTTCAGCAATTTTTATGGTACCTTCGAACGGACAGACAGACATTTGGTGAATTATAGTAATATATATATATATATATATATATATATATATATATATGTATGTATGTATATATGTATGTATGTATATATATATATATGTATATATGTATATATGTATGTATATATATATATATATATGTATATATGTATGTATGTATATATGTATATATGTATGTATGTATGTATGTATATATGTATATATGTATGTATATGTATGTATGTATATATGTATATATGTATGTATATGTATGTATGTATGTATGTATGTATGTATGTATATATATATATATATATATATATATATATATATATATATATATATATATATATATATATATATATATATATATATATATATATATATATATATATATATATATAGAGTTACGTGCTCCTCCCCAAACCCCGGTCACGGTGTACCTCCGAGCCTCGAGAGGAGTCACGGCAGAAAGATGTGTTATTCTGTATGTCAAAGATCAATGGTGAAACCACACCAATTGTTACCAACAAACAAGTATTGTGTTAAGATCACACAAGAATAACAGTACAACAACAATAGTAATCAATTGCACAACCAATATATATTTCCTATGATGGTACCATCAGGTTCGTACAATATAACTCACTGTGCTCCAAGTGAGCGAAAAGAAGAACATTCCCAATGTCTCTATTCTGGCATCAAGCCAAAGTTGATCCGCTCCAGTGAACGTCAGAACGATGTCTAATCGAGACCAGAATCCCGTTCGGATGACAGTCACAGTCACGCTGCCAAAGCTGCGCAAAGGTGCCCTCAAGGCAACTGGGAAATCACACCCTCGGGTATGGACGTTCCACGGCTCTCAATCGGCGAACCGCAGATTTCCCACTCAAAAGACACGTTACGCACACACACCAGATTAACGTCTGAATGCGGTGAAAATGGATGAAGCGAGGTGAAAAACCTGGAGCGATGCGAAAATCGGGTGCGAGTCAAAATGGCCAACGGGCCTCTTCTCGAGGCGCAACTGCCCTCAAACAACGATTCTCTTCGGAATCAACCGCAAAACCTGACACGCAGGTTGATCTGTCACAGCGATAACAACTCTGTCGCAGGAATCCCTTTCCCGGGAAACCCAAAGTTCACTCATGACCCTTGTTCGACAACGTTTGCTCCAGACCTCAAAGCAGCTCGGCTTTCTTGTCGAACTCACTCGCTCCGCCTTTTTCTCCTCTTCCTCTTCGTCGTTGTCCGGTTTCATTTAAAACCTTAACTTTTTTACCTTTTGAAAATAGTAAGCTCTATTTCCCTTAAACGACAACAATAATAGTACATGGAACCAACAATGTTCACAGTGGATGCAAACCACAACAACGGAAGTGACGAATCCGTAACAATATATATATATATATATATGTGTATATATATATATATATATATATTATATATATAAATATATAATATATATATATACATATATATTGTTACAGACGCGGTTGTGGATGTTAGTTTACCGAGCGGTTTGGTATGACCACGTCTGCACAGTTTACCCGATTATGCTCGAACGTTGACTAGTCGCGCTACGCTAGATCAATGAAGGAAAAGGACACAACGGCTGGATTAAAATGACACGACACCAAGGGTTCAGTTCTCAAGACCTCCGGAGGAGGTTATATTAAGGCGGAAGGTTAGATTACAACTACAAGAGGGACATCATAGAAAGACAGGCACTTAGACACACTTATATTAACCCCAACAGACGACAGATAAACGGGACAAGGCTGACTCACACGGGGATGGTGGCAAGGAAAGGCAGGCAGTCGATGGCTCCAGGTGCACCTGGGCTCAGGGCAGAATCGACCCGGTTCGGTCCGGTCCAAAGATGCGGGGAGGTATCGTCGCGCTGGGGGTGGCGGTGGCTTCCTCTGCTCTCCGTAGTTCAGGCGCATCTCACCTCACATCCGGTAAGTCGCCGCGTATATCCGGCGGGGAGTGACACGCCCTCGGCTCGTTAGCTCCGCCCCAGATGGAATCGGCCCGTTGCTTCTCATTGGGTGCGTGCGGGGGGGTTACCGGCTCCACCCTTGACGAGGGGCTGACAAGGAGCCCCTTCGTGGTAACCCCGTCGGAGCGCATGGTCATGGCGGCTAACCGAGCCGGTGTGAGGACGCACACTCCCCCCCGCGCGCCGTTGTTGTAGTTGTTGTTGTTGTTTCATGGGGAAGATGGGAGGAGGTATGGGAAGGTCCTAAACTCACTACTGGTGCCATACAATCACATTCTGGTGCAACGAAGAGTCATAATTAATGGAAACGAGTCCTTAACTGACAGACTAAGAATAACTAGCAAGATGTCCGAAAGTTGTCTACGTGAGATGCGGTGGACCTGGGCACGACATTTAATGGGGGAAAAAGGGGAAGGTCGGTTCTACAGAGTGTTGTTTACAGACAATGGGACTAGGGAATGGGGGATTGGGGATAGTTGGGGAGTATTGGGGAAATAGGGGAATATTTACAAGCGGATATGGAGGCCAAATTCCATATTCGCAACATTGCACCCTTCTCTACCCTCGGGGCGTCCCGACCCGATAAATTTTTACCTATTTTAGTGTGGCACGCAGATGTAGTTCCCTCTACTATTAACTCTACCCTGAGTGCGACAGTTTTACAGATATTCACAAATGAGTAAATATGTCCCCCTGCGACGTTGCACCCTTCTCCTCTCAGAAACACACCCACAGGATAACCGAATTGCGGAAAGAATTCGCAAACTAAACATACAGCCGGTAGGGAGCATTATTTACACAAGACTACGCTGATATTTCCACTACGATCCAGGACCTGTTTTTGGAGGGACACATGCAGATGTTATGCATAGAGAGAGCACGCATGCCAGCATCGATACACCAACCCACGAGTGCTCTGTGGCCTACGGCCTTTAATAATGTGCAGAGCACCCCTTCCAAGCATCAAAAGCACCACCCCATCACACAGTCAGCACCATCCGGTGCACCAATAAAATGTTGAGTGATCATTGTGTGGTGTCGCAGCCGGCCGAGGTTCTGCCGCTGGTCTTGCCTTCGTGTGGTGCACTTGGCCTTCTTACTTCTTTCAAAAATAAAGAAAGGCGCCAACCGCGTCCATTTCTTTATTGTGGCCTTCAGGGGTGTCAACTATAAGTGGTTCACCTGTATGGCATAGGTGCCACGTTGACCCATAGGTCCATCCACGGGTGGTGCTCGGCCGCATAAGAACCGCGGTCCATGGTGGGTGGCCACAAACATTGCGGTCCATATGGTGTATCGATCCAGGCAGCAAACAGCGAAAGTGCAGGCCCACAACTGCGAAGCCAGCACCTCTCTCTCCTCTCTCTCTACCCCAAAGCCAGATCCTCGGAGGTGGGAGACAAAAGAAGCAGACAAGTGAG
This sequence comes from Myxine glutinosa, assembly GCF_964187855.1. Classification (NCBI taxonomy): domain Eukaryota; kingdom Metazoa; phylum Chordata; class Myxini; order Myxiniformes; family Myxinidae; genus Myxine; species Myxine glutinosa. Next base: position 60,475,971 of record NC_136271.1, read on the forward strand.
TAAGGTGGTAAGGGCGCAAAAGTGCACGCAATGTAAGGTAATGCACACTGGGGGCACATGGGAACCAGGTGAGACAGGTACGTTCCTACCGTACGCCCCCCCCCCCCCCCAACCAGGTAACCTACATGGCCCCTCCCTTACCCCTTACTGTATCCACAAAACACAACACTACCCATAAACATCTATTTTACAAATCAACAAACATCCCTACTGTCTTCCCCGTTCCTCCCATAAACCAAATTCGTCTTCTCTCCCTCCTAACCAATCAAATTTGCCATTTTCAACTTTCATCAAAATTTGCCATCTCCAACTCAACATCATAATTTGCTATCACCAATTCATCATCAGTCCCTCCTAGGGAGGGAGAGATGGAATCACCCCAATGTCTCATCCACGTCGTGATGCGTCTCACAAATCCACACAATTCTCACTTCCTGCAACACAAAACAAAGAAAACACAGGTGTGGAGTCATCATCATCACCACAGGTAAGTGGCTGCGTATGGTGCGACAGGTTCATCAATCCTAACTATCTCCTAAATGACTTTAACAACTTTACACTACCCGGGGTCTTTCTCCGGCCAAACCATTGGCCCTCTTACACTATGGGTTCTAAAAACCAATTCCCATTGGCCAAACTGTGGTGCTTTTCAATTTGGGGTCTCACTCCCCCGATTCATCTCCCGGTGCCCTCGCACAATTTCTGGGCTGTGGCGTGTACCTCTCCCAGCGGGTCTACCCACCTGCACACCTCCACCACTGCAGTTGCCTCCGAGCTTACCTGCTCCTCACCCTAACCTAACTACCTGGGGAAGGCCCTCTGGCGCTCTCCCCACTCGGTGCCCTCTCTGGCACTGGGCTGCCCGATCCACACCCGGGATCCTCAGGCACCCACTCACAACTACCGGCTCCCAGAGCCCACCTGCGGCCTCACCTGGCCGACATCCTCACAGTGGTGGAGTGCCCAACCAACTACACACACTAACAGGCTACACGCCCAGCCATTTCCACAACACTAATGCACCCATTCACAACACCATTCTGCAACCGCACCACAGATGCCAATATCCAACCACAATTTACCTGTACCCTCTACCTAACACTTACACTACCCGCCCCGGGTATCCGTGATGGGGGTCCACTCTTCCCCCATTCACACCTTCGCACCATGCACACCACTCCGTACCACTTACTCCAACTCTCTCCACACACCTGTACCTGCACACCTGTGCTCTCACACCTGGTGCCACCTGCACCCTTCTCTCCCCAAGCGCATTCGCGCTGATCTACAACACTCACTACTCATACACTGCTCCACACACCTGTCCAGTTGCACACCTGTGCAATCACACCTGTTCAATTCTCACCCAGCATCATCTCATCTAACTACTCCCCTCTGAAACTTGCGCTTCCCAGTCGTCCCTTTAAACTATTGCGCTCCCTCGTCATTATCAGCCACACTAATCTACCTGCGTCCCCACTACAGGTATCAGTCACTACCTAACCTTATCGTCACCTAATGTCATCTTCTAGGGCCCTATCCACGATATATCCTAACCCACCCGGGCTAGTTTTCACTGCCATACACCCCATAAGCTATTGCTCCTTTGCCCCCACATATGGGAAGGGTGGCAGGGATGCCAGCCTTACCCACCGGGCCCATCGCTCACTACCAATTTTGCACATCAAATTTCAACAAATCAAAAATTTGCCAATCGCTACCCATCATCTGCCAATCACCAAATTTTGTTTTTTTCTAATTTTGGGTCCAAAACACTATCCTCATCACCCGTCTACTCACTAATACCTCTCAGTGCGCCAATTCCTGTCCAAAGCCCGGCTTCGTAAAGCCAAGCCATGAATGCGGGTTGTTCTGTGCCAGCGGCTGGATGCGTCCGGCATTCGGTGCAGGGACGGGGGCTTACCCGTGCCGAGATCCCACGCACCATCTCGGCACGGAGCCATCCAATGTCCCGCTCTCGACCTGCCGGCACGTCTCACCAAAAAGTGGTCGCCATGACGACCCTTTCTATCGGGCTGCCAGCTCCGCCTAGGGGAGCACGGACGCGGCCGTTCAAAGCGAGGCCCGGCACGCACCGAGGGCCCGCTTCGGCTAAAAGTCGACCTAACCTCTAACCCGGTTACCTTCGATGCCTCACCTGGACGCTTACACCCCGCAGCCCGTTCCTTGCTCACACATCCAGCCGTTCCCATGCTCCTCGTACCTTTCCTTACACACCCAGGTACCCTCCTTCCACTCACAGCCTTGGTCACACACCTGACCACCGAACACTTTGGCACACATTCGTTGGTAGCACACCTCACCAACACACCTCTTCGCACCCCCTCCTCTGTCACCTCCTCTGTGACAATCACAGGTGTGCTCTCATTCGCACACCCAACCACGTGCCTCACCACCAACTCCAGCGTGCATTCCCACTCACGCTCCTCCATTCCAGGTGTGCATCCTTTCTCACCTGTCACAACCAACTCACTCTCCTTGTCACTCTCACTACTCTCACCTCCATTCTTGACAGCGCACTCACCCTTACTCTTGACAGCGCACTCTTTCCTCATGCACCTGTCCGTCACACACCTTTCTCGCGCACACTCTCCCGTTACACCCTCTGTAACACTCACCACAGGTGTGCATTCTTCCTTACTTTTGACAGCGCACTCTTTCCCCATGCACCTGTCCGTCACACACCTTTCTCGCGCACACTCTCCCGTCACACCCTCTGTAACACTTACCACACCGCGCTTCCATGTGCTCCCTCGCACACACGCTACGACCGACTCACTCTCGCCAGCACCCTCACTCCTTGGCACGCACTTTTTCCTCACACACCCCAGAGTCGGACTTCCTCGCACACCTCCTTTTTCGCACACCAGACCTGTCGCACACTTCACCAGTGGCCTCTCACGAACACCCGGGTCCATCTCGACCCCCAAGCTTCTTAAATCCCCTGGCGCATCATACGCACGACCATATTGGTCACCACTTACACCGGGTCCTCTTCCTCTTCGCTTCTCCTCCATCACCTGCGAATCCCTCATCCGGTTAATGAGCACATCATCACGATCCAAACACAGACTTTGGACCAATTCTTTTACTTCCTCCTTTATCTCCTTCTTATCCCCTCTCCGTCGCTTCTTAATTTCGCTCATCCCTTCTTCCACTTCTTCTAATTTCTGCTTCACCTCTTTTATTCCCCGGTACGTCTCCTCAAGCTCGTCCTCCAAGGCTACCTTGACCGTTTCCATGTGCGTCCTCACCTGCCGGTCCTTCGTCTCCATTACCTCTATCACCTCGTCCAGCCTCGTTGTCAGTCCCTCACGTACCATCTGACATTCCCTCTTTGTCGCTATCAAGTCGTTTTTTATGTCGTTTTGTGTCGCTTTTAACCCTCCTAATACCGCAGTGTTCCTTTGAACCTGCTCCACTAGTTCTTTTTGTCCCTCCGTCAGCTGTTCCACCTCCTGCGTCAGGTCCTCTATGCCCCCTTGTAACTTTACAGTCCCCTTTCTCACCTCCTTCTCCATGTGCTCCTCACAGTGCCTCACCTCCTCGCGCACTCCTCCGACCTCCTCACTCACTCCTCTTCTGATCTCCTCTCCCATCACTTGCATCTCCTGCCCAGATGCCACCCTCATCTGCTCCATCTCCTCCCTGTGAGCATCCAGTTTGGTTTCTACCCCCATTCTGACCCCCTCTATCTGCTGCTCCATTTGTTTAACTTCCCTTTCCGCTTGGTCCCTCATGTCCCTCAATTTGCCTTCCATACTGTTTTCTAACCCTATTAACCCATTTCTCACCTCTTTTATCCCGTTGTCTAACCCCTCAAAATTATTGTCTAACTTCCCAAATTTCTTGTCTAACTCCTCAAAATTATTGTCTAACTTCCCAAATTTCTTGTCTAACTCCTTAAAATTATTGTCTAACCCCTCACTGGTACCCCTCACTTCGTCCCTCATTACCCCCAATTGCTCACCCTGAGCATCCATCCGGTTCCCCATTACCCCCATTTGGTTTCCCAACCGCTCACTATCAGCCCTCATTCCCACCATTTGTTCCATAAGGGCCCTCATTTGCAGGAGGAAAAGGTTCGAATCCACCAGGGGCGCTGCCACGGTCGCGGGCGCGGTGACCAGCGAGGCGCCATTTTGTGCGTCTGCTACCATTGCTGCTTCGCTCTCCTCACGTCCCTCAATTTGGTCCTGGACCGACCCTGCCTCACTCTCCACTACCGGACCCCAGCCGACTTGGTCTGCCATAGCGCGACTTTCAAAATTCGGGTTTTTATTTCCGTATAACAAAATCAAATTTCGCCGTTATAATTTCGCGCGGGAAACGCGCTCAGAATCGATTCTACTACAAATTTGGGCCTAATAAATTTAGTCCCGGGTCCGAATTCCACTCCTCGACACCAATTGTTACAGACGCGGTTGTGGATGTTAGTTTACCGAGCGGTTTGGTATGACCACGTCTGCACAGTTTACCCGATTATGCTCGAACGTTGACTAGTCGCGCTACGCTAGATCAATGAAGGAAAAGGACACAACGGCTGGATTAAAATGACACGACACCAAGGGTTCAGTTCTCAAGACCTCCGGAGGAGGTTATATTAAGGCGGAAGGTTAGATTACAACTACAAGAGGGACATCATAGAAAGACAGGCACTTAGACACACTTATATTAACCCCAACAGACGACAGATAAACGGGACAAGGCTGACTCACACGGGGATGGTGGCAAGGAAAGGCAGGCAGTCGATGGCTCCAGGTGCACCTGGGCTCAGGGCAGAATCGACCCGGTTCGGTCCGGTCCAAAGATGCGGGGAGGTATCGTCGCGCTGGGGGTGGCGGTGGCTTCCTCTGCTCTCCGTAGTTCAGGCGCATCTCACCTCACATCCGGTAAGTCGCCGCGTATATCCGGCGGGGAGTGACACGCCCTCGGCTCGTTAGCTCCGCCCCAGATGGAATCGGCCCGTTGCTTCTCATTGGGTGCGTGCGGGGGGGTTACCGGCTCCACCCTTGACGAGGGGCTGACAAGGAGCCCCTTCGTGGTAACCCCGTCGGAGCGCATGGTCATGGCGGCTAACCGAGCCGGTGTGAGGACGCACACTCCCCCCCGCGCGCCGTTGTTGTAGTTGTTGTTGTTGTTTCATGGGGAAGATGGGAGGAGGTATGGGAAGGTCCTAAACTCACTACTGGTGCCATACAATCACATTCTGGTGCAACGAAGAGTCATAATTAATGGAAACGAGTCCTTAACTGACATAGACTAAGAATAACTAGCAAGATGTCCGAAAGTTGTCTACGTGAGATGCGGTGGACCTGGGCACGACATTTAATGGGGGAAAAAGGGGAAGGTCGGTTCTACAGAGTGTTGTTTACAGACAATGGGACTAGGGAATGGGGGATTGGGGATAGTTGGGGAGTATTGGGGAAATAGGGGAATATTTACAAGCGGATATGGAGGCCAAATTCCATATTCGCAACAATATACATATATATACATATACATACATATACATATACATATATATATATATATATATATATATATATATACATATATATATATATATATATATATATATACATGTATATATATATATATATATATATATATATATATATATATATATATATATACATATATAGTATACAAGATCGAGGCTCGTGTACGAGCAAACATTAATCACAAAAAAACAAATGGACACACAAAACATACAATGAAGGGAGCGGGAGACAAGATGGGGAGAGAGAGGGAAGCACACAAGTACAACAGCAGAGAACAGGGACATCGGGAGATCTGTGGGAGGGAGAGTATGCACTCCTGCACCACTAAATTGAAATAGCTTGAGACTGTAACTTGTGCTCAGGTGTGAAAGGGTAGAAAAGGTAGTGAGACTAGGGATATAACTGGCAGTGGATGAATGGAGTAAGGGAAGTGAGTGATTAGGTTGAGTGGAAGTATGTGAAGGTCTAATGAAGGCAGTGGAAGAAAGGAGAATAAGTGGGAGTCTTAAAAACTAGGATGTATGCAGCTTACTGTGAAATCGTTATATTGGCATATTGATATTTGTACTCATAAAGCTGGCCTTCCTACCTAAATCCCACAGGGTGTTGAAAATCCTGCAAAATCACCACAAGTGCAAGTCGTTCAAATTGCTTAGCTCGTGACTCATCTGCAGGCTTCATAATGGGGACCTCATGACGAAGGTCATGCTCGTCTCGAAGGCAAGGTTGCCCTGTGACTCATCCTTTTTATCAGCTTCTCTTCCGCAGAGAAAAAAAATGGACAGGGCAAAGGTAAGTCTCATGGTATCCGACTCTATATTTAAATGCCATACAAACAGCCACATCTTGAGATTCTTTAGGACCTACATATAATTCCGAACAAACGTTTGCCCCGGATCAAAACACAACATAGTGTCCATTAATAGGTATTGCTCGAGACCTACCAACAAACTTCCAGAAAGTGCACAGGTTTGCAGTTCATAGTTCCCATGAATGTTGAGAGGAAAATGAGATTTTACAGCAGCCCTTATTACAAACTCCTTTCACACTCCCAGACTCAACATTTTCAGATACTTCTACCATTTCAACCATTAGCTTTGCTGAGCTGCGGCATATCTAATAGATACATATCTAATAGAAATATCTATTTTAAAGTGCATCAGAATACAACACATGATGCTTCAAACCTAGGGCAGCGTGTTTATATTGCATCTTGGAAAGTAATATCGGATCTTGCTTCTGCTCAAACCACAAAAGTGTGCAGATGGCACCCTCTACTGCACCTGTTCATTGATTGAGCGGTAAAGCGAGTGAAGTCAGCATCACTCACGTGCTGTAAGAAAAGCTCAAACATTGACAAGAACTTTCATACATCCATGACCATTTTTAATATGTTCATCTTTCTTGCCCTGCTTGTTCAGGTTCAGATCATTGAAGAAGAAAAGATCACACAACCCAAGTTCAATTTTCCAATTTCTTACAGTGTCTCCTTCTCGCATAAAGTCATCAATTGTTTGCACCAGATCAACAAATTGCTGCAACATTGCACCTCAAATAAACCATTTGACTGCTGAGATATGGAGTATTAGAATAGTGTGAATGACAACTTTCACCATGTGTGACATGACTTCGCCCCCAACTTAAACCAACGACTCTGTTATGCAGGAATAGTCCAACAAAGATACTTCTTCAGAAGTGCAATGGAATCTCCCCGATGCAGAATCTAGTCATCAAAGCAGCACCATCAGTTGGTGCAAGATAAAAATGCATCCTGATATTTCAGTTCAAATTTCTTCAGAATGTTAGAAGTCTGTGTTAATCCCAATAGAGGCAACCTATCATCAGAATTCTCTCGGCTTCTACAACGCAAAACACATTGAGCAAACAAAATTACAAACAGAATTCCACTCTCACAGCATCCTCAAAATAACACTGACATCCGACCTGCAAAACACAATAAAAAACGTATTCTCAACAGAGCTTCAGAGAAAATTATTCTCAACAGTTTCTACCTCAGTTATGCTGTGTGCCACATCAGTTACAAATATTTCTGGCGGTAACTCAAACTAATACCATTCACCTTTTTCCGGTATATTGGTAATGGAAAAAGCTATGATTTCCCAAAATTTCAAGAATTTGAAGTTGATATGTCGTTATGAAACAAAAGTTTTGTAACTGACATGGCACTTCTCCAGGGGGTGAATTTTATTAAATGCCAGAACAACATTGAAAGTTTCAATTGAATTGATGCTTTCCGAGTAAAAAAAAAAAAAAAAAAGAAGAAAAAAAATCCACTAACATTATGGGGTATTATGTGTAGATAAGTGACAAAAAAATCTCAATTTATTCCATCTAAAATTCAGGCTGGAGAAACAAAATGTGAAAAAAGTCAAGGGTTGTGAATACTTTTTGAAGGCACTGTAATTTGATGGTTGAATCATATCATATTTATTTTGGCTTAGGTGCACATCTCTAAAACTCCAACATTTAAAAAAAAACTCAAACTCTAAAACATAATGCCTCCGGCCACCTTCGGGGCGGAGGCATAAAAAAGAAGAAAGAAATACCTCTCCAAGAAGTTCTGTCGCTCAAGCTTCTGGGTCTCACTATCTGCCATGATCTTTCTTGGGAAAACCACATTTCCAAGCTGGCCTCCAAATCCAGTCGCCGACTGGGCATCCTGCGTCGTGTGAAGTCCTTCCTCGGCACACCTGAGCTCCTCACCACATACAAGGCTTTCATCCACAGCTCAATGGAATACTGTTCCCCCCTCTGGGCTGGTGCTCCTGCCTCACACCTAGCTCGGCTTCACGCTGTTGAAACCAAAGCTTTCAAAATCATTGGAATCTCCTGCGATGAAACCAACTCCGAGGGCCTTTCACTCACTCACCGCAGGCAGGTTGGTGGTCTTTCTGTCTTCTACAGACTCCTCTCTGGCCTTTCTCCCCCAGCTCTCTCTGTGCTCTGTCCCCCAAATATTCCTACAGGTCGCACAAGAGTGTCCATGACCATTTTGGTCATGCAACCCTCTTATGGTTAAATTGCCAAAATCTAGACTCTCTGCTCACCTTCACTCTTTCATTCCCCTTTTCTCCTATCCCGCCTCTGGAACAAACTCCCCAACTCCTTTCAATCCCACTCCTCCCTCCAGGTCTTTCAAACAGCTGTTCACCACCATCTCTTATGGTGGTGCACCCTCCCCCATCCAAAACCTTGATCTTTTCTACCCGCACTAATTCACCCCAGATACACTTTTTTGAAATTCCAACTTCTTTCCTGAAAGTCCTTGCAGTGTCCATATGTTTTATACCTCTCCCACCTCCCCCCAAGCCCTCTCCCTTCCACAGTTCTCTCGATGTCCCTGCTCTCAAATGTTGTGTTTGTGTCCTTCCCCCTCTCTCCCCATCCTGTCTACCGCTCCCCTTATTTTGCGTTTTATGTGTCGGTTTGACTTTTGCGTGTGTATGTTGTGTGAATAATGTTGGCTCTTTCACGAGCCTCGATGTTGTATACAAAAAAAATAAATACACAGCAGCAAAAGAAATGTTAATCTACATGGGATAAAAAGAAAAGAAAGACAGCAGGAACAAGAACAAGCAGACAGTCATTTTAATGATGGGCAACAATAAATCAGCAATGATGGGCAATAAATCAGTGATGACGATTGGCAACAATAAATCAGCAACGTTGTTGATGGGCAATAAGGGATGATGGACAACAATAAATCAGTGATGATGACGAACATCAATAAACCAGCGATAATGATGATGAGCAATAAGAAATTAGTGATGATGATTATAAGCACCAATAATAATTAATCGTTTCCATTCAGCCTATTGCTCATCCTCAGATTCGTGATAAATAAACCCAGGAGAACTCTACCATGCAGGTGGCTATGTTTATCGATTCTGCACTGGAAGAGTTCTCTAAGAAAGGAGACGTGACTTCTACTAACTAAAATTTATTCATCAAACATCAAGGGATTGAAAGCCTGGAGTTGGCTTAACGGTTAAGGTGGCTGGCTTGAGATCTTTGGGTCCTGAGTTTGAGCCCCTATCGTGCCATTGATTTAACACCAGGTGAGTTGCAGTAACATCAGCAAAATGAGTACCAGTTCACTGGCAATGGGGCATTGAATCAGTGGAACAACCGCACTCTCAGAAAATGATGCAGCCAGCAGCCACAGCCTGCATACAAACCACCACCACCAAGGGATGAAGCTCCATTTCTCATGACTGAAGATTGATGACGTTGATGAAGTCTACCTATGGAACATCTTCTATTGACCTGTCAGAAACTGGAGGGATGTGCTGACTTAACAATCCCAAACTTCATGTAAACAAAACAGGAGTTTAGAGCCCTGTACAGGCATCCTGCTTAAGGCTCCCCCTATAGTACAGGGGAAGGCTTATTGCTGTTTTAAGGTTTGTCTCTACAATTGTCGCACCCACCCCCCAACCCCCGCCCAGAAGTACTGAACCGTCATTTAGAATTTTTTTTTTCCTGCACTCTCAACACTCAATTCCCGAGCTGTATCTCAGGGCTGACAGCGACTTTCAAAATGAAAACATCAATAATATGAATATAACGTATGCAGGGTTGACCTATTTTATCTTGACCTACTTTTTAAGGTCATGACCTAATTATAGTCATTTCCACTTTTTTCACTATAACTCGACTAACGATTGTCCAACCAGAACTAAATTCCCCTCTGGATAGCATATAGCAGGTTCCATTTATGCTTAATTTACATTTATACCCCCAGAGTTGAAGATCAAAGTCAAATGGTGGTCTGAAAAAATAACGTCTTTTTTGTCATCACTCAATTTTGCCAATGCTGAATCTCAAAGAATGCTTGGCCTTCCAAGATGTTATAACATCATAATAGTATAGCTGCACTGAAGTTGTGCACCTGATATTTGATTTGTGTCCTGACCGACTTTTTGTCATTTTGACCTAATAAACTAAAAATATCTTTTTGATCATAACTTGAATAATTTTCCTCCGATTTTCATGATGCGAGTTGTATGGATAGATTTTAGAAGGGGACACATTTTCTTTATTTACACTCTATCCCTAAATGTTGAAGGTCAAGGTAATATGGTGGTCCGAACAAAATATGGCCATCAGTGGATTGCGGGCCAAAGGTAAGTCGCGGGCGATCACCAAAGGTAAACGTTCCCCAGTTGGGGGAGGCTTACCCTTGGCGATCGCTTTGTGATTACAGATATCTCGTTGAATTTTGCACATACCACGTCAGTTATACTTACTGGCCACGTCATTTACAACACTTTTCGATCAACAATAGGAAAAATTGCTGAAAGATTATTTTAGTTTATGTTTTTATTGTGGAAGTACAATGTATCTAATTGTTGTTACCAAAAAGTATTATGGAAGAACAAAATTACACTTCACAGGAATATCTAATTGTTCCTTGCCGAAATGCGAGTGAGAAATTTTGCAACGTCAGTTACATTTGTTAAAAGTTTGAATGAAAGGCATTAACAGTTTTTCAGTATTTTCTCATTCTTGAAAGAAAATGTATCATTAAGGAAAGTTTTGTGGTATTTCGTGTTTATTAAAGCTTATTTGGAGTGCTTTTTAAACTGATTTGTTGTCTAAATACCATGTCAGTCATGCTGGAAATGTTATGGTACAACGTTCATGAAAGCAAAGGGAACGAGTACATTTAAATCAGAAAAAACTCAAAAAACTAAAACATTTGTCATAAAAAATTAAATAAAAACCAAAACATTTGAAAACCCATAAATAAGTATAAATGATTAGCATGATTAAAGGCTTATTCCTCATTGAGAAAAACAAACCTCGGTTAAAATTAGTTGATTTGGATGTTTCCCATACAGCTCTGATAAGAAAAAAATGTTATAAAATGTTTTTGCAAGGTAGGGACGCAGAAAATGATTAATCAATGTGTACTAACATCTCCAGACTGGGGGCCAAACGTCAGTGCTCTGGATTTTTTTTTTGCAGAAGTGAGATTGGATGCCAACTTGTGACAAGCTTAAGGTCTCCTTTTTTAAGAAGGAAAATAACATACCATACGGCAACCCACTGGTACTTTGCCACACTGAAGGGTTTCTGGGATAATAGCCTGAAGATCTGGGTATAAAATGGGCCAACAGGTTACGGTATATAAAATTATGATGGTATATCCACCCGAGCAAGTTTCCAAAAGGAAGAGAGGTGAGAGAGTTTGAGCTTGTTCAGCTCAAACAAGCTGTTCTTCGTCCGTTCTGTTCGGCTCTTCCATATCTGGAAGAGCTGTTCAAGCTGTTCTTTATGAACATTGTCCAACACCACTAAATATCAACACCAACAAAAACAGGTACAGATACATTCAAAGTACACTGCCCCAATGCCAAATAAATAAATATTCTGCAGTGCGGCATTGCCGAGGCACCTGTTGATACCACTGTGCAGCACATAGAGATGTTATTGGGAGTGAGAGGTGTGCAATAATTGATTAATTAATTGCATAATTAAAATCAATAAATAGAAATCGTAAAATAATTTCTTCATCAATTGGTTAATAGCATACCTTAACCTGCAGTGTTTCGACCAAAGCTATGACTTTTTGAAAAGTAATTAAATAAGTCATTAATTAAAAAAACAACTAATTGATTAATAGACTAATCAATAAATAATAAATCGATTAATTGATTAATCAATAAATCAAAAATTGCCTTTATAGCCACATCAATTGGTCACTGCCGTGTCCGAATATCAGCTTCCTAGCTCAAAAGGTGCCCGAGATATTGCCAAGATGAGAAAGAAAATAAATAAGTGACTAATACCAAAAATAAACTAGAACGGCACTCAATAGAGAGCATACCGCCCCTGGTTGGCCATATCACTCAATGGTGAAGAATCACTGAAAAAATTATACTAGCTGGATCCGGATCCGGATCTTCACCAAAATTGAATCGATTTTACCTTGTCACACAAACAACCTGTCAAACAAATTTCGTCCGAATCCGTCCACAACTTTTTGAGATATTTTGTTCACAAACAAACAGACATTCTAACAGACAGGGGTGAAAACATAACCTCCATCCACCTTTGGTGGTGGATGTAATAAATACTAATCGTAAAATAATTAAATTATTAATCAACTCGCTAATATAATACCTAAACCACCACTATTTTATCCAAATCTGTAACTTAAAAAAACAAAAAAATAGTTGAGTCATTAATCAAATAATTAAGTAACTAATCAATTAATTGTTTAATCAAAAAAGACCATTTTTGCCAAAGCACGTGCGCACTGTTGTGCCGAAATTTCAGCTTCGGAGATAAAGGATGGCTGAGATATTGCCCGGACAAACAAACAAACAAGAAAACAACGGAGTGAAAACTGAGTACTCCCTTTAGGTGCGCGTCATGCAGCGCCTGGATAGAAAGAGGAAAGGAGCAGTGCACAAAAATTTGCTTCATCTCCCTATAATTCACCAAATGTCCGTCTGTCTGTCTGTCCGTTCCCAGGGACCGCAAAAACGGCTGAACCGATCGCAACGATATTTTGGGTGGGTAATCCTGGGACCCCCTGGAGTAAAATAGGCTATATTGTTTTTCCAATTTTTCAGTTTTTCCAAACACGATGGAATAATATTTACCGATATGACCAGTGATGTGGCTTTTATTGAAATTCTACAAATACTGTTTAGATTTTTATGAGAATTATGAACCTGCCCCAAATGCAGAAGTGGACAGGTTACGGCAATGAGCGGGTTTGATAATATCCCAATACAACCGTCATTTAAAACAGTATTTTGTTAAAGTATCAATTGATGATTGGAATTGAGTGAATACAATTACGATTTTGAATTCGTAATTGTATTCACCCAACCGTACGGAACTTCACATCAGGATTTAAATATTTGTCTATGTCACAAATGTTGTTAAAAGTTAATTTTTTATATTAATGCTATTTAATTTGTGATTGGAGCTATGCTGCTTGGAATGAAAAAAATATATCGAGTTCAAGTGAATGACGGAATGCCGTGATGGTTTCCACTTTCTAAACGTGAAATTCACGGATCACCATATGCAGATTCGCCATTGACTGGGTATGGAACAAACGTACCCATTTGTTTGCGAATGGGTACGTTTTTCATGGAAGTCCTTCACAAACCTGCTGTCCATGTCTGACGTGCGACTGAAGGTGCTACAGGAATGTGGAATTTATTGGTTTCATGCTTTAGTATTCACCGTTTCTGCATTGTCTGTTTGCTTCTGGCCTCCCACCCGTGCGTAGCACAGGTACCTCACTGGTACACAATAATAACACGATGAAAGAAAGTACAATGAAAATGTCACTTGCATCAAATGAACAATACATATGATGGTACCATCATTCCCCAATGCTGTCAAAGCAATAAACTCACGACATGCCAAATGTGAGTGGAATGTAACATTCCCCAAAGTCCGTGCACTAATCCCCATGTCGGTTGAAGCCATGCAGAATGACAACAATAGGCAGGTATTGGCGTGACTGTGGATGAGGAGCTACGAGGTGAGAGGTCGATATGGGAATTGAGCTGCTATGTAAACCAATGGCAATCTCCACACGATGTCAATATGGGAATCCCAGTGGCAAAACAAAATGCACCAAGCGGACAGTCTCTTCGAGGACAAAATGGTGTATCAGCCTGTAATGGAGGCTCTGGCTCCCTCCAACAATAACTCGCCCTTGGTGATAAAACCTGACACGAAAGTTTAATTGCAATCGCAATATGTGACGATGTCGTGGGCAATCCCTTTCACGGGAAGCCTCAACTCATTCGCGACCAATATCAAAAAAGTCCGCTCGCAGCCACGATGCGACTCACAGCTGTCTCTTCCTCTCTCCACCCATCTCGATCTCTTCTCTTCCGATTCCTTTCCCGCACTTTCCTTTTTCCTTCACAAACATTTATTTTTACCTTTTACTGAAGTCATCGCAATTTCACACAAAAATGTCAACAATATTACCTGAAACAAAAAATATTCTTCAAGTATATAATAACAACAAAGGCGGAAGTGACGGATCCATAGCAATACCATGGTGTAATGTTTGGGGATGGATTGTGTATACCATGGTGTCATCTTTGGGGCTGGACTGTGTATACCATAGTGTAATGTTTGTGGATGGACTGTGTTTACCATGGTGTAATGTTTGGGGCTGGACTGTATATACCATGGTGTAATGTTTGGGGATGGACTGTGTATAACATGGTGTAATCTTTGGGAATGGACTGTGTATATCATGGTGTAATCTTTGGGGCTGGACTGTGTATACCATGGTGTAATGTTTGTGGATGGACTGTGTATATCGTGGTGTAATGTTTGGGGCTGGACTGTATATACCATGGTGTAATGTTTGGGGATGGACTGTGTATACCAAGGTGTAATGTTTGGGGATGGACTGTGTTTTTCCATGGTGTAATGTTTGAGGAATTACTGTGCGGAGCAGGCCATGGTATTCCGTGGTGAGCTGTGCAGGCATAAAGTAATAAGTTGCAACATTGTCTTTTGGTTTTTTTCCCAACAGACCCAGCTAGGGTAGTACCACCACCTGTCCTATTTGGAACTTCATTGGCCTCACCATTTTCCCTCTCCTCATGTGTGGTCCCTGGCATTCCCAGTTTCGTCCTTTTTTATCCATAAATATAAAAATAATAAGACGTCATGCAGAGCACTATACTTGTAAAATCCACCCCCACACCCTCTTGGAAAAAGGTTGCAATTGATCCTGCAAATTATACATTTCATCAAGATTAAAATTGACGATCTTAATCAAAGCTCAGGCCAATAGGATGAAAATTGATGATTTTGGAAATTTGACATCGAGTTGACCTTTGACCTCAAATAGTTGGTTTCCCAATTTAGTGACTCAATGTGAAAATGCTGTTCAATGTCTAAGTCAATGGGATGAAAATTGATGGTTTTTCAGATGAAAATCGATGATTTTGGAATTTTGACCTTGAGTTGACCTTTGACCTTTTGACCTCAAAACTTGCAAGCCCAACTTGCAACTTGCGGTTGTTGCAGGGAGAGGTCAATGTACCATCAAACATGCCCAAAATTAGCCAACTAGTGATTGTGTGTGCTCTATGCTCTTCAAATGCCGAGGGTCAAAAGAAAGGAAGCAGCGCATACAATACAATTTTAACATTTATCAAGTCCTTGGTATCTCTCGGGCCGAGGTTAAGGTTCTCGGGTTCGAACAGCTGACCTCCCAGACTCAGAGTGGCGTTCTAACCAGTATATCACAATGTCTGGTTAATGTGGAAAAACCTCATCTAGCTTCGCAATCATCTCATGTGAAAAACCTTATAGCATCGTCTCAACATTGCTTGTTGCAAACCAATAGAATGAAATCATAAACCACACGATGTTTCATTTTTACTTACTAGGACGTGCCCGTACGTGGGTGCCCGTACGTGCGTGCAAAAAAACATGCGTGCAAACAACAACAACAAAAAAAAACTTTGAAACCACGTGGCAGTAACGACCACAGAACCCCCCCCCTCTATTTACATGAAATGGTTTGGTCCATTCGCAACGACCACAGAACCCCCCCCCCCCCTCTATTTACATGAAATGGTTTGGTCCATTCGCAAAGCCAAAGCGAACGGCTAAATCGCCATAGCTCGGTAACTACTTGTCCGATTAATATGAAACCTTGAAAAGGCATATCCTCGGGTCCCCAGCAATATACCTGGCAAGTTTCAAGTATATCGGACCCGTGGTTGTCGAGAAACAGCGGTCACAGACACACAGACACACAGACACACATACACACAGAGATTACTGGAATTATAGATAGACTAGGGCATGCCCGTACTATATCTATATCTAAAATTATATCCCCCCCCTCTATTTACATGAAATGGTTTGGTCCAAAGCGAACGGCTTGCGAGTACGGTGACAATCCCCCCCCTCTATTTACATGAAATGGTTTGGTCCAAAGCGAACGGCTTGCGGAGTTTGGTAAAGAAATCGCCATAGCGTGCACAAACGCGCAGGAAAGCGAAAGAATCGCAAATTAGTTTTTATTAGTTTTAAAACATAGTTTAACGCCAACATAGTTTGCAAACGTGAAATAAATGAATACGCTCTCAAATGTGCCGTCCGAGGCAGAGTCTGTTCGCCACGTTCGGCACACGTGATAGCTCGCTGCTCTCTGATTGGTTGAATCGTTTTTTGGACATAGCTCGGTAACTACTTGTCCGATTAATTTCAAACCTTGAAAAGGCACATCCTCGGGTCCCCAGCAATATACCTGGCAAGTTTCAAGTATATCGGACCCGTGGTTGTCGAGAAACAGCGGTCACAGACAAACAAACAAACACACACACAGACACACACACACACACACACACACACACACACACAGAGATTACTGGAATTATAGATAGATGATACTGCAGTATTAGCTGCCGGCTTGGGATCCTGGGTTCGAATCCCGGTTGATCGCTGAATTAACACCAGGGGGGTTGACTCAGCCTGTCATGCTTCCGAGGTCGGCAAATTGAATGCCAGTTCACTGGTAATTCCCTGTGTGTCGCAAGAAGCGACTAACAGGGTTGGCGGGCAGGAAGAGCATCCGGCCATAAAACATTGCTTCAAAAAGGGGACCACGGTGCCCAGAAAAAGGCCAACCCCTGCTCTGCAGGGAAAAATGGCCTCTAAAGGTGGTTCCATACTACAGTATTAGCCATCAGAATTTTTCATGCCACACATCTGTCGATGTTAAATTGCTCCGAACCATTATGGTACTATGTCAGGCGATGATCAGCAAAATCAAAAGCTTTATCAAAATCAAAGAAAAATTGAAAAAGCTTTGGTTCATATATGGTTAAAGGCTCACGGAAGAGTTACAACACAAAATCATGAATACACATGTCGATAAATATACAAGAACGTTGGAGTAAACTTCAGACAAAAATACCCACTGATATTATTGAAAGTTACATCACATCCCAAAGCACTCTGGGTACCAGAGGTGTCATCCTTTTACAAAGTCACTTTTTTCCCCAAACTCAGCCGGGTAATTTCCACAACCCCATGAATGCCAATCGATGGGGTTTGTCCGTGCTCCTTTAAAAGCGGAGCGTCAATCAAGGAAGCAGCAAGTACCATTTAAAATAAGTCTTTGGTACTACTCGGCCGGGGAAGGAATCGAACCGCCAACCACCCAGACTCAGAGTGGAAGCTCTAACCATTATGGCACAATGTCAGGTGATGATCATCAAAATCAAAAGCGTTGTTATCAAAATCAAGAAAAAATTGTGTTGGTGAGTTCAATTGATACATACAATTGATCCACAACCACACTGATGACCCTTGGCTGGATGATCGATATGGTCTTAAAGGAAAGATTTTTTTTTCTCGCAAAATAATGGGCTTTTTTGAGCATGAACAAACCCAGCAAGGTCAGAGTGCAAAGCCATTATTTCTCTTTACAAAACAGGCCTATCCCTTTTGAAGTGTTCAAAAGAGAAAGTTGGAAATGTTAACAGAAAACTGCAACTTGGGCTGTTGTGTAATCCCAAAACAGGTTAAGACTGTGAAAATTAGACTTCCTACATGACAAGTCCTGCTGGAATATATTAGAGACATTGGCAAAATCAGAGTTCTACAGTAAATTGACACCGAGCTTACAATAGGGACTTCTATGACACTGTGAAATAATTAACTGTGACAGTTACTGCAAGATTATGTGAAAAGGAAAATTAAACTATATCCGCAAACGAATATCGAAGACGTCGACTATTGATTACTCTCTCACTAGCTCTGCCTCTAGCCTAGCTCTCTCACTAGCCGAGGAAAGGAAAGCTACATTTGTTGTTCACAGATCGTGCTGCAATAGCTGCACCGGGGCCCAATCTAGTGTCTTGTTATATACACCTAGGGGCAAAAACGCTACCTATAATCTGAAGGTATATTCAAGCTAAGGCAAATGGTAGGGGCCCGGTCCTGTGTTATGCTGATGATCCCCAACCAGCATTAAATATGTTTACAGCTGTACTCTTATCTTTGGCCGTGGCATTATGAACCCACCATTCAGGTTTAAAAAATTCTGCTCGAGTTTCCTTGGGGTCACAGTTATATGACTGTCATTCTAAATGTACGATGTTACCTAAAGTTGGAGAACTTACTTTTTTTAAATGCAGAACCAGCTGTGTCTCCCACAGAACCAAACGCAGAACCAAGCAGCTGTGTCTGTGTCGACTTGAGAGAACTGGCGGGTCTACGACGCCTCTCCCCTCTCATCCCCAAGCAAACCAATCATTAGCCACAGGGGGTCTCTCTGCCAGGAGGGGTCTGTTAATCATGGCCAGGGCTTCTCTTCACCCTTGACATAGCGGACCATTCACCAAATTGGAGTCCAAACTAATAGCGACCCAGGGACAGTCCCAGGCCCGTCTCCCACTTGTCGATAGAGAGCCAGGAGGCGACCTCCCTGTAATGAAATTGTGTCTAAGTTGAACCCAGGTGCTATGCTGTCTTCGACCACTGAGAGGCTTCTATAAGAACTCAGACGGACATTGCTCCGACACATTCCTGTGACATTTATTCTGTGTGGTAGTGCATACTCGAATGGTGCGTATTGCTAGATGTTCCAGGCTTGCTTGTACTAATTGATAATCCATTGTTACTTCTATGATTATGGTACACTGATACAATGCTTGTGATTCCTTACAGGTGTTGCTAGAGATCGAAACTGAATTAAACCTACTATTGGGACAATGCTGTAGATCTGGTTTTTACAACACTCCCACTTTGTTGATCAGAAAGAAAAGCACTGTATCGCTCCTCTCACTCGGCCAGCCTTGTCCAGTTTGACACAGGGGAACATGCTGAGTGTAAGGGGCTACTGGAAGAGCGCGTACGTCCTGGAGTTTCCGGGGAGGGTCGGAAGGGAGAGCATAGGAAACAACAGCGTAGGTGCATATGTAGGGATATACACTCCCATGGGAATCTCATGATAAATCTTGGCAACCAAATCAAAAATATATGAAGGATACAATAAAATAGAGTTCCATTTTTTTCATAACCCTGAAGGTAATTTTGTTGTCACTGAAGGTGTTCACACACCCCTATATTTGCTTTGAACAAAAATAGTTGTGTAGCAAATCAAATTCAAGGATATTTATGGACCAGCACATTGTAAAAGCAGTCATTGAAACACATTTCATGTTGATATGGTGACATAAAACAAAGACATACATGTCTTTACAGTTCATAAAAACATTTCTTGTTACAAGCGCAACTCACACACTGGTGTTTTTATCCTAATAGCAGAATTAGCTTTTGATTTGTTATAGATTACATTACTAGATGAAACAGGCATCTATCATGAGGGGATAAGACTATATCAGGATGTGATAACAAATCTTGGCATAGTTATTTGTCAATATGAGTTCATTGTGTTCTTGAAACCAGCAGCATTGGCAACGTTCTTATTGGTCGCACCGGTGATGAACAGACTGTCTGAACAAGTGCACGACATGGCCAATGGCTCTACACAGCAACGAAAAAGACATCATGAGGTTTCTCCATCCATCACATAACGCCAGGTGCACCAAGTTGACAAACTACAGTATATTATCGAAGACTGAAATCCACTCAACCAGGAAAACGACTGCTTGGTGAATGTAGTCACACAAGAGGTAATGCCCGAGAAAGTCCAAGCTGACATTCTTAGGAGAGATGAAGCTGAAAAGCAGCGCTGAGGATTTCGTAACAAAGCGCATTGTTGGTCCAATCAGTCCTTGGGAAGAGATGAAGAAGCTCAATCTACCAATATGGAAAGCCGCTTCAAAGACAACAAAAATCAAGTTAGCCACTCATGTTGTTGAGCTAAAGGATAACCGATCACTGTTCGCTCGACTGCTCATCATTGCAAGATCATGCCCAGATTTGGATCTTCAAGTCGCTGTTGGCATATATGAGTTCAGTTGCATTCCAAGATCTCTATTTGCGTCGGATGGCTCTTTCCCTGGCTGCCTGCGCAAGTCTAAGCCACAGAAGCTCACACACAAAAGGACAGTGAACCAAGACATGTCAATACCCATCTAGAAACCATCACAGGCAATGTGGAAGATCGCGGCAGCAAAACTCTCATCACAGATGGAATGGTTGTTGTCGAAGAGCTGTTCATTCTGTCAATGAAAAATTGAGGAATTTGCCCAACATTTCGTCCAACTGATTGGACGGCAAACGATGTACAACAAGATACATCTGGTCTTAGATCGATATGACACAGGGTAATTATTGACGCCGATGATGACATCGATATGGCAAGGATGATTGCTCTTATCACTTTGCTGTCAATGATTACACACAGATAAAAGTTCCACTCAGGAGGTTCCCTGGTAACATCAAAACGAAGGACAAGCTCAATGTGTACTTAGCAAATAAAACCACTTATTCTCACTTTGAAAATATCGATAAAGGTCTAGATGTTTCCACGAGAAACGGAGCAGAATCAAACCACTTTGATGTCAGTGACATGTCAAATAACCATGAGGAAGCAGAGACACTACTTATTATCCATGCACTACATGCATCTAGGAGAGGGTACACTTTACATATGTTGCCCGATACCAATGTTTTCATCTTGGCAACACGAAGGCAGAGGCAGCTTGGTGATGATGCATACATGGTGTTATGGATTCGTCACTTCCGCTGGGGTGGTTTTCACCCACTGGACATGTTTCTGATATTATGTACTATTATTATCTTCAAAAGGTTTATTATTCAGGAACGATTATCTAAAGTTAAAAAGGCTAACTTTAAATGATACAGGAAACCGACCCGGAAGAGGTGAAGAGGAAGAAGCAGCACGTGCAAAGTCGGAGAGGACGCGTGACGTCAGCGCTCCGTAATGAGCAAGGTTTACCGACAGCCGCGAGGGGATTTTGAGTTCCTGGAAGGGACATCCGGCGATAAGAATATTCGCTGGAGTGGAGAAATCTGCGTAGACAGATTTGGGGCGCTGAGATTCCGACGAATCCTCGCCTCGTCGCATCGGCTCAAGCCAGAGCCGTCGGCCATTTTGAACCCCGTGCTTCGGACACGAAGGTTTGCTGCGTGTCATCTTCACCCCAACATCCTACCGTCTGTCGGGGATGTGTGTGTGCGACCACTTCGTCTCCAATTACATTGCGGTTTGCTGAGGGAGCGGTGAAGGTGCACCTCTGGAGGGCGCCGTTGTACAGTTTGGCGGGAAGAGCACCTTTGCCCAATGTACACGCTTCGGATATCGACTGTAGAGCGAGATTCGGCCTTCGACCGGATTTCGTTCCATTGACCGCGGGAGTGAATCCCATTCGCCTTGGGAAAAGTCATAGAGACATTGAGGAGTGTCGTTGCACTCGCTGGCCGCGCCGTGAGTGACCTGACTTTATATAAGAGATATATAGAGTGCACTCTTAATGGCCATTTGTTGTACCGTTATACCTGTGTGTGATTTATAATACAAGTTTGTTCATTTATAATCATTGGTGTGGTTTCACTATTGATTTTCAACACAGGGTAACATGTTTTTCTGCCGGGGTTCCTTTCGGGGTTCGGACGTTACCGAGACCAGGAGATTGGAGAGGACCCCGTCACAGAAATTGGGGGCTCGTCCAATTGACTCCAATTGACAATTGGGTCTTCGTCTGGGATCTAAAATTCCCTAAATATCGCCCGGGATAGAATTCCCTAGCATTCCCAAATTTTCCAATTTTGGAAATTTTTCCAACATTCCCAAATTTTTCAAAAAATAAAAAATATATATTTTTGTGTTTTTTTGGGAAATTTATTGTGTGAAGGTTAACAGGTGTTAACAGATAGTCACCATGGAGTTTGATGCAGAGAAGTTTACAGCGACCCCTAGTGAGGCACAGTTCCGAGCGTTACTAAAATCGGAACTCTTGATATTGGGCAAACATTTTAGCGTGGAGGTCCGAGCTAAAATGAAGAAAACAGAGATGTAGACAGTGGTGATAGAATCTATGGTAGAACGAGGAACATGGAGAGAGGGAGCCGTGGATTGGTTACCAGAAGAACAAGAAAGTGTGGAGCTCCAAAAACGGAGATGCAATTGAAGAGCCAGGAAAGGTTAGAAGAGAAAAAGGCAGAGGAAAGGAGAGTGGAAAGAGAACTCCAGGAAAGGTTAAAAGTACAGGAAAGAGAACTCCAGGAAAGGTTAAAAGTACAGGAAAGATAACTCCAGGAAAGGTTACAAGACAAAAAAGCAGAGGAAAGGAGAGCTGCAAGAGAACTCGAAGCAGAGGAGAGAAGAGCCGAAAGGGAGTAAAAGGACCGTGAAATGGCGCGTCAGCAGGAAATTAAAGTCAAGGAGCTGGAGTTAATGAGAGAACGGGGAGAGGTACCACCCATGCCGACTGGTTCGACAACTAGTCAAAACACCTGGGATATTGGCAGACATGTGAGGCTGGTTCCACCCTTCAATAAAAAGGAGGTAACCAAGTTTTTTTTACACTTTGAGAAAGTGGCTCAAATGCTAAAATGGCCGGAGGAGTCCTGGACCATATTAGTGCAAAGTGTTCTGGTGGGTAAAGCTCAAGATACTTATTCGGCTTTACCGATTGACCAATGTGCAGATTATGAGATAGTGAAGAAAACCATTCTCAAAGCCTATGAATTGGTCCCTGAAGCTTACCGGCAAAAATTCCGGAATGCCAGGAAGAGGGAGAGTGAGACCCATGTGGAGTTTGCCAGAATGAAAGAAACCATGTTTGATAGGTGGTGTGATTCAAAAGGGGTTTGGAAAGACTTTGAATTATTGCGACAATTGATCCTGGTGGAGGAATTCCAACAGTGTGTCCACGAGGACATTAAAGTACATCTGGAGGAAAGGAAAGTACCAAAGTTATATGAGGCGGAAACCATGGCAGATGACTATGCCTTAACACACAGGATGGGGTTCCACAAACCGAACTTCTCACCTAGACCTAGCCAGGGGAGCTATGGTACATCAAGGGCGGAGAACGAAAATTCATGGGGGCGGCCTCAAGATGAAAATGAGGACTACTTTGATACCACGACTTCCAGAAATCCGAAGACAGCAGTTCCAAGGCAGACTTATCCTCCGGGGGGCTCGAGACAAACCACGAGGTTCTCCTCCGGGCCTACTTGCGCCTTTTGCCATAAACCTGGACACTTGATGTCCCACTGTTATGCTCTGGGAAGGAAAATCAGGAGCGTAGTTCGACTAGTACAACTCCGAATGCAATGGCCAATGTGAGAAATCGCCCTCAAAAGAGTTACCAACCATTTATTTCAGAGGGGTTGGTGTCACTGGATGGAGACCCGACTACCCGGAAACCTGTTAGGGTATTGAAGGACACCGGAGCACATCAATCTTTAATGCTTGAAGGCATCTTGCTATTGTCAGAGGAGACAGCAACTGGTGATAGTGTTCGTTTACAGGGGATTGGTGGCTGTGTTAGAGCTCCACTTCATGCCATTCAGTTGGAGTCCGATGTGGTGTCAGGACCGGTCACCGTAGGTTTACAAGCCACTCTTCCTGTAGAGGGAGTATCTGTTGTTATCGGGAATGATTTGGCCGGTGGTAAAGTTTATGGTAACCCGATGGTTGTTAAAAAGCCCAGTAAGGAAAATAACACCACACCAGTTTGGGATGGCGACAAAGTTAGCAAGTTATTTCTAGGTGGACTGAACTTCAAAACAAAGGAAGATGTTCTGGAATCTGCCTTCAGCAAATATGGACCGCTTTTGGAAGTAGTGCTGATAAAAGACAGGGAGACACAAAAGTCAAGAGGGTTTGGCTTTGTCACGTTTGAAAACTCAAAGGACGCCAGAGATGCAGAAAAGGATCTGAATAGCAAGAAGTTGCAGGGTCGGACCATAACACATAACAGTAGGGAAGGCATTTCATAGGCGTCGAGGGGTCTACAGAAGAGGACAACTTGGCGGTAGTTTTGGTGGTGGCCGCAGCCGATATTACTATGGAGGCTCCCAGAGTTACGGCATCTCCCGAAAGAATGATTATCAGGGTAGCGGCCGAGAAGGAGACCGCTATTCCCGTGACCACAGGGACAAGCGGTCCAACCGGGATTATTACGAAAGTTAGAAAGAGTTGAAGCACTGAATGCTGCGGAGCAGCCGAGCAGAAATTCCTACACGGATTAACCGTGAACGCCATGTTCATAAAGGCATCCATGTAGTGACCTTTCCTACACGGACTAACCATGAACTCCACGTTCATAAAGGCGTCCATGTAGGGAATACTTCCAGGCCTCACCACCCAACCACCATGGAACCTGGCCTTCAGCTCGGCCTCCTGGGAAAAGTGCTATAGATTTGCTGGCCTTTGGATTTTTGATCACCACCCCTTAACCTTCATTCACAAGAAACTGAAAGTAAAAATCAGAGGGCGATGAGATGGAGTTTGGCCTTGCAGGAGTCCAACTTGGAAATTGAACATGTAAAGGGCAGGGACAATGTCGTTGCTGATGCTTTGTCCAGAGTGAATTAACTTTAGAAATCTCTGAGGTTGTGTGAAATTTTGTTGCTTTATTTTTGAGATGTTGATAATTGTTGTTCACAGGAATTGGTGATTTGGGTTGTGAGCTTATTTTTGTTTGTGTAAAGAGTTTGCATGCAAAGAAGGCTTTCGCTGTGTTCAAACTTTCTTTCTTGAGGGGGGGAAGTGTTATGGATTCTTCACTTCCGCTGGGGTGGTTTTCACCCACTGGACATGTTTCTGATATTATGGACTATTATTATCTTCAAAAGGTTTATTATTCAGGAACGATTATCTGAAGTTAAAAAGGCTAACTTTAAATGATACAGGAAACCGACCCGGAAGAGGTGAAGAGGAAGAAGCAGCACGTGCAAAGTCGGAGAGGACGCATGACGTCAGCACTCCGTAACGAGCAAGGTTTACCGACAGCTGCGAGGGGATTTTGAGTTCCTGGAAGGGACATCCGGCGATAAGAATATTCGCTGGAGTGGAGAAATCTGCGTAGACAGATTTGGGGCGCTGAGATTCCGACGAATCCTCGCCTCGTCGCATCGGCTCAAGCCAGAGCCGTCGGCCATCTTGAACCCCGTGCTTTGGACACCTGTGAAGGTTTGCTTCGTGTAATCTTCACCCCAACATCTTACCGTCTGTCAGGGATGTGCGTGTGCGACCGCTTCGTCTCCAATTACGTTGCGGTTTGCTGAGGGAGCTGTGAAGGTGTGCCTCTGGAGGGTGCCGTTGTACAGTTTGGCGGGAAGAGCACCTTTGCCCACGCTTCGGATATCGACTGGAGAGCGAGATTCAGGCTTCGACCGGATTTCGTTCCATCGACAGCGGGAGCGAATCCCATTCGCCTTGGGAAAAGTCATAGAGACATTGAGGAGTGTCGTTGCATTCGCTGGCCGCGCCGTGAGTGACCTGACTTTATATAAGAGATATATAGAGTGCACTCTTAATGGCCATTTGTTGTACCGTTATACCTGTGTGTGATTTATAATACAAGTTTGTTCATTTATAATCATTGGTGTGGTTTCACTATTGATTTTCAACACAGGGTAACATATTTTTCTGCCGGGGTTCCTCTCGGGGTTCAGAGCTTATCGAGACCAGGAGATTGTAGAAGACCCCGTAACAATGGCAATAGGTACAGGAGACAAACGCCGTATTCATGCCTCTCAAACCTGTACACGATGCTGTTGGAAAAGATGTCGCAACGTCTTTACCATGTTTTCATGCATTCACTAGTTCCGATATAACTAGGGGGGTTCTGGGAAAGGGAAACTAAAATGTTGGAACACTCTGAATGCATCAACGTATAACATTCTTCATGCGTTTTGTCACTTTGACAAAGCGGACCAACCATCGGAACAAACATTGGAGGAGTTGTGTTGGTTATATTGCCTACGCTCTACCAGTCTACCATATTGCGACAATCAGATGGTATATCTTCAAGAAGTGCCAAGCATAAGCAGAGGAACTCCCTCCCATGCATTCCCCCTTGAGAAACCACATACTCCGAGCTCACCACCAGTCGATGACTTAATCAAATGAATCCATATCAAATCCCAACCTCCCTTCCCTTTTTGATTACAGGTGGACACTTGATGGTACATTGTACACAGCAAATATGACAGATCAACCACCAGCATCTTCTGCAGTACTGGAGCTTGTAATGTGTGGATGCACAGTCAGCAAGTGTGCTAGCTCATGATGCTCTTGCAGGAAAAATGGAATGTTTTGCACTGAAATGCGGATGTGCGAGTCCAACGAGGATCATTGCGAAAACAAATCCGATGAGAATTTCAGGTCTGAGGATGAATCTGATGGTGATCAAAGTGAGGATGAACTTGAGTAATCAACGTCTGGACAAGTCATATGGCATGAATGTCACATTAATGTTAAATAATATACATATCACAATGTATATAAATCCTCATATGAGGATGTGTGCATATTGTTGCGGTTCTGAGAATGTACAAATACCATCATTAAAGGTTAAAGGTTTGCCCCCATAGTTAGTCCACAAGCAACACGTAGGCCACCTTAGAACATTAGTTATGTCATAGTATGTGTCAGGATAAGGCCATTTCCATTAGTGATACCTGCGTTGTGTAAAATAAATAATAAGCTTAGGTCCCGTTCATTTTGCGGCCCACCCTCCAAATCGACCTCGTTGGGCAGCATCCATCCCACGCCCCGATTAGGCTAATCCACCTCCTTTGCCAGCAGCGTTCGCTGCTGGCAAGGGTTTTCACTCAAAACCAGCCAAATGCCACGAGGTAGGCCTGAGAGAGGGTGGAGCCGGCGTTGAGGTCGGGGAGCGGCAGCGAGACGGTAAGAGCCAACAACCAACCAGGGCTCGGGTGAAAGGGCGTGAGGGGCGTGGTAAGGGCACGGCTGGCAGGTTCCAGAGGATTCGCTGGGCGGCACTATATAAATGCGCACACAAAGCTCTTGGAGAGGACTGACCGTGAGGGCTTATGCGAAAGGACTTACGCAACTGCGCTTGTGCAAGAGGACTTATGCGAAGGACTTATGCGACGTGGCTGTGCTAAAAGGACTCACTGGGGAAGGTTGGCTTTGTCAAAGACTGTCCCGGATTGACGCAACAGCGCGCATGATAAAGGCCTCATGAGGAAAGCGCATTGGAAGAGGACTGCAGCGGATACGCACTTTGAAAGCGCACGTATGCTATTGAACTTGCATTAGGGAGCGCCTATTGAGCGGTATTTGGAGCGCATATAGCGCCAGTGCATCTAATACGTACGCGACCGTGGTCGCCAGTAACCGCCAGCCAGCCTTGCCTTTCGCCCAGTAATTGTCCGCTCCGCGTAAACGACCCACGGGGAGCTTCTGCTGCCCTGACCATCTGCTTCGCGGTACGAGTCGGGGACCGGAGAGACTGCCTGGACGCCATCATCCCTGGACCATCACCCTGACCTTCTACACCCCCGTGTGAGTGTGTCTGAGAGTGAAACGGGCCCGTGTCCAGGGGATAAGTATAAGACTGTATAAGCTTCACTGTGTGTTCTTCTTCTCCTTCCTGTACAAATTGTAAATAAACCAATTGTTATTCCTTGTTTCTTCCTAATTCGACCATATCAGTCCTTTCCTTCATTGGGTAAGCGTGGCACGATTCGGAACCGCTCAGATCGGGTTTAGTACCTGTTAACAGCTCGGATCACGGCTCGCTATCGCTCGGCATTTCCACTACAACCGTGATTCGGGCGGGGTTATTTCCTTGCTTCCCGGGAGGCGTTGGTAATTAGGTATTATGAATTCAGCCTACGACCCTACCCAACGCTGACCGGAAGGAACGTCATAGCCCCGGATCGCGTCGGCTAGTAAAAGACAAGGGGACTAATCCCCCCTTGGTAAGGGGAAAGGCCGACGTTGAGATCCGCAACAATATTATATGAAACAACTTTGGCCACTAATATTTCATGAAAACATCAAAATGCAGAAAAAAATTGGTGCAGAAAAAAAAAATGATCACGTCATCGGTCACATGGTTCGTCCACTATATTTGTTTTAACACAAAAGCTTTAAAAACCACAAAAAACACGTCTTGGCGAGGGTCTGCAATCTCCGATTGCTCTTTCTAGTTTGATATGTTACTTTCCTGTATTATTCTCAATATCAACAAATTCGGATTTTGAAAATTTCTCACGGACGGTCGAGAAAGGGCGTGCGTCCTCATTCTAGAATTTCAAATTTATTATTAAAGCCGAGGAAAAAAAATAATGGAACCCTACTTTTTTTTTCCCAATGTTCTATTACATATCAATACATTCAGAGTGAAATCGATTTATCATAAAACTCCCATGGGAATACACACGCTCCTGGACTTTAATATTAGAGAAGAGGCGGAAAAAAAATAGAGGCCAATCGACTTGCCTCCATGTGAGAGCAGCATATCTTGTGCTCAATTGAGCTACGGAGAAAGCTCTTAGTGGTTCCAATTACTACTACAAAGTAGTTTCTTTTTTTTTTCAAAAAAAGATGGAACAACGAAGGAATCCCAATCAGCGGCTGGCTTTTGAGGTCTGCTTTACTACGTGTTTGAGCCAGGAGAGGTTTTGGCTGATGCTGATGTCTCGCTGGGCGACCGCGCGTGAACCTTCAGGATGATATTCATTACACAGGACACTTCAGGATGATACACATTCAGGATGATATTGAACCTCTTCCTATTGCTGTCAATGGAAATAAGTGGGTTAATGTGAAGATACTTCCAAATGAGATTTTTCCAGGATTGAAGGACATATTCCATTTTGCTAGTGTCTCTTTTGCATATTCCATGAAGGGACATACCTTCCAGGTGGGCATTAGGAGTTGGAAAGTGTCTGCAGACATTAAATAGTGCAACAAAAGTATATTAAAGTCATCGATTTTCTCAAAGAAAGTGTAGTACAGGAGTGTGGCAGCCATTCGTTGGTTCACTCGAGTTCTTTAAAAAATACACGACATAACCAAAAGTATGCGGACACCCCTTCTAATTAGCGAATTTGGCCAAATCAGCCACACCCATTGCTGACAGGTATATATAATCAAGCACACAGCCAGGTAATCTCCATAGACAAACTTTGGCAGTAGAATGTGCCATACTGAAGAGCTCAGTGACATTCAAAGTGGCACCGTCATAGGATGCGACCTTTACAAGTCAGTCCATCAAATTTCTGCCCTGCTAGAGCTTCCCCGGTCAACTGTAAGTGCTGTTATTGTGAAGTGGAAACGTCTCGGAGCAACAGCCGCGAAGTGGTAGGTCACACAAGCCCACAGAACGGGACCGCCGAGTGCTGAAGCGTGTAAAAAAACGTCTGTCCTCGGTTGCAACACTCACTACCGAGTTCCAATCTGCCTCTGGAAGCAACGTCAGCACAACAACTGTTCCCCAGGAGCTTCATGAAATGGGTTTCCATGGCCTAGCAGCCATACACAAGCCTAAGATCACCATGCGCAATGCCAAGCGCCGGCTGGAGTGGTGTAAAGCTCACCGCCATTTGACTCTGGAGCAGTGGAAACACGTTCTCTGGAGTGATGAATCACGCTTCACCATCCGGCAGTCCGACGGACGAATCTGGGTTTGTCGAATGCCATGAGAACGCAACTGCCGAAATGCATAGTGCCAACTATAAAGTTTGGTGGAGGAGGAATAATGGTCTGGGCTGTTTTTCATGATTTGTGCTAGCCCCTTGGTTCCAGTGAAGGGAAATCTTAACACTACCCCATACAATGACATTCTAGACAATTGTGTGCTTCCAACTTTGTGGCAACAGTTTGGGAAAGGCCCTTTCCTGTTTCAGCATGACAATGCCCCCGTGCACAAAGTGAGGTCCATACAGAAATTGTTTGTCGAGATCGGTGTGGAAGAACTTGATTGGCCTGCACCGAGCCCTGACCTCAACCCCATTTGACACCTTTGCGATGAATTGGAATGCCGACTGCGAGGCAGGCCTAACCGCCCAACATCAGTGCCCGATCTCACTAATGCTCGTGGCTGAATGGTGTGATGTTCGGGTGTCTACATACTTTTGGTCATGTCGTGTATATTCCAATTGTACTATATAATGAGCTGCTGAGGGCTGGTAGGATAGATTAGAGGCATGTGATATGCAAACTTGCCTTGAGAGTATCGAACTTGGTTTTGAATCTCAAAGCAGCTATAATCTGTTGCTGGTGTTTCACATGTTACGTGATGTATCAATGTGTGCAGCCATGAGAAGGACGGCAGGCTTGAGGAGCATCTGGCAGCATTAGTTTGAGCATGACAAGCATCCCACAGTGTCTTTCATGAAGAGGAGGTGAGTTATCAATGGCACCCTGAACAAATGACAGACTCCTGTACAAATATGCAAGGACACCGCATCCAACAAAAACCGGGAGGAGAGGGGCACCACATCTGACAACACTCAGATCACATCACAAACATTTTTTTTTTAAACATGCACACCCAGGCTTAACACACTTAGGGCACTCGCAGGCACAGACTTCGGACACCACAAAGAAATAACATCACTATAAACATACAAACAGTACATTAGATCAGTTATAAAGTCAGCTCATCTTGGGCCTTCAGCCCATCAAACACATCTCAACACCCTGCAGACCATATAAAGCAAACCCCTTCACATAATCACAGGTTGCACATTAACAACACCCATCCAACACCTACACAAAGAAGTAAAAATGGGGATGGGGGAGTGGGGGGGGGGGGGGGGGGAAAGAGTGCCTTGTCCTACAAACAGGAAAAGGGAGCCATCCAATCTATAAGTATAGGGGAAAAGAAGGTGCCGCATCCAAACCTACAGGGGGTAGGGGTGGGATGGGGGGGGGGGAGGGATCATGCAACCTGTGGGGGAGGAGGGGTAGCCGCATCCAATCTACAGGGGAGGAGGGAGAAGAGCATCCAACCTATATAAGGGAGGAGGGGCATCGCATCCAATCTACAGGGGTGGGGGAGGGGGAGAGGTTGTGGGGAAGAGCAGCCAACATACATAAGGGAGGAGGGGCACGGTATCCAATCTGCAAGGGTGGGGTGGGGTGGGGGGGGGGGGGGAGAGCAACCAACCTATATAAGGGAGGAGCACCGTATCCAACCTACAAGGGTGGGGGGAGGGGGTGTGGGGAAGAGCATCCAACCTATATAAGGGAGGAGGGGCACGGTATCCAACCTACAGGGGTGGGGGGAGGGGGTGTGGGGAAGAGCATCCAACCTATATAAGGGAGGAGGGGCATCGCATCCAATCTACAGGGGTGGGGGAGGGGGAGAGGTTGTGGGGAAGAGCAGCCAACATACATAAGGGAGGAGGGGCACGGTATCCAATCTGCAAGGGTGGGGTGGGGGGGAGGGAGAGCAACCAGCGTATATAAGGGAGGAGCACCGCATCCAATCTACAAGGGAGTAGAGATGGAGGGTGGCGCATCCAATCTACAAGGGAGGGGAGAGGAGGGTGGCGCATCCAATCTACAGGGGGAGGGAGGGGGGAGGGAGGAGCACACAACTATAGTACAAGTGAGGCCGGCGGTGCCGCATCAAACCTACAGAGGGTACTGCACAGGGTAACAGGGTACTGTACAATATCAACAGTATTGCTGCGCTCCCACAACTCATCCTACTGCTGGTATTGGCCTGTTGCTGTTGGCCCATGTTGCACATAAATGAATTCATTCGCAGCTTCTGAAATAAGTTTACTGCATCGTCACAACTCAGACATCACAAAAAGATTCATACATGACAAGTGATCCGCGTTTCACGGGTTTGACCCGTTTTGTTTGTGAAAACCCGCAGTTCCGTTCATCATCACCTCCAACTTGCCACGAATTAAAATTGCTTAAATTGAATTAAATAAATAAATTAAATAAATGAATGAATTATTAAATAAATGAGTCAATGAAAAACTGTGCAATTGGCGCAGTCAGCAACAATTCAGTTGTTCATTTTACTTCACAAACTATAAGTTTATAATTGATAAAATAACACAACGTTTGTTCGGCCGAAGGAATGACGCGTCATCGAAGGCAGCCAATCACGTCAGCTGTCGTCGCTGATTCCTCAATCTTGAATTCGTTTTATGGGGCTTTATTTATTTATTTACAGATTTCACAACCCATCAATAAATTGACACATTCGGGAGCCGGAAGTAATACGGGCCTGAGGGAGCGGGGAGCAGCTCAGACGGCGCGTTTATTTATTTAAAACAAATAAATTGCACAATTGTTCACAAAAATTCCCGCACGCACGTGTCGTGACGATTGCATGCTTTAATAATGGAAACGTAGACTGATATATTGGAGTAATTGAATTTCTGAGGAAAACAAAAAGGAAGAAGAAGAAGAAGAGGCCCTGTGTGTTTGACTGCCATGGGTGCCGAAGGTTCTCGCTTGTGGAACTGGAAGGGGAAACGGCGCGGACAGAGCTCTGGGCAGACGTCTGGCCGTGCGGGCGGGGAGGTTTGCGTTGAGTGGCGGGACGAGAGGCAACTGAGTCGGCGGACGGGACCGCCGAGGTTCGTCCTCACTCGGCGCAGGTAACGCTCTGAGGGCGCTCGGGGAATGGAAGGTGCGTGTTTATTAATATCACTATCGCCATTAACGATCGGAATCACGAGAATACGTTTATTATTAATATTAATATTTATTATTACGTATAGATTGATGAAGGGAGTAGATCAGAGCAAACACAGGTATATATATATATATATATATATATATATATATATATATATATATATATATATATATATATATATATATATATATATATATAACACACACACACACACACACACCACAAGCCAAACATTGATTGTGGTTGTTTGTGGGTTAATTCCGTGCATGTACAAATTATATATATATATATATATATATATATATATATATATATATATATATATATATATATATATATATATAAAACCTTGTAGACATCCTCCCTGTCCTAAAAGGTTCCTGCTTTCGTGCAAATGGAGCAATAATATATTTTACCTGTTGAACCGGTAAAACACACGCACGTGTTTGACACCACACGTGACAAAGCCGAATGCCTCAACTCTGTGTTTGCCTCAAAATCTTGTGTCCCAAACCCATCTCTCTGTACCCACCTTCCCCAGTCGAACCCAGCTGCTCCTGGACTCTGTGTCTTCTCCTGACAAGGTGAAGAAGTTGTCAAACCTCGACTCTGATAATGCAACTGGACCAGATGGCATCAGGCCATGGGTCCTATAATCCTGCTCTGTCCCTCTATCACACCCTCTCTCTATGCTCTTCACCCTCTCTTTTGCTCAAGGTCATCTGCCATCAGTTTGTAAATCGGCAAACATTCTCGCTTTACACCAAAAATAAATCCTTGCAACTACAGACCAATCTGCCTGCTCCCATTTATCAGCAAAGTCATGGAATCCATCATTGCTTCCGATATCAAATCCTTCCTCTGATCATCAATTTGGTTTCAGACCAGATCACTCTACTCTGGACATGCTGCTTCTGCTGTCTCAACAATAGATGGAGGTCCTCAATGCCAAACAGGAAATCAGAGCTGTCTCTCGACATATCTCGTGCCTTTGATACGGTCTGGCACCTCGCTCTGCTCACCAAACTCTCCTCCTATGGTATCCATTGAAATCTCCACGCATGGCTTGCGGACGTCCTCTCTGTCGTAATCAATGTGTGGCCCTGAATGGATTTCTCTCATCTCCCCTTCCTGTTCAGGCTGGAGGCAGTGTTCTGGGCCCTGTGCTTTTTCTTTTCTTCATCAATGATCTCTCTGACACGCTGAAAAATCCTCTCTATCTATTTGCTGATGACCACTCTCTGCCACGCCATTCCTCATCCCTCAGATCGGCAGCCTGCAGCCTCCTCACTTTCTGCCGACCTGGACAAAATCACAGACTGGTCAAAGAAGTGGAACATGTCTTTCAATCCTGACAAATCTCACATTCTCACTGTCTCTCTGAAAAGACCCACCGAACAACCCTCCCATCTACTTTCTCAACAATCCTCTCCAAGAAGTTCTGTCACTCAAGCTTTTGGGTCTCACTATCTGCCATGATCTTTCCTAGGAAAACAACATTTCCAAGCTGGCTTCCAAAGCTCTCACCGCAGGCAGGTAGGTGGTCTTTGTCTTCTACCGACTCCTCTCTGGCCTAGCTCCCCCAGCTCTATCTGTGCTCTGTCCCCCAAATATTCCTACAGGTCGCACAAGATCTGCCAGCAACCATCTTCTGGTGAAACTGCCAAAAACAAGACTCTGCTCACCTTCACTCTTTCATGCCTCTTTACTCCCGCCTCTGGAACAAACTCCCTCACTCTCTTCAAACCCACTCCTCCCTCCAGGTCTTTAAAACAGCTGTCCACCACCAACTCTTATCTTCCCCCATCCAAAACCTTGATCTATTCTACCTCCGTTAATTCACCCCAGATCCACTTTTTTGAAATACCAACTTCTTTCCTGGAAGTCCTAGCAGTCCATGTGTTTCATACCTCTCCCACCCCCTCCCATGTCTCCCGCTACCTTTATTATGTTTTGTGTCCGTTTTTTTTTTTGTGATTAATGTTAGCTCTTGCATGAGCCTCGATCTTGTATACAACATATATATATATATATATATATATATATATATATATATATATATATATATATATATATATATATATATATATATATATATATATATAAATAAACACTTCGGGCCACTTGTGATCATGACTTATTACTAAGACCTAATTAATATTACTTCTTACTTACTTTTTTACTTATTAACATAACTTATTACTAATTAGTATTACTAATACGAAGACCATAACTTATTTTAGCTGAGACATGGACGTTGAATTAGCCTTGGAAAAACGAAACTTTGAATAAATAAATAATTGCCCACATCCTGTGCTTACAAATGCCTGGGCCAATTTTTAGTCCAAGTCTGTCACTGTATCCAATCATCGTGCTGCTTAGATGATATGCTCTGGTTCTTTTGACCGAGTGTAAGATTGAAAAAGTGCTGTGCCATGATGAAAAGCAAAGTAGCCCAATTTTGGACAAGGCACGGCGGGAAAGTTCAAAGGAGCCCAATTGAGCGCCTAAGACACGGGGTGTTGGCAACACTGGCTCTGGGTGGGGGAGGAAGGGGGTGGATGATACGTTCATTATTTTTATTGCTAAATTTTATTATTATTATTATTATTATTAATATTATGTGATTCCCCAGGTGAACACCACAGGGATCACGAAGACCCTAAGCAAGCTTTAACTCCGAGGCGACGATCAAATGCGGACTTATATATATATATATATATATATATATATATATATATATATATATATATATATATGCGCCGGAGGAAGAAGGAGAAGAAGAGGAAGCTGAAGAGCTTACCTGCGGAAAATAACTCAAACAAAACGGATTTATAAATGTACAGAAAATAACGAAAGGGTTTATTAAATGAAATACCGATTAAGAAAATGCGCACCAACTATATTCCTAAACAGGACGTCCCCCACACCAGACTTACACACAGACGAAGGATGAAAATAAACTGGAAAATAAAATACGTGTGGGTTGTCGTGCACTTAGCTCAATCTGCTGTCCCGACACCTCCTCAAGACCTGTCTCAGGCCCCTGTTCCTGCGTGGGAATCCAGATGCGGTCCCTGCCTTGGTGGGAAGTAGGCCTCAGTCAGCCTCGCTCGCTCGCTGCTAGGCCTCACCGGGTGTCTCGCTCACCCCGGCCTCGTGGAGTTCCGGCAAGCCGCCCTCGTCCATGCGGGGAACCACAGTTCTCGGGCCTCGGCTCTGTCTGCTGCCTCTGCACATGTCTCGTCTCTGAACTCGGTCGGTCTGATTGCTTCCTGGAGCCCGTCGCCCATGCACAATCGCTCGTGAGGTCCAGAACGTGAACAGGCACGAGCGCGAGGGAGAAGAAGCAAGGGAGCAAGAGGTCGTTGCCAAAGGCAAGAGAGAAAATGTCGGTCTGATGGTTCTTTTATTGACCGTCTCGTGACGTCATCTGTGCCTCTCCACCAATGCCCGCAGGCCACCACTACATTGTCCAGCTCTCCCCCAATCAGCGTGCCGCTTCTTGCTCGCCCTTCTCTCTGCCAATCAGTGAGTGCCTTCCTACTCCACCCTGGCAAATCATGGCTCCTCGGCGCGTGTCTTCGGCCTGCTCGACCTCAATGTGTGCTTCCCAATGGTGTAATTAGTGGCAGTGCTCAATGTCCTGGCTTCCTGGTGGTTTTTATTTTTATTTAGCGAGTTTAAATGCGGGTGATTGCGTGGCTTGGCTATGTGTCTATGGTGTGGTGCCAAAAGGGATATAGGTAATAAATCACTGAGGTTTGACTAACAGGGGAATTAACATAATCCCTACAACTGGTTAACACAAGGACCATCCTCGTATGGCCACAATTATTCACTCTTACGCGGCAACCGGCTAAACAAAACTTACTACATGGTGATGGTTCTTACCCGACATCCGGAGCATGTTAATTTATACACCCTACCTGTTCTAAGGTAATCACTACCCCACCGACGTCACAATATTATTCGTCTTGATTAATATATGCTTTGTTACAATGTTATCATTGTTTTTGTTATTTATTTTGTAATTAGAATGCCATGCCATGGAAGGACATATTAAACTGCTATATACACCTCAACATGGCACGGGTTTTAGAAACATTGGAATGCTTAGATTATTTGTAGTTAATTAGCCTAATCAATTCAGGACATAATGACGATCAAAGCTCCAGTAGAACACCACAAAAACACCACAAAAACATGCCACACACACACACACACACACACACACACACACACACACACACACACACACACACACACACACACACACACACACACACACACACACACACACACACACATCTCCTTTTAGTAATAGATGCGATAACTATCACAAATACTTATTTTATTTTCATGTTTTGATAGTAAAGTTAAAACTAGTAATTTTTGAATCGAGTGCAAAAAGCCTCAAGTCACCACCATCATCCTGGTTCTCCCTTTCCCAGCTCGATGTACTTCGATGAAGATGGAGATCTAGCTCACGAGTTTTATGAGGAGATGGTCGTCGTACAGAACGGCAAGACCATGACCAAACTCAAAAAGCTGTGCAGAAATCTCATTCCTCAAGTATGACTTCATGTTTCATTACTCGAGTTAAACCCGCTGTATATACACTGCACGTGCAATCTTGCGTTGGCCCTGGACCTCAAGAACATTTAAGTGCGAAACGGTTGCTTCATACACAGGTTATTCAGCAGGTTTAAGCTCATCTTCCATCAGTGCAATGTGTTGATCAATGACGTCATGCCTTGTAATGTTTATAATACAGTTGAATGAAAATTTGTGCCACTTTGTGGTTATTGTTTGGTTTACCACTGCAGTTTTCAGCAAGAGGTTTTGCACCCAATACAGGGTTCTACTTATTATAATATGAAAGACCCTTGCCAGATTGGAGCGGCCAGTGGATTGGGTAGGATCTGCATATAATTTGTATTGCCAATTATCTGTCTGTGAGCAGGATGTCTCAAAATGTTATGGACAAATTCAGACAAAACTTGGTGGACAGATTGAGTTTGTGACTAGGACAAATTGATTAGATTTTGGTGAAGATCCCGATCCGGCCCATCGGTGGGATACAAAACGTAAAGTTTTCAGCCTGGAGGAGTTATCATTACATTACCTACTGTGTAATTGTGGGGAAAAATGGCCTCTAAAGGTGGTTGTTTTTTTTACCTACTGTGTGCTGTTCTCGTTATTATTTTGCCATTATCAGTTATTACTTTTACTATTAGAAGTGGCCTTGAGAAGTCACTACAGTGACGTGGTATGATGCTCCAGCTGCCATCTATGCACCTTAACATGTTACCGATTCGTCACTTCCGTTGTTCCCCGTAAACATTTTTGGTTCCATGTACTATTATTATCGTTTAAGTGAATTGGAGATAACTGTTTTCAAAGGTAAAAAAAATTAATGTTTTAAAAAGAAACCGGAAACCGGACCGGAACCTGACGAAGAAGAAGAGGAAAAGGAGGCGGAGCGAGTAAGGTGGAGAAGAAGCCGAGCTGCTTCGAGGTCTTGAGCAAACGCTGGCGAACGGGAGTAACGAGTGAACTTTGGGTTTCCTGGGAAAGGGATTCCTGCGACAGAGTTATCGCTGTGACAGATAAACCTGCGTGTCAGGTTTTGCGGTTGATTCTGAAGAGAATCATTGGAGTGCTGTTACGCCTCGAGTACGGGCCAGTTGGCCGTTTTGCCTCGTGCCCGATTTCGCATCGCTCTAGGCTCTTCACCTCGCTTCAACCATTTCAACGCATCCAGCCGTTAGCCTGGTTTGCATGTGTCACTTGGATTTCGAGTGGGAATTTGCGGTTCGCCGTGTGGGGAGCCGTTGAACATTCATACCCGAAGGTGCGATTTCCCAGTCGCCTCTTGAGGACACCTTTGCCTATCTTTGGCAGTGTGACTGTCAACCGAGCGGGATTCTGGTCTCGATACAACATCGTTCTGACGATCACTGGAGCATGGATCGACTTTGGCTTGAAGCCGGGACAGAGACTTTGGGAATGTTATTTTCGCTCACTTGGAGCACAGTGAGTTATATTGTACGAAACTGATGGTACCATCATCGGAATGATATATTG
The DNA here is from genome assembly GCF_964187855.1 of Myxine glutinosa. Classification (NCBI taxonomy): domain Eukaryota; kingdom Metazoa; phylum Chordata; class Myxini; order Myxiniformes; family Myxinidae; genus Myxine; species Myxine glutinosa. The sequence goes on from NC_136271.1 coordinate 60,515,164, forward strand.
GTTGTACAATTGATTACTATTGTTTTTGTGCTGTTATTCTTGTGTGACCTTAATACAATACTTGTTTGTTGGTAACAATTGGTGTGGTTTCACCATTGATCTTTGACACACAGAATAACACATCTTTCTGCCGTGACTCCTCTCGGGGCTCGGAGGTACACCGTGACCGGGGTTTGGGGAGGAGCACGTAACACATAGCAAGGATGAACTAGAAGGGCACTCGGTAGAGAGCATAGCTCCACCAGGCTGAATAGTTTACGTTTTATATCCACAGATAGGCCAGATCTGGATTCGGAGCTGAACCAAAAGCTAATCGGCTTGTCCTTGTCACTTACCCAACTCATCCACCAAATTTTGTCATAATCTGGCCATGACTTTTTGTGATATCTTATTCACAAACAAACAGACAAAGATGGGGGTGAAAACATAACCTCCAGTCCTCCATCCACCTTCGGTGGTGAGGGTAAAACGGGAACGTGGGGATTTCTCGATTTTATATTGGTGATCTGATGGCGAGCAAGCATTTGCAAGTCAGGGTATTATTTTAAATGTAGATTAGTTCAACAGAACATGTAGATTACAATGAGAATGTAAAACAAAGGGTGCTTTCACCTCAGTGTTGCCCAGGTAAAAAAAAAGGGAATTGTAATACCCTCTGCCACCAACACCAGGTGGTGCTACACGGTACACATTCACGTAGAGAATTTATGCACCTTCCCCAGGCCCCGAGACCTGCGCATGAGGCTGTGGCCACATAGCCTATGTTAGCCCCCAGACAAAGTAGTATTTGTATTTTCACCCTGAGTAATGTTTCTAAGCATTTATAGCTGGAGTACCCAGCGTTGCTCAAGCGAAAAAGAAACATTAACATATTTGAAATGAGGGCAAATATAATGGAAAAGCAATTTCATCCAAATCAGAATCCATCACAAATGTCAAATCATCATTTTACCTTTTTGTTGAATATATGCTGCTGAATGTGCCGTTCATCACGTTTGAGTTAAGTATGATGCCGTACGTTCAGGAAGAAGCCTTACCACCAACTTTGACTGCTTCTGGAATTGTTTTATTATTTGTGTTCAAATGTCTGGTAATTGTTTTGTATTTGTGTACTTGTATATAATTATAAGTGTCATTAATCAAAAAGGCTTGGGCACAAGTGATTAAAAAAAAAAAAAAAAAAAAAGCCTTTTTTTTTTCTAATTTTTTTTTATATTTGTTTTTTCCTGAAACGCTCCCAGGCACTCACTGATGAACCTATGAATGTTTGACCAAGATCCGTTCAGCCAGCTGAGAAAAATGGCAATAGACAGACCAACTGCGTGTGTGTGTGTGTGTGTGTGTGTGTGTGTGTGTGTGTGTGTGTGTGTGTGTGTGTGTGTGTGTGTGTGTGTGTGTGTGTGTGTATAAATAATATACTATATTTAAATATGTTTACAAGATTTCCTAAATTCTAATTGGTCATGTATGTAGCATCATAAATGAATTCACCATTGGGAAGACTCAATTCCAACATCATGTTTCGCTAAGTCGAGAATTGAAATGTTAAAGCATAATATGTATCTATATATGGGTATGCATGTGTCTTCTGATACCTCAGGGAGATGGATGCCCCTGCATTGCATAACCCCAGGTCACCTGTGGGCAAGGTGTAGTACCTGTCAGCCCCCATTACCAGGGTAACGGTCCATAGTCATGCGGTTTAAATGGCAGATGGCTCCACATCTGGTGGATGAGAGTCCATTCGACTCCAACAGCACGGGCGGAACAGGGTGAATTCCCCAACGGCCAGCAGAGAGACGGAGAGGAGTGGCGAACCCCGTCGATACCACACACTTACTCGTGTGTAGCAGCCATAGAAAGGCAATACGATGGCATCATGCCATCATAGTCCGAGGAGACTCGACATAATCATCACAATCATATCTAACTTGATCACTTTATTTGTAAAGAAATATAATTACATGACGACTCTACCAAATTGATTTACCATTGTCTTGGTTCGTAAGGAACTGAGCGAGAGGTGGTCTAGCATTGCCTCTGCAGGAGCCCCAACAACAGTGCACCGTTCCTCCATTGATTCGGTGAGAAATAAAATAATTTCCATCAGGATGCTGGCGATAACTCGCCTACTCTCTTCCGATCAGAAACCATTGTAGAATAATTATTCTGCTTATTTCTCCCACACCTTTGGAACGCCCAAAATGGGTTCGGAGGGGGGAAAAATAATTTGCTGCAACCTTTGTTGTAGTTGCCATGGCAGTTTTGGTTGTTTGGATAAGTAACGACGAAATGCATCGGCCACAGACAGACAGACACCAAATTGCATATTTTTTTTATGATGTGAAATGAAATTACATGGTATGACGTCAATGAGAAGCTGCATCCATGTGATCTGGGCAGAATTGGCTTGGAGTGCTCCGTCTCATTTGCGCCTCACGACACACTCGTTCCAAAGCTGAAAAGGTATATATGCCTGATACAGCTTTGCCTCATTAAACCTGCCGTTCCTGGAGGTTGGTATAAACCTCATCTGAAAACTCTTCCTCACTTCAGGTTTACCTGCATTCGCAGTCGTGCCCATTCGGTTCTCTTGCGACTTATCGTCGTAATGCAAAATCACAGGTGTCCAAACCCTCCTCCATTAACGTTTCGGCTCATCGTTTACGTTGATTTTTCAGCTCATGAACCGACGAGTTTTCAGAACCGTTGTGCAATTGTGGTGTCCCACGTGTCGTTTAAGAATCGGAATGTGTCATTGCACCTGCTAAATGTAAAAAACGATTTTGATCAAACGGTGAAACTTCTGTGTTGTGTGTTTTACCAGGGCATGGTCAAGTTGGAACATCCTCGCATCCACGTTGATTTCCCATTAATCATCTGCGAGTCGAAGCCTAATTTGCATCACAGAGGCATCTGATCGCTTTGTATCAAGAAGCTCGCCATGCTTCTTTGATTCGCCCAACGGAGGTGTGTGCCAAGCGATTATTTAGAGACATGGTGTGCCTGAGGATGTTTTACCAAATACTCCGAAATGGCAGGATCGACAAAAATGTATGGTATTGTTTATTGGTTGGATCAAATGAAAAGTTTCCAATGTCAATTTTTCCGGTTCATCGTCAATTGCCATGACTTTTGACACGATGTTGTGATTTCTGAAGCACTTGGTTTAGAATAGCAGGAAGACTAGGCCCGATGTTTAGTTGTATTGAAACCTCCGACGATATGAATGAGAATCTGCGGCCTCCTTCACGCACAAGACGTAGAACTATTTTGTATTTGCTTCCTCACTATGCGTAATTAGCACTTGCTGCATATCACCTCCACGTCGACACGAACCCGGTATGGTAGCATCTGCAGTACACGTTTCTACCACGGGCCGGCACTACCGCATGCAGCCTTTAATCTGCTGGTGGAATCAAACGAAGCATGGGTTCAATTTAGTTTCCAAGTCGACAATCGCAGATAATGATGCTAATATCGAGAGGTTAAAGCTGTACGTTTGTGGGTGAACACCAAAAGTAGTTCAACTTGGAGAAACGAAGCAGTGATGCCAGGTCAGCATTTTTGCCTTGCCACGTTAACACAAACCTGATTTTGGACTCTATCAGGACATATTTCCTTTTCAGCAGGAATGTTGGTTCGAAATCAAACGATCTGGCAGGATATGTACATTTGCACAGCTTCGAAGATCCTTTTCATATCGATCCTTTGTGAATTATTGTTTAAATGTGATCGTACTGTTTTTTTATTGACTCTAAAAGGGGCGACTTATTTAATAGGAAGGTTTACAGTGGACCATGGTGTAAATTATTGAGGAATTCAAATCGCCAGTTTAGGATTGACAACGGAAGAAATACACTTGCTGAGCAAATGTATTTTATACAAGTTAAAGGTTGTTTTTTTTCCATTACATATGTGATGGATAATAAAATGTAATTTGGTGAATGTAATTACCATGCGCAATTTTTATTTTTCAATTGTCATACCTTTGTATAAAAAAAATTTTAAATTTTTTTTATCAAATCACAATCCAACGGACAGGTAACTTTTGTAGAAAAACAATACAAACGGTCATGGGAAGCGCAGAATGTCGAGACCAGATCCTACCCTGAAAATTGTTGATTCTGCATTTACTTTTTTTTGTCGCAAAGTCGAGGTTCATGGATCAGGAAACAGCAGAAAGGGCAGGAGCACTAAAGCAGGGTTGAGGGACAAAATGGAGGGAGATTGACAAATGGAACGAGGGGTTGGGGGATGAAGAAAATGGATACAAAAGCAAGCAGTCACAAAATAAAAACTGGAATTTTGGAAAAAGAAAAAGTGAGTTGGGTTGGGTAGCGGCAGGGTTAATGGGGATATGAAACATCATGGTTTTGGAAGGGGGATTGGAAATTGTGAACAGCTGTCTTCAAAACTTGGAGGAGAATGATAATGTGGAAGATTATGCCATAGTCATGAAAAAGAGGAACCAATTAGTGGAGATGAGCAGTAATCCTGCATTTTGATAGTTTCACCAGAAGAGTTGATGGTGGACCATGTGAGCCCTTCAGGATCTTTGGAGGGGAACAAAGCACAGAGAGCAGAGGGTGCAAGACCAGAAAGGAGGTGGTAAGAGACAGACCACCGTTCATAGAACACCTCGCCCCCCACAGTCTTGAGAAAAGGACATGGGCGAGATCTGCGAGTGGCGGTTCCGATTGATCGTGATGACCTAAGATGCTGTAACATTCTGTCCACGTACGCACTGCTAAATGGAAGGGTTTCATGTCAAAGGCGATTTGTGTGCTGCAGTGTTCAAGTATAAAGATTTTAAAGGTTGAAGAAAATATTTTGAGGTTCACTGCCATTGATGCACCGTCTTTTACACCACCTTATTTAACACGTTAAATTAGTTATTCGTGCCTGTCGATTGTGTCCATTTATGACTTCCTTAAAAACAACGTTTCCAATTTGGAATTATTTTCAATTTGGTTTGATTTCCAGGCAGGCAGAGTAAACCAATTGTTTAACCAAAGAGCAATTGTTTACAGTAAACAAATTGTTTAACCCCACTTTTTGATTCGCGGGCGTGAGGTAATTTTTTTTTTTTTTTTGTATACTGAATCGAGGCTCGTGGAAGAGCTAACATTTATTTCACAAACAAATCAACCAGACAAACAAAATATACAAAAAGAGGGAGTGGAAGACAAGATGGGGAGAGAAGGGGAAGCACACAACCACGTGGTTGTGCCACAACCAAGATGAATTCCCTTGAGGACTCGAGACACCAAGTAGTCAGTCACAGCACACATAACTCAAACAGCTGCTCTGACGTCAATTCAAACATCTTCACCGCTATGGTTATTGGAGAATTTTGTACTGAAGATTCATCTCTTCAATCCAATTCCAAATTTCTTCCAACCTCAAATATTTCTTGCTCTGCTGTTGGTTATCCAGCATGACATTTGTCGGGTCAGGGCTACAGGTTGCACAAATACCAGTGACTTTTAGTTTTAAGAGGAATGAAGGAATTGGCTTGGAGCTATTTTCTTTCACCATTCAAATCCTTCGTGTTAATCATGTTGGTTGGCCATTCTTTTGCTCAAGCTTTACCACCCTTTTTTTTTTCTTCCCCTCCACCACATTAAATTGCTCCTTTTTCTTTTTACATTTCCTAATTTGCTCCCTTTAGCAACTTGACATTCAAGAAGTACATTCTTACAAGGGCAGAACATCACTCCTATCCTTAATCCATATATGTGACAAAGGCTGCCAAGCAATGAACAGAGATCAGTAAGGCAAGGCATAGATGCAGCAGTACAATTACACTACTTCAGGCACAACCGTCCGTCCCCCCCCCCCCCCCAAGACAAAGTTGCCAATATAAACCATTTCCATTAAAGGTCACCAAAAACAAAAACAAATCAACATCCTGGTAGTTTGTGGATGAGGGTCAATTCGGAATTAAACGGTCAATGTTTGGTTAGAAGCAAATCTCGAGTACGGATCTGTTGCTCCAGTGCAACTAATGAGAACCCAAACTTCAATCTTCTTTGTTCGTATGCAGCACAAGACTGCATGGTAGTATCATCGGCTGAGGTCATGCCTGTGGTGCTGATGCAATGCCTTCTGCGATTTGGTCATGGTGGTGGCGATACCTCACACATTGATCCACCCTGCCTGCAGCCTGGTGTCGGCTTAACAGTTAGTTATTAGAGATCTTAGGGTCTTGAGTTTGAGCCACTGTTGTGTCATTGAAATAACACCAGGTGGGTTAACTCAGCCTGTCATCCTTCCAAGGTTGGCAAAATGAGTGCCAGCTTACTGGTAATAGGGGCAGCACTGCATCAGTGGCATGGCCGCACTTCCAGAAATGATGCAACCAGCAGCCACAGGCTGAATACTAAACAACAATCCTGCCTGTGAAACACCGGGATAACAGTTTATACCCGAGTCAGGATTCAAACATAGGCTAGATAGCTTGGAGGCGAGTGCGTACCTCTGTCATTCTGTCAGCCCAAACTTCCAATGGAAACACTGGACTTCTCCTGAAAGCCAAACGCTGTCGAGAAAGTTTGCTACTCATTCGGTTGTTGCTGCCCCCCAAATAAAAGCTATTTCCATTTATATTCTTTCCAAAACAGATAAAGTTTAGTAGTTCTTGCACGTGCATTCTGAGCATTCACAAGCAAAGGCTAGCGTATGGATAACCAGCTTATCCCACGCCACCCTTTACAAAGGACAGCATTCTCCAGAATACACTGGCACTGCACCAGACAGCAGGCTCTTCTCGTTGTAAGATACCACATCCAGAATCAAATCCACCGTCAGAAGAGGTAAGTACAGTTAAAACTAGAATGGCACGCAGTAAAGTGCATACCTGGATCTGGATCTGGATAGGCTGGATCTGGATCCGGACAACAACACAACAACATGCATTGTAAGGCCATTTTCCCTGCTAGAGCGGGGGTTAGCCCTTAACCAAAATTGAATTGGCTTGTTCTTGTCACCTACCCAACTCATCCACCAAGGTACATCATAATCTGTCCACAACATTGAGATATTGTGCTATATACTGCATCTAGTTTTTGGCCCCATCTCTCAATTGGGAAAAATCACAAATTCTCATATCCAGAAATTTCAATTAATTAAAATTCAATCAATTTGTCCTTGTCACACACCCAACCTGTCCAGATGTTTTGTCTGAATCTGTCCATTCTCTTTGAGTTTAGCCTGGTGTTGGCTTAGCGGTTCGGGTGCCGGCTTGGGATCCTAGGATCCTGGGTTCGAATCCCGGTCGATCGCTAAATTAACACCAGGGGGGTTGACTCAGCCTGTCATCCTTCCGAGGTCGGCAAATTGAGTACCAGCTTGCTGGGATGAATGATCCCGGTGTGTACCCCGGTTTAGAATAGGTACACCGCATCCCTGCGCATCGTAAGAGGCGACCAAGGGTTGGCGTCAGGAAGGGCATCCGGCCATAAAAACATTGCCTCAAACAGGGAACCATGATTGTCATGGGGCCCTCAAGGCCAACCCCCTCCCTAGCGGGGAAAATGGCCTGAACACGTTCATTCATTCATTGTCCATTCTTTTTGAGATATCCTGCTCACAGACAGACAAAAACAGAGGTCTAGTCGATCGCTTTGGTGAAAGTCAGGTAAGCGCCGTCCAGCTTCAGTGGCAGAGGTAACTAAACTGTCTTGTCAAAATGATTAACGTTTGGAAAACATTTAATCAAGAAGTCTATTTGCAGCAAACAAAAACGGCAAAGTCATTTAAAAACAAGCTTGAACAAAGGAATGGAAACGGCATCCACAATCAACCATTACACGAGGCAGCTGGCTACAAGAACGGCTTTCTTGGCTCACATTCCATGTCGGAGCAGAAGCCGAAAGAAGCGCCATATTTGGCAAACACTTGCAGCTGACTGCACTGCCATGTGGATTCCTTTGGCGTGACAAGTACAGCCTTTACACTCGGTGAACTGGCCTCGGGACCACGGGTGTGTCCCGAGACATCGCGTGGGAGCGTTGGAGGCCGCAAATCTCCAGATGCAATGTTGGTCAATGAAAGTAGACAAAGTTAATTATATCAAAATATTTTATTGGAAACTCTGCATCAAGGTGTAGATTTAAAAACAGTTTTATAACCATTTTTTAAAACAGTGCACGTCCCCTCCCCATCCCCCTCTCGCCCCCCCTCCCACCCCCAAATAAAGAATGAAATAAACAGCCAAATGTAAGTCAGTCAGTGTACTTTCGTGCTTATTTGCTGTGTTAAAAAAAGAAAAAAAAAGTCAGCATCACAAAGCGAAAAAAGAAAAAAAAAGAATGGGAAACAGAGTTCAATCTCTCCAATCACAAAATAACAAAATACAGATGATACATTTTCTTGCATTACAAAATTAAAGGAAGTTAACATCGCATACATTCATTGCAGCAGACCCATATTGCACGCACACGCACACACAACCACACGTCATGTCTTTGGTCTGCAGAACAATCGTGGCAAAATTGGCCCGTCACAAAATTCGACCACAAAAAAAAACAAAAAACAAAAAACGGTTGAGAACTTTAAATAAACTTTAAAAACTTAAACGTCACAGCTTTGTATCTCACGGTACTCTGACATAGTGGTGGACAGTATAATTTGTTTTATATTCAGACAGTGTACGTCATAAATTAATTATAATTACTGAAAGCACAAAAGTTGAATGTGCACCTGACAAAAATGGACCACTTCGCCAACGGCCTGAAAAAGGTGCCAAACGTATGGTCGACGAATATGGGCACAACAGTTTTGAACTGAGCATTCTGGCCTTGGTATTGGGTCAGAATACAGAGCAAGTTGACCAGGTTTACATCCAGTGTTTTGTAGCTCTCCTCGTAATCAGCAATCACATTTCCCCCCCCGAGTTTAGAGCTGAAAAGCAAACGTGTAGTGTTGCTACCAAAGGTCATGCTACACCTTCGAGTGCTCAGGTGCCCAGTAACAAGTGCTCTTGCTGGAAAACATTTTACATACTCGTGTTCCTTCCATCGTCTCGTCGGCCAAGGCACCAAGTTGCAACGGTCTTGTCATCGTTACTTCCTGTACGTCGAATCAGCATTTCACTTGCACATTATGAAAGGTGTGCACCACACAAAACATTCCATTCCAAACCACCACGTATCAACTTACTCCAGAGGCAAATCTCTTCAATCACAGCTCTTCGCAGCAATTCAATCAAGTATCGAATCAAAAATTGAATTGCATCGTTCACTCTATTTCCACGTCCACAAACGGTCTTCGTCAGTCACGTTCTGTAATCCCGTCAACACATGCCACACCACTCCCACGGCAACGTATACCAGAATGCACAGCACAGGTAGAAATAAAATTTTAAAAAGAAATAATAAATCTTTTAAAAACAAATCTGCCTCACATTACTGGCCAGTGAGAGCAACACTTTCACACCACTCGGCCTGCTGGTCCGGACTCTATGGGCAGTCAAGTGCTTCGATTCCATGTAACATCATTTTCAATGACCAAAAACGTATCAACTTCAAAAAAAAAAAATGGAATCTTTAATTTCGATTGCTTGCACCGCTACTACCACTGGTACCGCCAACACGAACCCTACCATCAGCCAGGTTTGCGTGCGGCAAGGGCCTCGTGTAGCTTCTCCTGAAAAGACGAGTACTTCTCTTGCACTTTCTGGACATAAGACTCCTCTTCTCGCTCCAAAATGAGCAGAAAGTTATGCAGCTCGGGGATTGTGAAAGCATCCCACTGGAAAGACAACAACAAAAGCAGTCAGACATTTTACCACCACCACCACTTCGATGAGAGACACCATTCCCATGCCCAGTTAAACCTCATGGCTGACAGGTGTGCTATACCTCTCGCTTTTACAACCCCCAGCCCCAGAATCCTCGACAACAACAACCAACGAACACACAACAACCCTCGGACTTACAATTACTTCCCCAGTTTCATTTTCTTGCAGCACAAAGCGAGTTGCAGCCATGTCGGGCCCAGCCAGCAGGCGCAGGTGCAGTGGGTTCTCCTCGTCTTCGAGCTTGCGTTTCGTCACTACAACACGTGCAAAGGGAAGTGTCGCAAGCAAACGTCAAAACCCCATACATACAAGTTTATCACATTTGCAGTCTGTCATTCCAGCAACATTCTGCAGGTCACTCGTTAGCAAGTCTCGTTTTCCTCTCAAATACAACCATAACTACCGATCGTTCCTGGTCAACACTCAAAACAAATCAAGCCTAAACTCAATTCCAACAAAAGCAGGCATGTGCAGCACGCACAATGTCTGCACCATCGAGGACAGGCTACACACACAGTGGTATAACAACAACAACACAACATGCATTTTAAAAGGCCATTTTCCCTGCTAGAGCGGGGGTTAGCCTTGCGGTCCCCATGACAATCTTCTCCATTTTGCCCTATTTTCTGCATCTCTCCTTGTTAACCCCCTTGCCCGCATTTCTTCTTCCACCATCTTTAGCCAAGTCTTTCTCGGTCTTCCCCGTCCTCTGCTTCCTTCTACATTCATTTCCATCACTCTTCTCAACCAGTCACTTTCATCCTTCCTTAACACATGACCAAATCATCTCAACCTGTTCCTCTTCACAGCATCAATCACAGGCTCTATTCCCATCATCTTTCGCAATTCATCATTTGTCTTGCTCTCTCTCAACGATACTCCGCACATCCGTCGAACCATTCGCATTTCCACCCTTTCCAACCTTCGTTGCTGCTCCACGTTCATTACCCATGTCTCGCTCCCATAAATCATAACACTTCTCACACATGCAGCATACACCTTTCCCTTCAGCTTCAACGACACTCCCCTCATCATCAGCACGCCACTCAGTTCCCGAAACTTCTTCCATGCACATCTCACTCGAGCAACCGTTGCCGAGTCAGATCCACCTTCTCCATTCAGCATGTCTCCGAGGTAGCAAAATGTTTTCACACCTTCCAGCTTCACGCCGTCTCGAAGATCCAACTCAACATCTCCTCCATCTGCAGCTCCCTCTGTGCACACCTTACACTTGAATGTAGCTGCCGCACTGGTTAATGACCCTCTCAGACCATTACATTTTTGATGAACCCACTCAGCGCACATTGTACATTGAATGGAGTTCACTCCGACACCCTTCCTACACACAGCACAGGGCCACTTCCCAGTTCTTTCCACCTCACCACATGCTTTACCACTTGCCATCACCTTCGTCTTTCCGATATTCACCTTCAGACCTTTTGTCTCCATACATTCCATCCACGTGTTCATCTTTTCCTTCAGTCCATCCATACTTTCCGCAATCAACACCAGATCATCTGCATACAACAACTCCCACGGTAAACCCTCCTTTACGTTCTGAGCCAGCACCTCCATCACAGCTACAAATAGTAGTGGACTTAGTACCGACCCCTGATGCACTCCCACCTTCACCTCAAACTCACCACTGTTCCCGTCCTTCGTCCTTACAGCTGCGCACGCGCTCTTTTGTACAATGCCATCACTACTCTGATCAACCATTCCTCCACTCCTAACTTCCTCAATGCCCATGTCAATACTTTGCGTGGAACCCTATCGAATGCTTTCTTCAGATCAACAAACCCAAGAAACAACTTCTTCCTCTTCATGTACTTCTCCTGCAACTGCCTCACAATGAAAAGCGCATCTGTCGTTCCTCTTCCTGGCATGAATCCAAACTGCATTTCGTCGATCTTCACTTTCTTCCTTATCCTCCTCTCCAACACCCTTTCCAAGACTTTCATTCCATGCTCCAATAACTTTATCGCTCGTTACGAGCCACACTCCAGAGGGTCACCTTTCCCCTTGTATAGAGGGACGAGGGTACTCAGTTCCCAATCCACTGGAATGCGGCCTTCTTTCACCACCAGATTACAGATCTCTGTCATTCTCTTCACACCCCAACTTCCTGCTGCCTTCAACATATCTCCCACAACTCCCGTTGGCGCTCCCGCTTTTCTACCCTTCATTGCTTTTATCGCTTCCTCAACTTCCTTCTCAGTTATCTTCTCTGCCGGTCCTAAAACTGGGTTACTCTCTATGTTGCCATCCCATTCATTCTCTGTATTCAACAGCATTTCCATATATCTTTTCCATCTTCCTTTAATTCCATCTGGGTCGACAACGATTTGTCCCACTTCATCCTTCAAGCAACTCACCCCCATCACATCACACCTCTCTTTCGCTATCTGCTTTGCAATCCTGAATACCGCTCTCTGACCCTCTTCCGAATCCAAGCATTCTCCGAACATTTTCCTACATGCCTCCTGCGCCTTTGCTACCTCTTTCTTTGCAGCCTTCCTGGCTGCCTTATAACTTTCATGCTCTGCTGTTTCTGCTCCCGTACCCTTCGCCTTCTGCCACTCCTTGAACTTCTTCCTCTTCACGTCAATCCTCTTTCCAACTTCATCATCCCACCACCATGTTTCCGAGTGCCTCGGTGGTCCTTTTGTCCATCCACAATCCACATACCTCACCAACGGCTCCCAACAGACTAGCTTTCATTGACATCCAACCACTTTCAAGCTCAACCACATCATCCTCGACCCTACTCAGCCTCTCTTTTAATGCCTCCCTTAGTCACCTCTTTCAACCTCCACACCTTCATTCTCGGTTGGTACTTCACCCGCCGAGCTCTCCTCGCACCTTTCACCCTTACGTCGCAGACAACGAAGTGGTGCTCTGAAACAGCCTCCTCCCCCGGGATCACCTTTGTGTCCCGGAGGTGCCCCCTATCTCGCCTACGCACCATCAGGTAGTCAACGGTTGTCGTCGACCCACCTGACGTGTATGTAACAAGCTTATTATCCTCTTTCTGGAACTGAGTATTACAAATCAACAAATCAGCTCCATCAGCAAACTCCAAAATCCTTTCACCTTCTCCATTTCTCACACCATATCCGTAACCCCCATGAACTCCGTCAAAACCGTCCATACTCCTTCCCACATGTCCATTTAGGTCTCCTACCACAACAACTTCCTCATCTTTCATGTTTTCCATCAGCTTCTCTATCGCACACCAGAACTTGTCCTTTTCTTCATCGCTTCGACCAACCTGCGGAGCATATCCCGAGATGACGTTCACCAAGAGCTTTCCAATCATCATTTTCACCATCATCAACCTATCACTCACTCTAGTCACACTCACCACACTGTCTACAAACTCCTCAGAAAACAGGACACCAACACCATTCACGCCCTCCAGGCACCCTTGCCACACAAACGTGTATTTCTGTCCCTGCCTACCCTTCACCATTCTCACACCACTTCCCTTCCATCTCGTCTCTTGCACACAACATATGTCTACTCTTCTTCTGACCAATACTTCCACCACTTCTCCTGATCTCCCTGTCATTGTCCCTACATTCCATGTCCCAAACCTCAGAAACCGATCTCCACTTCGGTCTGTACCCTGTCCATATGTAGTTGTAATTGTCATGGTTCCCTTTTTGAGGCAATGTTTTTATGGCTGGATGCCCTTCCTGACGCCAACCCTCTTAGTCGTCTTTTACGACACGCAGGGATATAACTTGTGGTATAACTTGATGGCAAATCAAGTGGTATAAAAAAACCACACAGTGGTATAACTTGCACAATTATCCTCTGTCCCCCAACACAAACAACGCAACTCTTTACCTTTCAATGGTGCTCACCCATTGGTCAGAAGTACAGACAAATTGCGGTGAAAGAGAAAATGGCCGATTTTTACCCTCACCAGAGGAGAGGGTATTGCATTTGGGTCTGTTTGTTTGTTTGTCTGCAGAGAACGTGAGTATGTGTATCGATTACATTAGACCACAATATACATGAAGACCCATATGACTTTTTAGACCCCTTATGACCCTTTAGATCCTCATAGACCCTTTAGAACCCTAAAGGTCCTGGTACACCCAAAGACCTCCAAGATCCCTTAGACTCCTTTCTACCCTTTAGACCCTCACACCTTGCAGACCTTACATACCCCTTTGACATTTACAACTAGACGATTTAGACCTGTCATTTGCCATCAAGGACCTTTCATTTCATACATCCTTCCATTGATTTGCCACACAAAATACACCACACAAAACAAGTCCTGGAGAAGGTCTGCAATCTGATTGCTCTTTTTAGTTACTTGTGCAATCGAAGATTTTTCAAGTATATTGGTTGGTCTTGTGTTACTCTGTCTGTCTGCATGTAAATCGCCTAGGTCACAATTTTAAACCGATCTTTATGAAACTTCACCAAATGGTAGAGTTCATCATAAGAAGCCTATTGATTTTGAGGTCAAAGGTCATCTTGGTCAAATTTCTAAAATCGGCATGTTTCATCCAATCGACTTGAAAGTTTAACAGAATTTGAAAATCGAGAGTGAATTAGGAAACAAACTATTTGAGGTCAAAAGGTTAACTGAAGGTCAAACTTCTGAAATCAATTTTCATCTGAAAAATCGTCCATTTTCATGCAATTAACCTGAGAATTAAAGAGCAATTGCATAGTGCATCACTGAATTGGGAAACTAGAACAGCACTCGGTGGAGCGCATACCTCCGCCAGGCTGAACAGATTATGTTTTGTATCCACTGATGGGCCGGATCTGGATTCGGACATGAACCAAAATTTAATTGGCTTGTTCTTGTCACCTAACCAACTCGTCCACCAAGTTTAGTTACAACTCGTCCATAACTTTTTTAAATATCATGTTATTATATCGCTTTTCACCCGATCTCTCAATGGTGAAGAATCACTTTAAAAATAAATAATTCTCGTATCCGAATCCATATTCATATCTTCACCAAAATCGAATAGATTCGTCCTTGTCACACACACACAACCTGCCAACACCAAGTTTCGTCCAAATCCGTCCACAACTTTGAGATATCCTGCTATGTATCGTTTTTAGCCCCATCTCTCAATGGTGATGAATTGCTTGAATAATTAAAGAAGTCTCGTATCCGAATCCATATTCACATCTCCACCAAAATCTAATTGACTCATCCTTGACTCACACACAACGTCTCCACCAAGCTTTGTCCAAATCCGTCCATAACCTTTTGAGATATCTTGTTCAGAGACAAACAGACACAAACAGACGGGTGAAAACACAACCACCATCCACCTTCGGTGGTGTATGTAATGAAATGGACAATTCGATGTCTCCATGGCAACTTTGTTTGAGGGAGGGGGGGTTAGGATTCTGCAAGTATCATGCTCTGCATGACATCTTGTTGTTTTATTTTATTTTATTCCATGCCATGTTTGACGTGACATGCAGGATGGATAACACTGGCATGTGTCCCACAAGACAATTGATTCATGAACTTGTGTTATCAATAATACTTGAGATATGGTGGGTTGTGTTGGGGCTTTGGCACAATTTTAGTTTCTAAAAAAGTAAATAAAACGACAGTTGTGCAAAAGCCAAATGACAGACAGAGCAGGATATATTCAGATCGGCCATTGAAAGCATCAACCACCCGAGACCTTACCATCCATCCTTTACAATTACACTGGATGGCACCTACAAACGTTAAACTTCAAGTAATCAATCTCTTTCGGTCTTCGCAAATTGATTGCTTTCTGCGCAAAGTAAGATGGCGATGACGAGGTATTTAACCTTTTCGTTCATAGGTTGCCCACTGTTTTACTCAATGTGTACAGCACACTTTTGTTCGAGAAGCCAGGATATTTTCCAAGCCGAATGCATGCTCATAGCAAAACACCATTGGTCTTCAAAAAAAAAAAAAAAATTTCTTTGGGGAAATCAAGCTTAGTTGTCTTTGAATGTTGAGCCATATTACTCAGGTGTCCACCACGTATGCATGGCTGAAATACGAGAAACACTTAAAACTCCACATACGAGCAATCACCTCTTTGTTCTTTAGGAACATCATTAGTAGATCTTAACAAGACACTCATCTGTATTCAACTTTGGCACTGCCCTCCTCCCTCGTCTGTACCCTCTACTCGAGTGCTGCCCCCCTACCCCCACCCCCCCGGCTTCCCATAAAAGGAGGTTTTTATTTTTAAATGTCTCCATCTTTGCACATAGCAATGCAAGATATTCTGCCAACAATATGATCCCAATGTACCAATTGCTCCCCACAGACAACAGTTCTCTTCTCTCATTTTCACATCTTCCTTGATCAAATACCTTTCCATTCCTCTTGCAGCAAAACAAGAACCTTAGTTTGTTTTCGAGCAAACCCCTTCCCTCACTCCCCCCGCATCCCTTAGAGCCTCCTTACATGTCAATTTATCATTTGCTTCAGTAACTGCTTGCAGGGAATTCCATTGCTTACCAACTCCGACCTGCAACTGTCTCCCTCACAACAGAGTAGTATTCTGCAACAAGGCTTTACCTTGGCAACCTTCTATTCCTCCGCTAATACCCTCAATGGGAGTGTATGTGTTATACGATAAGTGAGGGGCACATGTAGTCATATTCTCAATCAATGAATGGTATTTACTCTGTTCAGCGATCTCAACAACCCGCGAGGTGAGAAAAACAAGTTGGTAACTCCACCACTACCATTTATCTGGCATTCACCTCAACAAGAAGCTCTCAAACCTCCTGCTTTGAGTCGAATTTCCAACCCACATTGCTTGCATGACAAAGACACCAATTTTATATCTGCCCAAGCTCTTCAAAGCAAAGGGCTATCCACAAACTGAAAATCCAGCAATGCCAGCCTTCTCCATCAATAATGTTGATTTCCCATTTAGAAATTCGTTAGACTTGCAATCATTGCAAAATAAATCTTATCCACATAAAGCATAGCCGACGACATAAATTGGCCAATTCAATCATTTATGTTTAGTTCCTTTGGGAAGCAATTAGCGTCTGCCACGACCCAACAATCCAGAGGTTTCTCGCTCCCAATATTCGAGACGAGCTTCCCTCATCTTTGCAGTTATGAAGAAACGTCAAGGTTTTGCAATCTAATACAACCTGGAGCAGACTTGGTGCGAGTCTTCTTTACGTGGTCTTGTATCCCGATGCTGCCCATAAACAGATTGCACTGACGTATCATCAAACCTTGAAAAACTTTCCATAACCACCAACTCCATTTTGTGGCAGCTTCACAAACAGCACCAATATGTTATTATTCTGCATTGTTCAATGGTCTCAGGAAGTCCCTAGACTTCCTACGTATGGATGGCACGGACACTCCATAGGTCTATTACAACACGTATCCTCAAAAAAACAAGATACAAACTTGTCGACATAAATTATTACATTAATAAACAGGATTATAAAGAATTAAATTGATATATAAATGAATGAATGAATATGAATTATAAAGAATTAAATTGATATATGTGGGAAAATTACATGCCCAGACCAGGAATCGAACCCAGGTCCTCTGGAAAAACGTACCAGTGCTCTGCCATCTTAGCTATCTGGGTGACCCTGCCCAAGCATATAATTTTCCCACACATAGAATTGTCACTCTCTTTCCGTCAATGCTTCCGGGGCACTCACTGCCAACCATAGGAGCACCAACGGCCTGATCACGAGACGTCTTCCTCATATATCAATTGTAATTTTCAAGTGTCATTTTCCCTACATATATAAATTTAATTATTTTTAATCCTGTACATCAATATAATTGTTTCACTTCGCCCCCTGTGGTGTTTATAACAGAGGACATGGATTTGTCCCCCCCATTGGAGGAAGACCCTCTCCTGTTCAGGCCGTTGGTGCTCCTATGGTTGGCAGTGAGTGCCCCGGAAGCATTAATAATAATAATAATAATAATGCATTTATTTTATATAGCGCTTTTCAGGAAGCCCAAAGACGCTTTGACAGAGTGCAAAACATAATGCATAGCAAAACATAAAAACAATTGCAAAAAAAGAAGAATCAATAGGGAAATATTCAAAGCACAAAGGAGGGAGAAGGAGAGGAGATAGTCAGGGGTTAGATGCTGTGGGTTAAATGTTGAATGCAGTGTTGAACAGGTGGGTCTTGAGTGATGTTTTGAATGTGGTGAGTGAGGAGGAGTCTCTGATGGTGTGAGGTAGCGAGTTCCAGAGGGTGGGAGCAGCGATGGAGAAGGCCCTGTCCCCTCAGGATCTAAATTTGGTCCGGATGGGGGGGGGGGGTCAGGAGGTTGGTACCAGCAGAGCGGAGGTTGCGGGTGGGAGTGTGTCTGGAGAGGGGGTCAGCCAGGTAGGATGGGGCCAGGTTATGGAGGGCTTTGTAGGTCAAGAGGAGGATTTTGTACTGGATTCTCTGGGAGATGGGGAGCCAGTGAAGCTTGTAAAGGACGGGGGTGATGTGGTCACGCGTCCGGGAATGGGTGAGTAGACGGGCAGCGGAGTTCTGAATGTATTGGAGTTTATTGGTGATTGTTGAGGGTGAACCATAAAGGAGGCTATTGCAGTAGTCCAGACGGGAAGTGATGAAGGCGTGGATGAGGGTTTCTGCAGCCACGGAGGAGAGGGATGGACGGAGACGGGCGATGTTTTTCAGGTGAAAGAAGGCTGTCTTTGTGATCTGTTTAGTGTATTTGTCGAAGGAGAGGGTTTGGTCAAAGATGATGCCAAGATTCCAGATGTGAGGGGAGGTGGATACTGGGAAACCGTCGATGTTGAGGGCAAAGTTATGGGTGGACTTGGTGAGCGTTTTTGGGCCAATGATGATTATT
This sequence comes from Myxine glutinosa, assembly GCF_964187855.1. Lineage (NCBI taxonomy): Eukaryota > Metazoa > Chordata > Myxini > Myxiniformes > Myxinidae > Myxine > Myxine glutinosa. The sequence goes on from NC_136271.1 coordinate 60,533,817, forward strand.
TCAGATTTATCACAGTTAAGTTTGAGGAAGTTGATTTGAAGCCAGGATTTTATTTCAGTGATGCAGTTTGTCAGGATAGAGTGGGTGGCGGTGGAGATGGACTTGGTGGAGATGAAAAGCTGGATGTCATCGGCGAAGCAGTGGAATTGGAGACCATGACGGCGGATTAAGTGACCGAGGGGGGACAGGTAAAGGATGAAGAGGAGGGGGCCAAGAACTGAACCTTGGGGGACACCTTGGGGGAGGGGAGCAGTGAGGGATTTGCAGTTATTGATGGAGATGAACTGACGTCCGTCAGAGAGGTATGATTTAATCCAAGAGAGGGCAGTGCCGGTAATGTTAAAGGTGGTTTCAAGTCGGGTGAGGAGGATGGTGTGATCGATGGTGTCAAAGGCGGCGCTGAGGTCGAGGAGGATGAGAATGTTGAGGTTGCCAGCGTCAGAGGAGAGGAGAAGGTCGTTGGTGATTTTGAGGAGAGCAGTTTCAGTACTGTGGTTGGAGCGGAATCCGGATTGGAATGTTTCATACAGGTTATTGGCAGAGAGGTGATGTTTGAGTTGAGTGGCTACAGCGCGTTCCAAAACCTTTGACAGAAAGGGTAGGTTGGAGATGGGTCTGAAGTTATTTAGGGTGTCAGGGTTTAGTCCAGGTTTTTTCAGAATGGGGGTAACAGCAGCAATTTTGAGGGATGGTGGGACGATGCCTGTAGACAGGGAGGAGTTTATTGTCGCAATGATAAGTGGAGAGAGAGCAGGAAGGGAGGTCTTGACAAAGCTGGAGGGGATGGGGTCAAGAGTGCAGGTGGCAGTTTTCATTCCGATGAGGAGTTCAGAGAGGTCAGTAGGGGAGACTGGGGAGAATTGAGACAGGGGATGGCAGGATAAGGGGGGGCAGGTGGTTTGAGGGGGAGCGGGTGCGGCGGTGGTCAAGCTGTTGTAGATGTTTTCAATTTTGCGTTGGAAGAATGAAAGGAAGGAGATGCAGTTGTCTATTGTGAATGACTGGGTGGTGGTGTTCAGGGGGCTGAGGAGTTTGTTTATTGTAGAGAAGAGTGCTTTTGGGTTTCCGGAGCCAGAGTGGATAATTTGAGAGTAGTAGGCGGAGCGGGCGCGGGAGAGGGCATCTTTATAGTGTTGTATGTGGTCCTTGTAGGCCTGGGAGTGAACTGTGAGACCTGTTTTATTGCGGAGTCTTTCAAGTTGGCGAGCACGAGTTTTCATCAGGCGGAGTTCAGGGGTAAACCAGGGAGCAGAATGGGTGAAAGAAACTGTTTTGGTTTTTATAGGCTCAAGTTGGTCAAGGCAGGAGGAGAGAGTGTGGTTGTAGTAGTCAGTGAGGTCAGAAGGGGTGTGGAGGTCAACGAAGGGAGAAGTGGACATTTTTTCAGAGAGGGTCGATGAGAATGAGGTAGGTGAAAGAGCGTTTAGCTTACGGAAGTTGATAGTGCGATAATGCCTTGGTGCTGGGGTGGGGATGTTGATGGTCAGAGTGATGGCTAGGTGGTCAGAGAGAGTGAGGTCGGAGCCAGAGAGATGGTGCAAAATTAGTCCAGTAGAGCAGACAAGGTCCAAAATGTGACCACGGTTATGGGTAGGAAAGTTGACATGTTGAGTGAGGTTAAAGCAGGTGAGTAAATCAGTGAAGTCAGTGGTTAGCGTGGAGTCAGTGGAGTCCATGTGGATATTGAAATCACCAAGGAGGAGGATTGAGGGGGAGAGGGAACATAGCTGGGTCAGAAAGTAGGAGAAGTCAGACAGGAATGATGGGTGTGGTTTGGGAGGGCGGTAGACAACAGCCATGACTGACTGTGTGTGACCAGAGAGTTTAAAAGCCAGGTGTTCAAATGATGGAGCAGATGAGATGGAGATGAGGTTGGTCTTGATGTCTTGTCGGTGAATAACGGCAATTCCACCACCTCGGCCCTCCGAGCGTGGTTTATTGATGTAAGAATATCCATTGGGTGTGGTGAGGTTGAGCATGTAGTAGTCCAGTGGTTGTTGCCAGGTCTCAGTGAGACAGAGAAAGTCCAGTTTATTTTCCAGGATGTAGTCGTTCAGGATGAGGCATTTGTTGTTGAGGGACCGGGTATTGAACAGGGTGAGCTTGATGTTGTTTTGTACGGCGGGTATGAATCCAGGTGATTTGGCCAGGGTTCGCAGACAGGAGGTGCGATTTTGTGCGTTGTTGTGACCAGGTGTGTTGGGACGATGAGTGGGAGTGCGCTGAGCCGACCAGAGGATGGGGATGGAGTGACCTGATTGTAAATAAACAAACTTACGACCGGAGCCACGGTGAATGTACCTGGGTCGACGCAGGAGTCCATTCGATTTGATTGCAGAGATGCATGATGGGGTGGAGCGGGTTTTAAGCAGGAGAAGCCTTGCGGCAGAGTACCGCAGAGCCATGCCAGCAGGAGCGAAGGGACGAGCACGAGGCCAAGGGTGAGGAGGCGAAACAATCGTCACAACCCACGGGAGTGGGCCCGAGGAAACAGCGAAGGAGCCGAGCAGGTGAAGCCAGGAGCAGAGCCGGGACCATGCAGAGGGCAGACAGGAGCGAAGAGACGAGCACGAGGCCAAGGTTGAGGAGGCAAAGCGGCAAATGCAGCGGCAAACGACCGCCGCCGCTAATCAAGATCACGGCGGCAAACCGCCACCACCGCCGCTGCAAACAATGGGCACAACCCACGAGAGTGAGCCCGAGGAAACAGCGAAGGAGCCGAGCAGGTGAAGCCAGGAGCAGCAGAGCAGAGCCGGGACCGTGCAGAGGGCAGACTCAATGGCCAAAAATCCGCCACGACCACCAGGAAAGCAAGATACGGACAATGGTCCAGTCAGAGAAGCGGCGAGCAAGTGACGCCAGCGTCCTCTCACGACCGGACCGGAAACGGAATCATATCTCTCCTTGACGGAAAGAGAGTGGCAATTCTATGTGTGGGAAAATTGCACACTCAGTCAGGGTCACCCAGATAGCTCAAATGGCAGAGCACTGGTACGGTTTTCCAGAGGACCTGGGTTCGATTCCTGGTCTGGGCATGGAATTTTCCCACAAATATCAATTTAACTTATAAATTACATACCAGTTGTCTGTGGAGGATTTCACACCCAGTAACAGTCATTAAACTTTTGGACAGCATCGCTGAACTGCAAAGATGACCAACTCAAAATGGCCAGTTTGTAATTATTCTTGGTCTTCTTTTCCAACAGTCTAACAAAATTGGTTCAAGCCAAGGATCTGGTTTAAACAGGAATATACTCTGTTTTATATGGGAAAGTCCATGACCCCTGGAAACTTTGACAACTTGAAAGGATTCCATAAAAAGTAGACATAACTGCTTAACTACACAGGAAAATGAAGGGAAACGAGGGGTGGGCATGACCATGCAAGGTAGAAAAATACAAATGGGAAATTTTGCATCGTTTCGTTCAAAAGTAGCATAATGGTAATTATGAATGGTGATCCTAAGCTTCCGTAGCTTAATGCGACGAGACATAGAGCACTGCCACGGTACTTTGAAGTCGACCATTCGATCTGACATTTGTAATGTACCAAATATAAAAGACTAAACGTCTACTTCCAGCAGGATTGGCAGCGAGTGTCTTAGCAAGTTTTAATCAAATTCCAAAGCTCCGTTGTGATGCTTGACATTTCAAACAGTTTGTGCAGTTGTACTCCAGTGCTCGTTTTGCATTCCATTAATACACCATCAAAAAAAGCTCCCACCCAACCAAGCTGTTTGGTCATACACTCTACAATCCTGTTGAAAACGTACAAATTACAAACTGCCATTTTGTTGGAGAGTCAGCTAGACTGCTAGAGGCTTCGCATTGTGATGCCAAGCCAGCTATCCCATCTGCAACACTTGCACTAGTACCATGGTTGCACATACTGGAACAGTACGCAAGTAATTAGGATAGACAAAGTAAAGTTACACAAGATGTGAATGTTACACTTTGAAGAAAATAATTTTAAAAAGGATTTCATTCACTCACTGCAGCTTGCAGGACCTGAACACTGGAAGAGGGCGAACTTGCGTGGGTTGTCAAGCACGTGGAACTTGTGCAGCAATGCCGAGATGACTTCGCGCGCCATGTTCGAGTTGCTCAAATGAACCTGCTTCTCGGTACCGCGCGGGAGGTAGAACGTGGTTCGTTGACCGGTGTCATTCAGCGAAGGAGAGCTCACGGCCGTGCCGACGGTACCCGCTACGGATACCGGTCGCTGCAGGTGCATCTGCACCTTGATGAAGCCAGTGAAACCACCGTCTGGCAACTGTAGATATGTAACACATGGCATGTATGCTATGAGTACCAATACACTCACATAAAGAGGTAGTTCATGCAATTTAATCCAGAACATTCTAGATGTTGATTCCTGCACAAAATAAGGATATTGGTACTTTATATTAATATAAACCAATTTAAATTACAATCTGATTTTACTTGCCTTGGAGGGTTAATTAAAGGATTTCGATATAGTTGTTTATGACAAAGCGATTAATAAAAGAACGTGAGGCAAATTCAACGTTTGACCAAAGCCATTTAGCCTCAACAAAACAAAAAAAAAACACCAAGGTTACTTTTAGCTTTTTAGCCATAATTACAAACTCAATATTTAAAATATTTATAGCGATTCGAGATGTGCAATCCTTCAACTACTGCTACTTCACCCCCATTCAGGCTAAATACTCCAGTTTATTGATACATATACCAAACCGACGAGTTCAAGGGGCCACAGTGCTGCTACATAAGCTTCGTAGAAAGTGGTGTCCGAGATAGCAGGCGACATAACCCAGAGGTCAAGGAACCTCGAAGACCACCAGACAACTTGCGAACCTCCAAGACTACTTGCATCTGCAGTCCCAGTCGGAATTTGTTATGTGTTGAAAAATAACTCTCCTAATCTTAACCAAGGTCACATTGGGATCTTTAACATCCACCAATCAATACCAGCAGATGACGCACATTTTAACGTCCATCCGAAGGATGGCACAATCATGATGTATGGCCCTGCCTGTTAAACACCAGGGTGACCGTTTACAACTGCGCCGACATGTTAACCCATCCTCGGACGCCAGTGTGCATACCTCAAAGCAGTCAAACAAAAGGAGCTTCGTGGTATAAACACTGGAATGGAATTTGTGATTATACTTCAGAAAAGTTTCCATTGTCAAATGTTTCTTGACCATCTTGCTCGTTTGCATCAATTCCGGTTTTGGTACAGCCTTTTTTGGATATTTTTTGACAACATTGTAGGAGGTGGAAGAATTCAGGACCCAAGGCAGACCAGTAACAAGTCTCATGTGGAAATGACGCACAAGTAGTAGAACCACTGATAGTACAATCCACGTTGTTGATGAACGAATCAAAACAATCCTTCACAGATAAATGTGACAATAACAGCTTGTGTGTTCTGAAAAAACAACAATGCTTTGTGTACTTCGTGACGACGTTGCTCAGGTGTTAGCATGTCAAGAGCCCCATGATTGTCCAAGCACACCGAGGTCCAAACAGATCGTTCCCACAGGAAGAGATGTTCGCAACGTCTTTCAATGATACAAATCATTAGCTATTGATGGTCAGCTGTATGGGCACCATGTTGATTATCTCATCTTCAAATGAATTATTTTTTAAGGTTTAGTTTGGCTCTTTTTACAAGAGCCATTGTAATTGTTTGGTGAACTTTATCACATTAGGAAGAGATTGGTGAATAAAAACCTCAAGTTTAAGCTTCAAGAGAAACTCCACTGTCCTGTTCCCAAAACTGATATTTTTCACATTTGGCTACACAAATAAAAACAAAAAAAAAACAACTGAGAAAGGCACTCGTAAAGCATAGTCTTGCCTCACGCGTTCATTCTGAACAAAAATACCATCGTTATCTGAAGACGACTATTATGGCCCATGTACCTGTATCACCCAATATTATGTCAGTTTATTGGACCAAAGCCGGAAGTACACTGCCAAGATGACTCCAATTTCATATGATTAGCTATTGATTTTACTTCGGTTCCTCCCGTTGATGGATTGAGCTTGGTGCCCGAAACATTGAAGCCTACTTTTCTTATTTTTATTTTGCTTTAGAATTTTTTTTGAAGTATAAAGAATATAAATAAGCCTTTTAAGAGCCAACACATGGTGCAAACCGTAAGCTGTTTACTTTACTCTTGAAATTGTTTTATACCCATCCCCAGATCTATGCCTCCTCACAATTCTATCTCAGAGTTCTACGGACAATTCCTTGGACTTGATGGTAAAGTTTCTGCTCTGTCATGAACTGTCAACTGTGGGGACCTTATATAGAAAGGTGTGTTTCTTTCTAAATCATGTCCAATCAATTGAATTGGCCACAGTTTTAGACATTTCAAGGATGATCAAAAGGAAATTGGGAAATTAAATGCACTTTAAATTAAAATTAAATCCATTTTAAGTTCAGGCTGTAACACAACAAAATGTGAAAAAGTCAACGGGTGTTAATACTTTCTGAAGGCACTGTGAAGTTTCAGATTTTGTTTGGATAAAGATTTCAATTCAACCAATTATGGCTGGAATACCACTTCACTGACGAAGTCATCATTGTCACCATATATACCTCATGTGGAGTTGATGGCATATGCCAAGTTTAAAAATTTTTCCCCCGTCGCACCGCGGAGCGAAAGGGGGACTATGGTTTTTCCCTCCGTCCGTGTGTGCGTCCGTCCGTGCATGTGCATGCGTGTGGACGTTCGGGCGTACGTGCGTGCGTAAGCGAAGGACCGAATTCTAATTTGGTGTGTGGGTGCAACCCACGTCAAAATCCAAGATGGCCGCCGCTATGTATGTCTGACGCCATGTATGTCTGAACCTTGTGAGCGGAATATCTTGAAAAATAAGCGAAGTATCAACTTCTAATCTGGTGTGTGGGTGTATCTACGCATAAGGAAGAACGCTATTGAAAATTACGTCACCACGTCAAAATCCAAGATGGCCGCCGCCATGTATGTCTGAACCTTGAGCGGAATATCTTGAAAAATAAGCGAAGTATCAACTTCTAATCTGGTGTGTGGGTGTATCTACACAAGGAAGGACGCTATTGAAAATTGGGTCGCCACGTCAAAATTCAAGATGGCCGCCTTGCGTCTTCCACTTTGTCAACTCACTTCACCGACGGGTGACCTAGGCGTAACGCTCGTTTCATTCAGCAGTTTCAAAGTAAATGATACCCATTTTTTTCCCTTTATAATC